>NC_138910.1:78904216-79339216 GCF_965231255.1 Vanellus vanellus | reverse complement strand
TACAAGTCCTTCATCCATTTATTTGACTTTTCTGAATATTGCAAAATTACTCGCTTCACAACTGAAGGGAATTCCTGGGGTTAAATGGCCCCAGCACCTTCTGCTATTCCAACATCTAAACTAAAAAATACATCTTTTCACACTCATCAAATATTTTGCTATGATATTATATATTTGATCCAAGAAATGTCAGAATACAGTGAATATCCTGGTAATCTCAATAGGCATGCTCATCTCAAATGCATAAGTCCAAAATCTTTTTGAGTAGCATGGTCAGGTAATGTTTTTGCAGTGCAATTCTTTTAGCGATGCAGCAATCTATAAAGTGACATTAAATCAAAAATATCCCAGGGTGGAAAAAAGAGAAAATGCTGATGCATGACCAAGGTATGCTTTGCTGGAAAATACATAGCTTTTCTGCTATGAAGAAATACGTACAACTATTCTATATTTTTCTAGATTTTTATCTATAATCAGGTCTGTTGAATCTCAAATTTCTTTTTTATTGAAGGATCAGCTTCCAAGAATGCTCAAGTGAATTCAAGGTAAACATTTATATTTTTCTTTTTATAAAATGTTATTTTGTATTTATGTAAATTATTTTGTCATTTAAATAATCACCAAAGTATGATAATGTTTTACAGACTACTGTGAATAAAGGACATCCTTCTGAGGTTTACATTTTACACATCGGGTCCAGGATGAATTACGCTGTTCTTATGACATTTAAAAAAATCAAAATCAGTGAAATATCTGTTCTGCGTGTATAAAAAAGATATAGAGACTGAGATATTACTCTACATCATTTTAAAACTAAAGAGAAAAGTGTACTGGTACTCCAGAGCCAAAAATAAAAATAAGCAGAAATAAAGGCAGAGCTGATCAGTCTCATTTAGCTGTCTAAAATTAGTGAAATGCAAACAATAAATTAGATGCAGGATTTCAAGGAAATTGTATTTTCAAAATTCCATTCAGTGCTAAAAACTATGGGTTATTAGTAATAAAGCAAGCAAGATAATAAATTATTTCAGCATAACATAAAATTGCACTGTTAGCCTTAGAGCCAAGGAGGAAATTACAAACAATCTACCCAGCTTCATACGTTGGATAAGCAAATGAAACGCCCTAGCTGACCTATTTCTTTTTGTACAAAGATTCACATGATGTACATATTCTTTGTGATCCCTTCAAATTGCAGTGCTGCTCTCTTGACCAGGAAAAATGCAGTAACAAGTCGTACTGCTGATACTCTTCTCTCTCTCCTTTTTTTTTTTTTTATACACCTAAATGTTTTAGCAAATGGTACAACTGAGTATTCTGTGACCAAAACTGCTGCGCACAGGAAAAAAAAGGCGCAGTCAAGTCCGTATTGCTTCCATGTTAATTTGCGTTTATGTGGTTGGTTTACATATTATTAAAGCCACCCATCTGATCTATAATGGCAGCCCTGCTGACACTGTCTGACCCAGTTTGACAATCTGGATAGAAATTGTAGGGCTGGCTGTTCAATGTCTGTGACTTTAACAGCATTGCTTTGGGCCTGGAATCAATTCTCTCTGTTTACAGACCATTTCACAGCCCTTTACCTGCAACATCACTTGTGTCAGTCCCATAAATACTTTGGTGTATATAATGCTTGAATTAGCATAATGGTTTAGGCACAGAGCTTTAAGCACAAAGAAGGACATGTCAACATGTTCTCTTCACTTAAGCAATTAAGAGCCATTATGCTGCTTCAGTGGAAATATCATCAAGGTTAAAGACAATCCCAAACACCCCTCTAACCTTTTTATTCTAAGTCTAATAAATGAGGCATAGAAATTGAAATGTTAGTAAACAGTGCTACTTGCAAGCTCTTTTTGCATCATGTTTAATCAGACCTCTCATTCACCACTTGTGAAGTGTAAGGAAATGTGCGCGTTAAGCATGGTCACAAGTTAAGAGGATTATTTATCTTTTTGCAAAAGCTCCCCTCTCTGCAAAGCTTTGCTTTACATCTAATGTCAAGTTCTGAGTGCTCTGACATGGCAGCGTAAAAAAATTAAAGTAAACGTATGCATAGGTAACACAGACTGGGTCAGACATAGTAATTCTTGCCAAAATCTTTGTATGTGCAGGTGGGTATCCTCTGATTTTTTGGGGGTGTTTACTTCAGGCTTTGTATTTTTCTCTCCGCTACTTAGGAAAATGACGCAGTGGAAATTATAATGGCTTTATTTTTATTTTAAGCTGGCAAGATTCAGCTAAGCCCAGAACTGAGCTGCAGTTGCTCGTGTGTAATTCTGGTGAGAAGGAACCTAGGCCTTCTCATGGCTTGGTTTTGGTGTGGGTGGTGGTTTGTTTGGGGTGTGTGTGAGTTCATTCATAATACTCAATCCCTTGATTCTGCAGGCTTTGAAAAGTCTTAGGAAAAAGTGGGAGAGAAAGTGAGCAGCTGTAGCAGAGAGAGAGAGAAAGCTCTGGAAGGGAAAGGCCCTAACAGCGCAGCAACACTCCTACAGATGACCCTGCAGACAACAGAGTAGTGTGAGAGCAATCATTTCACTCTGAGGCTGCCCTTGTGCCTGAAGACAACAGAGTAACCACTTCAAAGCGTGGTGGAAGCAAGGTAACCTCTAAAATCATGATGACTCGAAGGGAAAGAATTGCTTCCCTTGGAAAGGTTGACTGGCACCACAGACCCCAAAATCTGTATACCCCCTCCTGCAGCAGCACATGCAGCCCACAGTGTGTCATTAGATTAGCTAGGCAGCCTAGCGCCAGCGTTTGCACCTCACAAGCTTCATCTTTAACCAAAATGGACTACTTTGGTGATCAAAAGAGCCGCTCAGCCTCCAAGCTCGGTAGTCTTGAGTTGGTAACACCCAGGATGCAGTTACCTCCGTGCTTTCCTAGACTATGTCTATCTACCGAGCACCCTCCTAAGCTAAATACTTCTTTTCCTACTACAGTATTTGAAGTATTCCATGTTGGGGAAATACTTGAGCTCTATTGTAGGCTAACATAAATGTTGGAGATGAAACAACTTTCCTTTATTAATGCTTTGATTAATTTTTAATTTTTTTATTAATGCTTTTATTAAATTTTAACTAATGTTTTGAGTCACTTCCCCAAATCTTTAGGAAAAAGAGAGTGAGTGGGCAGTGTGGGCTACCTCAGTTGTCTAAAGGCTGTAACAATTATATGGCAAGCACATGTGGTGGCTAAAAGCCAGGCTTCTCAGACATTCATTGCAGTAGTTGCTCTCCAACAATTACACTCTTCCTACTTGCACCTCTGTAGGCTGTACTCCTCTTAGCTTTCCTATCAGGAATCTCAGCTGGCATCTTGACTACTAGAAGCAACACTGCTGAACACCCAAAGGACCAGTAGTCAGTGGCAGCTCCCTTCCTATTACCCTAGGGAAAAGGGCGATGGTCCTGAACCGTCTAGCCGGGGCTGTGCTTAGCAGTCTCACAAGCTTTGTGGGCACAACAGAATCTGCAGAGTCTCAACTTAATTCTTAGAGCTTTTTTTTTAAAGCATATGATTTTTATGTGCTCCGAAGAAGACAGTTTGAACCACTCTAATTTCAGTTTTCAAGAACCTCACCATTCTCCAGGAGAACATGCTGAATTTTCGTATGGATCATCTCATCCCGCCTGCACCTAAACTCCATCCCCCCTCCCTACTGCCACTCCACGCTGAGATATGGCAGCAGCTGGAAATGGCTGTTTCACTCCAGAAGAGGTTTAAACAAATCTCACCTTCATTTCAATACCATCAGCTTAAGCTGCAAACCCAGAAGCCTGATGGAAGTGAATTGCCTTCTTATTTTATGCTACCCCCTCAGGACCATCCTGAGAAGATTGCCAAATTACAGCAGAGATTTCCTCAGAACGAGGCAGAGCTGAAATTAAGTTAGGCTCACTTGTAAAGAGATCCAGCTATGGTAACTTTATAATTGAGCCATTTTGTTCTGCTCTCCATCAGCTTCAAATCGAAGGACAAATTGCTCAGAGATAGCATAGGTTGCAGTTTGAAAACTGACAATAATAAGCAAACATTGCAATCTGATTTGATCTGCTTTCACTCCGGTGTAATAACTTTCTTTGAAGGTTGGTTTGAGATACATGGTAATGCCTGGAGGCCAAGAACTTGATTTTCTTCTTACAAGTTCTGTGCGCTGCAATCTCTGTACTATATATCAGAGGGTGCTTGGCAGCTTCTCTTGACTAACCATGAGTGTCATCCACATTCTTCAGGTGAGAGAATCATAGAGCATATCCAAGCTGCGCTGAGGCATCAGTGCGTAGCCATCCATATTTCATAAACCATGTGGTTTGATAAAAAGCTGCAGATTGCACGTGCAAGGTGTACAGGGGCACCGGGGAAGCTCCTGCAACAGGATTTCTGTTCCGTGTTCAGAACTCATGAGGCAAGTTGTGCTCCTTCCCATAAAGTGATGTTCGTCTTCCATTGCAAGTGTGCTTGCTCCCCTGTTTCCTGAAGAAAATAGGCTAGAGGAGAGTCATTTGGTAGTGTTTGGAGCTTGGATGGGAATAACTGTTTTACGGAGATGAGAGTCATACAGAAGGGTCATTGCACAAAGGTCTCTGCTTTCAGGAACAGAGGCAGTACATTATACACTCACCCGGTATGCTTCATACAGCACCTTCCAAACCCACAGCTAGTTAATAGTCCCTTTTCTCTTCTATGTTTAGAGCTACAAAGATTGTTTTTAGTATATAGTAACACTTTAGCACCTTTTGAGGTTCTCAAAGCAGATATTAATTAAGCTTCCTAGCACCTATGGGAAGGGAGTAAATAGCCCAATTGCCACTTTATAGAAAGGAAATGACTAGCCAAGGTCATCCACTGAGGCAGAGCCAGGAATAGCATATAGGCGATAAAACAAGAATTACACAGCTGCCTTTCTCCAAAGAAAGATGGCCCAAAATAAGAGCTCACCTGGACTTTTTCTCAAATTTGGGGGGAAAAATGGGCAAAACAATTTGTAAGAATTTTCTCATCTACACCACAAAATCTCTGTTACATTTTCCAGCCCTAAATCTGAATGCTCTCACTCCATCTGAGACAGGACCTGTGCTTGATGAATGAATACAGCAGATATAATGCTCCTGGCAGGAGTCCTTGATAAGTAATTTTACTTTTTTTATTTTAGCCTGATTTCCTAAACATATGGATACATGAAGATAATGTTAATTCTGATATGTTTTCTGTAGCTAAGTATTAGTCTCATTTACCCACTACAACAGCCTGCAATAGATCCAAAATGATGAATCTACATTATGCCTAGGAATTTCCTAGTTGATGAAAAAGAAGGCAATAGCAAAGGATTATGACTACAACTGCGGATAAATGAAAAGAAGGACTTATGAATGTATTAGTTTGCAAGTCCTTTCAGGACCCAAACAGTGTTGACCCATCCTCTACAAGTTACAAAGATAGAGCTGTATTTGCTTCCAACCAGCTGCTAGGATCTAAACGCCTTAGTAGAAATAAAAATCAGAGCAGTCCCTGCAACACTGTAGAAACTGCTTCTTCTGTTGTCTTGGGCTGGAAGTGGTTCGGTAGTTACTTTTCAGGGTTGTTCTCAGCAATGGAAATTGAAAACTTGAAACAGAATCCAGAGAACATTTTGAGCAATACAGCAGATCTTTGACTATTTGAAACTTACTCGTTAGAGCTCCATAACAGCAGCTGTGACTCAGATCACGTCTTCCCCTTCTGAAGCCTAAATACCTGCTGGTTGCATTCAGGTAGATTTACCATCTTCTGTGGGACCTACCAGAAGAAGTCATTCCACCCAGAAAGAAAGAGCAGGCATAGCCAGTAACGTTCTCGTTATTTTTTATCATCTCATTTGTCATTCAAACATCCCTGTCCACTTACACCCTATAAAAGAAATCCTAACTGAAAGCATCTTTGTATGTTTTGAGGCTAGAAAGACCCTGTGATCATTTAGCTTTATCCAGGCTTTAACAAATGCTGCCACAGATGTTTATTCCACTTTTTTTCTGCATGAAGAAATAAGGAGCGCTTTTACAAATGACACGTATGTCAATCTTCAGGTCAAAATACTTCCTGCAGTTGTATCCCAAGTAGGAGACATCAAGCTAAAGGCATTTAAGAATTAACAGTCTGTACCCAAGACAGGAAATGGAGTTTATAAAACAGGTGGGTGAAGACCAGCATTTACTTGCATCACATTAAAGCAAATCCATTTTTATTTTATTTCCTATATACTGACTTAGATGTGCATTTTTACCATAATCAGACTCTGCAGTTTCTGTAGGGTATGTGATATTTGCAGGTGGATTGGTATGGCCTGGTAGACCTTCGATGTAAGAAATGGTCCACCAGAGGAGAAGAAGGAGACACTGTCGAGACAATTCTGTAACGATCCACCAACTGCACCAGCCAAGGGTTTGTCTTTCCACCCTGAATCCACACATAGATCATAGGATTTGCCTGTAATGCCCTAAGTTGTACTTAAATACAGGGAAAAGTTAGCACCCGGTGCTGTAGGCAGTGACAGTTCTCTCGGTTTTTGTACAACTGCTCACTTGCATTGGTATTGCTATCCTGGGTGCGTATTAACCATGATTGAAACAACGCCCATTGGAAGTCTTAAAACCTTAACCACCAGTTTTACTTCTAAAATAAAGTAAACTGCCAAAAGTTCTGATAAAAGTGACAATTTATATTTTTAAGTAGTACGTCCGGAATTTTCCTATAGCTGTAGACAAAGGAATTCTTACCCAGATAAGTATAAGAGCACCAATAAATTTAAGGTAGCTTATGCAAGTTAGGCACTAATGAATGTCATCTTCTGTTTTGTCATGAAAAAAGATCTTTCTGCTGCTAAAGGAGACTGATTTAGATTATGAATAGCTGTAGTGATTTGCAAAAATGGCTCCAGAGAGATAGACTGAGATTCCATATACTCATGGCACTTGAGGTTTCTGCCCTTTTTGTTGAAAATTAATTTGTCCTGTGGGTTATTGGATTCTAGCTCAGCCAATGTATATTGCTCAGTCATCACAAATTTACTTAAAATTTAGTGGAGCTGAAGTTCATTCAACAAGACAAAAGTCTACAGTTGAAAGCTTCTGAAAATCTTTTTAAAAAACTGGCTAACAGTGTAATTGAAAGCATGAAAATGCTTTGCAGGTATCAATATATGGTTTATTATATTAAAGAGACTCTTCCGTTTCCTCTTTTGATGGTGAAAACAAATGGTTGTTTTACTGTCCCCATGAAGCAAGGGGCTTTTAGTCTTTGGCCCCATGCCTTGAACCCAAAACTTACTTACATTTCTAAAACGAGAAAAGGTGCCTTGTAACATATTCTACAGCTTGCCACACTACTTTAATTTGACACATATTCTTTTTTATGGAATAGGGAGAGAAACTCCGGTTATGAAATGTCAAATGTCTCCCCTTATATACTATCTCTTTTCTTCTTTTACTTTCCTCCCCCCCCCCCCCCCCCCCATCTTTTCTTTGTTTACCTTTGATGCATGAGTAGAAATGTTGCTTGTATTCTTGGAATCCCCATCTAGTTAGTGCGTTTACTTCCCAGGATTAAACATTGCTGATGCTGGTAAATCTGATGTCCCAAAGACAAATAGGTTAAGGTTAAAAAAGAAATCTAATCCTGTTCAAATCAGCAAGCTTCTTGTTTAAATTAAAAGGCTGTAACTAATTTGATTGATGGGTCCAAGTCATCTGTTAGCCTCCATGTTGGTGGCTCT
Organism: Vanellus vanellus; assembly: GCF_965231255.1. Classification (NCBI taxonomy): domain Eukaryota; kingdom Metazoa; phylum Chordata; class Aves; order Charadriiformes; family Charadriidae; genus Vanellus; species Vanellus vanellus. The sequence continues at coordinate 79,331,457 of NC_138910.1, read as the reverse complement.
GACTGCTGAACCACCACCAATAGGCATCCGGAGGTAAAGGTTATCCAAAATACAACCGCAGAAAGGTAGCTGTGGTGCAAAAACTAACATGGGCAATGATATAAGGAGGGATGATTAAAGAATAAGCAGATCTTAAATGTTCACAGGAGAGTGGTTTTTCATTAACTATAAAGGATAAAAATCTTCTTGAGGAGAAATAATTCTCCTTATTTTAAGCTTTATCGGAAACAGTTTCATGTCTCATTTAAATGATGGGGATTTTTAAAAAGAAAAATATAAAGGCAAATAGAACTGATGGCATATGGGAAAAGCTCATTTTGTGCACAACTACTGTGGATGGTTCCCAAGTAGTAAGTCTATAAACAGTTTGTTTGTGTTCTTTCTACCAGGAATTATGCTTTAAAGAGACAAACAAGAATTTAAAAATCAGTTAAAAATTAATAATAAAATCACTTCATACACATCTCAGTAAAATAAGAGGAAACATTCTGAATAAAAATTCGTGCACAGTCCAAATCTCTGCTCAGCTGGCTATTTTTTATGTTTCAATTTATTATTTTTTTTTATTCCCGGCTCTAGTGATATATCTGAATACAACCGATCAAGTTTAAGCCATGAGGCTCTCATCTCTTTGCTTGATGCACAAGGCTTATACAATTGCAAGAAATGAGATACAGTGCGATAACCAAATCATGACACAATGGACTGGAAATTTTAGATTAATAAACCTCTTTCGGAAGAGAACTAAATAACTTTTACAGTTTTATCTATGGCTATTTGTTTCTTTGAAGATTTATGGTCCTTGCAACAGATATGCATCTTTCACTCTTCAGATTAAAGGAAGATGATTTTAAAGAGGCTTCTGACTGGCATAATCTGGAATTGCAGATGATCTTCCTTTAAAAAAATGCTAAAAGTGAACTTGCAAGTCAAATGAGAATATCATTACATATGTCAGGGGGTTTGAGAAAAAAAACCTGCATAGAGCTAAACAAGATCTAATCTTTATTATCGCGACCCGGTGTCCTCAGGCAGCACTTTATCAGCCAGGTGCAATCTGTAATGCTTAACATGGAATTAAAACTTTTCATGCTGCTGCTGCTTTAATTGATTGATGCTAAAAGTTTAGAAACTAAAATCTAACCAGCTATTACAAAGCTCCTTTAACCAAGCCTTCTCCTTTGAAAGCGGGATCCTCAATTGAAACTGGCAGCCCACATTTTTAGGTTTCAAGCAGCTCTGTCATTCTAGGAGGAATGTGTCTGCCACTTCACACGATAGCTTGAGCTGAAAGACATGTACTTTGAATCAGAGAATCAATAGAACACTTAATGGACAATTAGGAGAACAGCTGTAGGACTGTCAAAGGCCCATCTGTACACAGCTCAAACAGCCTCCGCCTGGACAGGGCACGGAAAACACAGCTTACTGCCCCAGGGCACCCGCTCCCATTACAAAATCCCCCTTTCATTTCACATTTAATGTTAATATAGTATTCTTTTTTCACTACAAATTTTAACACGTGTAGAAAATTATGGAAATTGCTCGGGCCATTTGTCAACTTATATCATGTGAATTGATCAATAAATATCACCACTTTGTTGTTAATGTAGATAAATTTTGGCATTTAATTAAGCTACAGCGAAAATGTGGCCACTTTTAATTTCAGCAGATGCTACCTTTTCATCTGTAATACAAGAATACATTGGCAAATACAATCCAATCGCTAAATATTTATAGACAACATGACAATTCCTAAAAGAGTTATCATCAATGATTTTGGTTCTGAAACAATTAACATTGTTTAAAAGAGCTCATGTGGAAAGCTGAAATAAATTCTGAACAGCAGATTAAATTACGGCTACACAGATACATTGCATATATATAAAGCACATAAATCTACACACGTTATAGACATGTATGCCCACACTGATTATTATAGGAATACTGTCTATGGCATATATGCTCACAAACATATGTAAATTCTGATAAACCAAGATACAAATATGCATAAGTACTCATGCACTGCACATACATCTTTACAGATATCTCTATGATTTAGACCCGTACAGTGATATTTATCTTTAACGGAGCTGCTTTGCAAAAATGTAATGAGAGATTGATCTCGGGAAGTAACATCACAGAAGGAAACATTTCATACATAAACAGTTTATGTAGAATAACTAAGCGTTGACAAAGGCATTGTAGTTTATAATAATAAATGTATTTAACTTCTTAAAATACCAAGTACATTTCTAAACCACAATAATCAGGGATTAGCCTTTAAACTTCTGAATATTTTTTAAGCGCACACAGATTTGGCCAGACAATAAGAAACATAAATGAACATTTTAGGCTTTCTATATGGCCTTAGGGACCCCAAGATGAAATCCTGCCTCTGACAGCCAGAGGCCCTAGACACAGCACTCAGCAGCACGGCTTGACATGATAAACTGCTGTATCTCATTTGAGTGGGTAGGGGGAGGAGGTTGCCTGGTGGTGATCTTGCCAGTGCCTCTGGGGTAGGAACAGCCTTGAAATCCCATTGCTGGTTTTGCTATAATCCCCTTGACCAAGCAGGCTCCCACCCTGACCCGCAAATTTTGCTAAAGAACTTGCTTAGCATTTAGAGGAGAACCGTGCTGGCAGCATGAACTTGTGTACGGGAGAAACCACGGAACAGGGACATCAGTGGTGGTCACACACACCTAATCCTTATGAAGGACTCTTAGTAACTTGATGCGGACATCAGTCATGGACCTTGCATCTTCCCACACTCAGGCAATGAAACAGTCCTATATTCAAGCACCAGGCACATCGGCAGACATCCAGCATCCCATAAGTAAAATTCCTTTTGTTTGACTCCATTGTGAATTTCTCAGTTTTCACTTCTAGGTGAAATCATCTAACAATAAAGGGGGGGGGGGGAGGGGGAAGAGACTCACTCAGACACACCAATCATTTTAAAGTGGAGTTTCTGTTTTTGTGGATTTGTCACTGCTGCAGCATGTTTTATTTTCATGTTTCCAGAGAAACTGGTCAGCAGATATCTTGAAGTTGTTGGGGAGCATAGGGAAGAGGACTGGAATACTGTTCAAACTGAGACTAACTGGCTTTTAGCCGAGGATTTCCAATTCACACAGAGACAACAGGGAATCCAAATGCAGTGACTGTGGTTTATGTATGGTATTTGAACCACAGGGAAATATCTGGACAGTACAGAACATACTCAATAAATATGGAACATTCTAACCAAATCTTGAGTCACTGAAATTATCTCATTGGCCTTCCCTCTTAAACAGAAAGCTTTGTCTCAGCTGACCAAGGCTTGTTTTGCATTTCACAGCAAAGGCATTTACTCCTCCTGGACTGGATCAACACATGAGCTCATCAGTGCATGCCTGCGATTCCTGTTCCTGCCGGCACCACGAGGCCGCATCTCCTTCTGCCGAGAAGGAGCGCTGCTACGGAGGAGGTCTCACCACGGCTCCTGCGATGTTCCACCCAGCCTACTTGCGCATAAACGGGCTCTCCTGACGCAGCTACACTCCCAACACCCTCCTGTGGATATATATGTAAAGAGCCTGTGCATATGTACGTACAAACACTCACTTGTACGCAAGCACACACACAAGGAGGAGAGCAGTTCCTGTGGAGGATGATCCAAAGAGAGATGGTGATGCGTCTCCGCAGCTTCAGGCCAGACATTGTAACTTCTGTGTGACATGACACTGGTGAGTGGAGGGAGGCCTGTCCAGATGGTACATGCAAGTTACTTTTTTATCTTTTTTGTGACCTGGTATGATGGTGTGTTTCATGACAATTTTTTTTCTGGTCAAATTAGAAGAATTTTGAAGGACCTCCCAGCTTAAAGGTCTAAAAAAAATCTTGGTGCTGTCTGCTGCAGTTTACATTTCATGTACACCCATAGTGGATCAATGATGATACATGCTGCTAAGCTGTTTTAACACTCGCCCTTCCTCCCCATTTCTCTAGCAGAGGCAGTGAGCAGTGTGACAGGCCCCATCCCAGCCAGCGGCACAGCACCAAACCCCTGAACCCTGCCTTGGAAACTACGGCTCCTACATCACGCAAGTCAGCCGTGCCATAGAGTCTTCTTCATTGAAGTGAAAAATGCTTGAGAGTTTGAGACAGCAGTGTTTGGTTCTCAGCCTGATGGCCTTATAAGGAATATTTACCAAGTTTTTAATTATGAAGACCTAAACTCTAGATGGGAGGGAATGACAGTAGAATGAGCAACAAAAAAGTCTGCTAAATAATCTTTGTTTTTAAAAGATCTCAATAACAACAAATCCATTTGGCTGTTTCACCAGCAGAGCATTTTTGTGGGTGATCCCTATTTATCTGATTTATTAGAAATGCTCCATTGAGACACAAAGCATTTTTCTAATAAACCTAGAGGTTAGCACTATTGTTTTCAGTACAGCTGACCCTTGGATTTGCTGTAAAACCAGAATCATTAGAAATGCTCCATTGGTTATATTGGAGCATTTCTAATGAATCAGAGGGTCAGCTGTATTGAAATAATGTAAAATATCTAGATTCATGAGAAAAACCCCATTGAAATGCATGGAGCGTTTCTAATAAATCCAGATTTTAGTGGAGCTCAACCCTGAATCCATTAAAACGTTATGAAAAAATAGTTACCGAGCATGCACCTTAAGTACTTTTTTCTGTGTTAATCTCTCATTTATTTTAAAATGCGTTGTAAAAATAGCAAAAGGCATCAGTGAAAATTTGTTATTTAAAGTCTGCCGTTTCCTCTACTTACATATGAGCAGAGAGCCACTGTTGCCACCAGAAAGACAGCCCCTGGTACTTCGTAAGATGTGCTTGGCTCACGTTGCGCTGGGGCAGCTTCCAGGAAGGGGGACGCCCAGGCCCAGGGCTGGGAGCACATCGCACCGCAGCGGCGGCAGCACAGCCCTGCACTGACTGCGGCATCCCCGCCAACAGGCGCGTACCAAATGGGGGTGAGCAGCGTGAGAGTTACAGAGCTTCAGGTTGCACCTTTCTGGAGAGGAGCTGTTTGCCAAGAGCTCTCTTTTCTCAGTGTGGGACTTCACTGCAGGAGAGGTCCTAGTTTTCTCCCCAGCCACTGAACAGAGACTGGAGCAACGCTGGTGTCAGTTCCCAGTCCCCTTGTTCTGGGGTTGCTTTGAAGGGAAGGTCCAATTCCTTAGCTGGATATTTAAATGCCAATTTTCTATGGCAGCTTGAAGGCAGTTAATGATCATAAGCAGCAGGTTCATGGGTATTCTCTTCCCAGGAATATATTGTTCCTGACTCCATAAAGGGCCAGCTCGCTAAGAATAAGAGAAATGCATGTATGATGGAGGGCAGGTCAGAAGTGTTTGGCTTGCGTATCCCATGAAGGAAGCTGAGCCTGAAGTGTCTTATCCTTTACTGAATAATAGATGTAGAAGAGGATCTCTCTATATTTTCAGGAAGGGGCATCTTAAGTAAAAGCCTCAGTACCCGATACAGGTGTCATGCACTTAAGGCACGTCTCCCAGGGATGAGTTGCCGGGTACCTTGAGGCTTCCACAGTTTACCGGTGTAATTACTGATGGAGAGATTATGTTGTCTGCACTTAAAAAGAAATCACAGCCAGCTTTCCCCTGCAAGTTAGATGTTTATTCTTAATTTACAGTCACAAGGCCAGCAATAGAATGAGATTTTTTTTATTACCGCCAAGTTGAATTGGCTTTTTCTACCATTTTTACTCTACAATACTATTCAAAGCCTGGCGGACTTTCAAGTTTACTTTAAGGCAGATTCAACAGCTGTAATCTTCTAAGAGTGTGTGTCCTAAAGATGAGACGGTTTTGGCTCAATGCAATTTCAAACTTTGTTCTTGCCAAACAGCTAAATTACATATCCATGGCAGGTGACATCTGTAACCTGTTTGTCTATTCAACGTTGTGGGCTTGATAACTCCCTGAAAACTGAGGCCTTTGGTAATAAAAATTAGTTATTAATAGTACAATGTTATGGGCCAGAACATGAAAAAACAAACAAGAAGTCTTTCTAATTTATTGTTTTACAACATAACAAGAAGAAGTAAACATTGGCAAATTTATTTTAAGGGCACGCATGAGTCAGTCCCTCAGTGCCTCTCTTGACGGTCAAACCCCTCCTCAGAGCAGAGTTGAAGCTAATTTTGTCAATTTTGCAGATGAACTTCACGTGAAAGTTGCTGGGGCAAGTTTTCATGATGATGATGGCAATGATAATGCCCACTTCTCTCTTTTTTCAAAACTAGTGCTTTATTATTGCACCTCTTATCTTCCAGAATACTACTGCTGAAATGCAGCTGCTATAGACATGGCGCTGCATGTACCAGTCAGGTACAGCACTGGGGAAGAGTTTTGAGAAGGATTTGGATCAGCGACCCTCTGACAACCCCCTGCTCTCAGGTAACACATCTCAAAAGCTCTGAAAACACAGGCAAAAGGGATGTTTGTATTTATGGGTTCAGCCAACAGACCCTGAGTGAGTGGTGTGGCGTTCGTATACCTGATGCAGTAGGTGAAAGAGCTGGATTGATCGTGCTGGAATTCATTAGACCAACGTTACGTTAGGTTATTTTCTCCCTGGTGTTTATGATGACTGTCTGAAGGCAGGGTAAGAAGGCACCTGGAGGTTTGGGCATCGCTGCTCTGTAATCCATGGCGCTCTCTAGCCCAACTCCCAGTTTCAAAGCAATTGGAAGACATTGTAGAAAGCTTCTTTTCAGTTCAAGGGCAAGGCACGTGCCACTGAAAAACAGCAAACCAGTTTTGGACAAAGGAGAATCTCCTCTATGCTGTGTAACACCGGAACCTCCAATACCGCATATTGGTTGTTAAGGGGCCACAACGGTAGCCTCACCGGGGCGGTGAGCAGCAGGGCTGTGAAGTCCTCAAGCAGCTTCTCACTGTTGCAGCTTTACAGCCTACCTTAAATGTATTTCAGAATAGTTTGCTTAAAATTAAGCACAGAAAGACACTACATTCATCACATCTTCTTTACAAGGCTGTTCAAGGAACTAGGCTTGTGTGTGTCGTAGCGTTTTATAGCAACTGTCTTTCTATAGGTCCCCATGCTTTCAGCGAATAACAGAGAAGCTGGCTCGCCTCGCATGCAGACTAGGTTCTGTTTGGTTTATGAACGCATACAGTCAGTGTATCTGCAGTTTGTCAACTTATGGTGCTGTTCGTTTAGCTGCTCTGTACCTATACACACATATATACATAAAATGTGTATGAAAAGTATATTAATATAATTCTATCTCAACAGATTTAATTCTTAAATGCTACATATACTTGTTTAATCTCTCATTTTAGAAGTAGGAAAGGTTAGATTATAACATCAGGTTAGCTCTCTTTGAAGCAGGTAATAATTAAGTTGATTCACTGTTGCAATTACTGTCAAATCCCCCTTAATTACCACGGATTTTATAGCAGCTTCATTATACGTCTGCTGTAATGCATTGTGGCCCAAAGGAGAAGTGTTGCAGGAAATTCTGCATAGCATGTATAATTCTAACCTGCAGTTAAAGCTTCTAGTGAAAGCCTCTGCACTAAATTTATCTTTTTTTGACATTTTCCCCCCTATTATTTAAAGCAGTTGAACTGGAGTAACACCACTAAAATATACACCTAACTTCATAAGTGAAAATTGATCTCTTCACAGGTATTAGGAATAAAAATGGAGAAATGATAAAATTAGCGGTGAATTGTTCTTGGGAAACACTGCTCAGCGAAAAGGAAGAACGCTTCTGGTCTGGCGTCATCGGGCAGAAGTTTTCTACCCCATCCTGCAAATCACATACCCCTGAACAACCTTTCCTCGCTTGAGTAGTCCCGCTGAATACAGCTTTGAAGGTGGTAAGAATCTGACAGATCAGTCTGCTATACATCAGTATTTTCATCCATTGTGCATTTTACGTTTTATAAACTGGATTAGACAAATGTAAGGCACATGCACAACCAATAGGTTTGACAGGTTTTATTTCACCTGCATATTGAATGTGCTGTTACAGTATATTATAAAAATATTTGATGAAAATAGCAATTTGGACAATAGCAACACCTATTTTATTATCAATTATCAATCACACAAGAATTTTTAAGCAACTCTTCTTTAGAACTGACCTTCCAACTAACTTTTGTAACTGCACAGCCTCGTGAAACTGCTGCTTTATGGCTCATGTGTCACTGCTTGTTTCCATTGGAAAAATCTTTACAAATCAGGGTCTGTAAATTGAGCCTGCAACAGTTCAAAACAGATAACTGAATAAAGTGTCCCATGGATTCTCTTGTAATGAAGGAATTTACTCCACAGAATATATTAGATGCAGAAAGGGCTTCAGTGTCAGTGACACTATTGGCAGCTGTGTTAACAGTTAAGGAGCTGGCTTTGTACAGCAGTACAGTTATTAAATTTCTCCAGAGACCGTGACTCATTAATCAAATATTCATACATCTCTGTAAATACACACTGAACAGAGAATACCCTCAGAGTTGAGCATCCCAGCACAAGTGCTCTTTCATGTAACACTGACAAAATCCTGAGAACATGCGGTCATGTTTTGCATTTCTAATGCTGTATGTACTCTTTAGTACCCCAATTCCTAAAAACAGAACACAAATGTTCTTACTGATCGCAAGTGTTACACAGTCACAATTAAAATTGCTTCACTATTGCTTCATACCATCTTTTTAAAAGTGAAGACAGTGAATCAATTCTTCTGTTCTTTGTTTACCATCAGACAAGTAACTTTTTCCCATACGGATGGAGAAACCCAAGGCCATGCTCCTATTAATACAAGAATTTGTATTAGCATGAAAACAACAAACCACTGGTTGAACTGTGAAGGCCAAAGAACTTCATATATTTGCAAAGACACGAGCTTGTTGTATTTGACAAATACTGTATTTTGTGTTTCCACACTGCCATAAAACGGCACTTCTTCTCACCTGCTCCAGGGGAGGCACAAACACGTCTGAACTGAAGTTTTGACCTTGGTCAGGTTGAGATCACAGTTCAGAGCTGAAGCATCTCTCTGTGATCAGCTGAAGCTCTTCTCTATAAGCTTTTGAAAAAAATCAGTTTTCTGTTTGAACTCCCCATCCTAATGCATTCATATCTAGGACTTTGGGTTTGACTGTTGCAAGTTCTGATTTATAATTCTGATTCAGGCTCTCTGTGGGTTGAAGTAGTCAGATGCCTTTATATAGTGTTATTTGTAAATGGGGATTATCATATTGCTGAATGTAGATTTTTAAAATCCTGTACTATTGTGCTCTGCTGAACTCAAGGAGACAAGGGGATGGAAGGGAACAACCTGAGTCTGCAAGTCCAACCTCCTGAAAATGTGCCCGGCACAAAATCCCAAATGATCTTGAAAAGAGAAGGGGGATTTACAGATATATCCTGGAAAGAGGTGAGTCTCAGATTATATTCCTTTATAGTTTTCAGAGGCTGGGATATAGCATTCACCCCTGGAGCCAGTCCCTAACTGCAGATTTTGAGGGGAAATTTGTAAACTTGCACAACATCCTTATAGTCTGTATGTAACTTGCAAATGGCCCAGTTTAAGGATTGAACTCTGATCAGAAAATACTTCCTTTTTCAGTTCCCTTTCCAATAAATATAGGTACTCTAGCTTCAGCACCTCCACAGTTCCTACCACAATAACTTCAGTGCATTTTAATTTTCTTTAACAAGGCTTGACATTTACATTTTAAAAAGAAAATCCTCTCCTATATTTAATTAGGGCACCGATTGAGACAGGTTGGCAATAACCTCCCGCACTTCTGTATAAGACAAAACCCATGCCACCTTGCTCCCCGAGTCAGCATGTGCCAATAAAGCAGTTGTGGGTATATCTGCTGTGTGCCGTGCAGAAAGCAGCAGATGCCCCTTTCCTCTTGTCCACTTAACTACAGGGCCCCAATCCTGGGCATCCTACGGGTGATCCCACTACCCTGTGTGACCTTATCCACTGACCCAACAAGCTGCTGGATGTGGATAAATACCTGAAACGTTGACTTTAATAATGTTCCTTTGGGGCACAGGGATTCACTGGAAGGATCAGAGCGTAGGAAAGGAAGAGACGGAAAATAAGAATAATGTGTGAATGCTGAGCAGAGAGCCCACAAAGCCTTGGTTTTAACACATGCCTAAACACCCACCAGAGCTAGGCGAAAACAGCAAACATTTATTTGCACATCTTCTTGCATAAATAAAACCCTGCTGATTTGCTTTGATGGCATTTACGACCACATTTATTCATAAACATTAGAGTGAGCAAGTTTTTATTTGCAGGAGCGTTCATAGAAAACAAAAGCATCATGAATTCTGGTGTGAATAAATACCAGAGAGCTCTCACACGAGAAGAGCTTCTGCAGTCATTAAGTAAAGCTCTTTTTACTATTCACACCGTGGATTCAAACAATTACAGCTGCCCGTGAACTGCTTACAAACAGGGAAGGGAACTGTTTATAAAGCTCAGTTCATCCAATTAGGCAACAGAAACCATCTCTTGGAGGTACCAATCATAGGGTCAAACGATGATTACTCAGGGCTCAATCCTGACTCCCTTGAACCCTTCTTTACATCTTTTTGTCAATGCAAATAAGTTACCAGCGTTTTAAGGCCCCTTGACATCATGTTGGCAAGACAGTGGGAGGCTGTAACACCTTTGTGCTGCCAGAAAGCAGCTATGGGCTAACGGAGGCTCCAGCCGTAGGGATCGCATATGGAGCGTGAGGCTGAAATACTGCTGTGTGTTATACCTGCCTGTGCTCTGCAGCCTTCCGTGCAGGGCTAGGGAAATGCGCTCCACGCACTGGGAAGAAATGCATCCATACTCCCATAGTAATCAGCTGCAGGCTGGTAAAGGACTGTAAAGTAACCCGGCGTATTCTGCCCTCTTGGAGGCTCCCGGTAGCACAAGATGAGCTGGTGCTCCAGCCTCCCCGAACAGCCATACCACTTTGGATGGAATTGTTGCATAAACAGAACGCGGGGCGGGCTGGATTTCAGATATGCTGTTTGTATTCCTTTGTGGCATTATTGACCTTTCATAACTCACTGACAGTTGCTTTTCATTCCATCATTCCAGTTAAGGGATTGTCAATACCTCTGGAAATAAATCAGGTTTCTAGAGTGAGTCCATTTTCTTACTGTAATTAATGGCAAACAGGAGATCCCTTCCCTGCCTCCCCAAGAGCCCTGTGATGTCCTTCTGGCTGCCTTGTGCATATCGGAACTGCTTGCCTGCCTCTCATTGCCAACGCTTCTGGGTTTGGAGGGGTAAGTTAGAGAAAAAAAAAACAACAAACAAAACACAAAAGACTTCCTTACAGTAAAAAATTTGTAAGCCAAGGGCAAACCCCAAGACTGGAGCCTGTTGTTGCCTCTCTAGCGCAGCCGGGCAGTGGCACAGTCTGCCCATGGCCACCGCGCAGCCAGGCAGCGCTCAGGGGAGGAGGGGGACTCCCTCTGTCACATCCACACTCCCTATTTTCCAACTGCATTTTCATGCCGAGTGCAGATAAATGAACCTGGTGTTTAAGTGACAGTTAATGTGCATAGACCAACCACTTGTTTGCTGTTACTGCTTTAAATAGCATGTCACCATGCTAAATGTCAATCAATCAGGTGTATTTGCCACATATTTTTAAAAATGCAAGGTCATGTATTCTCCTCTGGGAGCCACTGAACTCGCCACGAACAGGTCCAGGCTCACATGGTCTTGCCTTGTGCAGGAACTGGGGAGGAGCAGGTTTTGTTCCAAACACGAAGCCAGCGTTGGCTTTGAAAATCAGGCAAGGGGATGCATCGCATCACCTCACCTCAACAGCAGTTGCCACCACACCAGTAAGGAAATACAGCAGCTGCCTTCATGTAGTTCTTACAGTTAGCTACTCACATTCTTGTTTAGTGGTGTCTCATTAATACTGTGGCAAAAACGTAACTGCCAAGGAGGACGTGCTTGGGGGACTCCCACCTAGCTGTGCTCGGGAGCAGAGCTGCTTGGAGACCTTCACGTAGCAAATTAGGTTGGCCTCAGTTTTACAGCTCTGCTGAAGCACGGGGGACTGGCAAGAGGGAAAACAAGTCTTCAAAAAAAGGCACGGCAAAGAATCAGGTCTGCTGGTAGCCACAGATGGGCACTAACTCAGTAACAGTGTTGAGTATCTTTCCCTTTCTAGGCCTCTGGAAGTTGGTTGACAATTGTCCAAGCTCGGTTTCCCTCTGAGGTCAGTTGTCTCTACCAACCTTAGTAATTAACCCCCTCTCCTAAACAGCCACTTTTCTGTTTCATGAGTCGTTACGGGGCAAAACCAGCCTCATCTCTCCTGAGAGCCATCGCTGAGGGTCTGCTGGCTTGTTCCCGGTGGAGTTAAACCAGCGCATCAGGTTTCTCCACCAGTCACACAGCTGTCACACACCAGTCCTTTACTTCACACCACGGGGGCTACCCGAGCTCCCAGTCCCAGTTGCAGCGCTGCTTGGGGAGGGACCGACCCCAACACCTGCACCAGCAGTTCTGGGTGTGGTGGGGTTTTGGTCACTGGTCATATAGAGGAAAGTCAAAGAGGAGCCTGAGCTCTCACATTAGTTCAAAAAATGGGGCCAATACCTTTGCTAGAAGGGGAAGGCAGAGTCCCAGCTCATCATTTAGAGTCTGGAGGTTGTGCCAAGCTAATATTAGATATTATAAACACACAAAGAAATGATCCTTCTGAGGAAAAATGCCAGAAAATTAAAAGAAAAGGTTATTAGGCGATTGAAAGCTCAGACTTTGAAAAAAGCCACTATTTGCCACCTTCTGGGGTCCGTACAGTCTGGTTCCGTCAGGCAAGCGAGTGATCAGCCAGTGATTTGTGGAAGTCCTTTAAGAAAACAGGCCACTGCTGGGTGTGTGAGTAACTAATGCTCATTTGGTTTGTGTTTGAAGGCAGCAGCAGCAACAGTGATGACACAAATTAATTGCACAGTTTTCAGGAGATAATGCAGACGAGGTAAAGAGAATTACTATGCGATTAACATAGTTTCCAATTAAAGTCCCCTGTAGTTACTGAAAAACATTAATTTCTAGTAACTTGGTAATTTAACTTGTGTCACCACTGTACACGAGTGCACCAGGACAATGTATGGGCTTGTCTATGCTTAAGCCTTGTATGAAAAACACGAAAAAAAAATCTCAAAATAGCCATTAATTTTTAACAACTATTTGTAGCAGGCTTCAAATAAAGCACCGCTGTAGTGAACTAAGGATTTGCTAACAGATTAAAGGACCAAAACCCAGGTGCTGTTCTAGCACTGAAGTCTTTCTTGCTCTTAGTCAAAAAAGGAAAAAAAAAAAAATCCAGTATTTAAGTAAACTCAGCAAAGGTGTTTCAACCATTACGGTTCTTTATCAACAAGTCACAGAAAGACCGAGACAAACGAAACTCTTTCGCCCTTCCAGAGAAGTTTGCTGTTAGGATGGCAGACTATATTTTTAACACTTACATACTGTAGCTCTTATATTTCCCTTAGACCATTTCCATTACAAGAATACCAAACCAAAGGTCTTTTGAAGAGCAGCTCATTTCAGGGGACACAGCTAGCTTAGGTGGGTACGTGCACATGGGATTTTCTACGGTACCCGACATTCAGCCAGGGCAGTTCAGGAAGAAGGAAAATTCATCCTTTAGTTCCCATCTCAGATAAAGCTCGAAGTGTCCTCAAGACAAGACACTGCTGTCCCGCAGCAGGACGGAGCAGCCCATGATGTACTTGTGAGTGTGCAGCAGACCAAGAGGTACAAAAGCTTAGACGTGGAAAGCACACAGAATTATCAGGCCTGAGCAGTTTTGGTTTCGTCTGATGACAAAATGCAATCAGCAAGTAGCGTCATTACCGTTTTTATCATGTGCATTTCCAGAACATCCGTCTCTTCTCCCGCTGCCTGTTCCAAACCGTCAGTGTACGGGGCGAGCCTCATGGGAAGAGTTGTTCCTTTGACATCTTCCCGATTGCCAGGCTTCTTCCCAGGCTGACGGCTGCAGTGGGGTAGGATGGATAAAGTCTTTCAAGAGAGATGTGGGTCTTTGTCTGTATGACTTGAGACATATATCAATGTTGTACAGTAACTTTCATTAAAAGAAATAAAATTGGGGAAAAAATGGTAAAAAAGAAACATAATTGAGGAAAAAGGTCCACTGTACAGCTATATATTTTTGTTAGTTTCACGTAATTCAGCACCATTTCAACATCATTACAAATATCACCCACTCCTGTGCATTAAAGCCTCTGAAGCTTATTACATTTTATTATTACTACAACAACAGAAGCTGTAAATGGGAAAGACGTTATTGATTTGATTCAACTAATCTGCTGAACGCAGGTTGTTTTACCGCGCATTTGTTAGCCTTTGGGCCAGCCTGGTTTTTAACCAGGGTTCTGGGTGAGACTATCACCCAGCCCTGTATTCCCCTGCAGGAAGCTTTTCCCAGAGCATCTTCTCCTTTCCCAAAGATTTCTGTCCTTTTACCGGTCCCTCAAATTCCTCTCCCCCTCACCAGTGCATACCCTGTTGCAAACCGCAGCGCTTCCCTCCCTCCCTAACCGCGCTCTTCAGCCATGGAGCAGCAAAGCCACAGAGCTACAAGTTAATCTTCCTTAAATCTGTCCCTGCGGGCTCCTGATCATTGTCCCTGTTCTTCTGTGCACTTTAATTAGTTAAAGCCTTCCTCGTGGAAAGGTGAGCAGAAAGGAGAGCACCAGTGAAACCAGATTATACCAATTATATCCCCCTGCTCTGTGACAGAAGCTTTTAACGCTGCAGCGTAGGATTGCTTTTATTTTTTTGTTTTAAATGGGAAAGCAAAGTACAACTTCATGTTTAATTTCCTGCCCGCTGCTACCCAAAAGAACCACTCAACTGTTTTGCATTATTTTTGCTAAAGCTACATTAACTTGTGCTTTGCTAAACAGGAATCTTCTATTTTCTAGCTCTCACTGACATTCACAATTCTCCTCATTTTGACATCTAAATTCCATAAATATGTTGTTTACTCCCTCTTCTGGGCTATTAATGGAAAATATTAAGCAAGATCAAGCCAAACACTCTCACATACATGCAGCATCTAAAAGTAATATTATGCCAATTATTAGTAGGATTCAACAGTGCAGAAGTTACTAATTTAGACAAATGATGTGCGGGTTGCTTTTTTTTTTTCCTGAAAACAAGTGAACACAATCTCATTTTGGCTTTTTTGAATATTAACTCAATTAACACATGCAAATGCATACGCCAGCACTGACACATACACATATTTGATCTAGTTCTGCCTGAAATGTATCTATTAGTCACTTCTTTCTCATAAAAGGGAAAAAGGTGCTTTAATGAATACATGTGATGCTTATTATTTGGATCGGCAACATTTGTGCCTCCTGTGCCTGAACAGCACTTAGAATAGGTTAACATTTGGTTTACAACACAACAATAAAATTTGCCTTTATTGCAAATAAACAGAGTATTCACACCTTACAATATTGTTTTAGAAGCAGGATTATATTCACTCTTAGAGAATCTAATATTAATATAAAAGACACATGCATTTAACGTTTTCACACCTTTTTTATTTTCCAAGCAGTGTTAATACGTATTTTAAATATTGCATTTTACTTTGTTAAAACATGAAACTATTTATGTACACTTGTTTGCAATCTGAGAACACATACCATCAAGTAATCATTTGTACAGTAATAACATGTATCAAAACAAACAAACAAAAAAATCACAGCCCAGAATTTTTAACAGCCACCCCCCCATTTGCTTTGATTTAAAAGCTGTGCTAACAGGAGAGAAGCCTCAACATTATAGTACTTGAAGCAGGAAACAAACACCGCTCTCTTCTAATAATTGTCTTTAGCTGCTTTGATTGGTTGCAGTTAATATTAATAGTATAACCTTTAAAAATTGTGGGGAAAGGTAATACTTTATCTTCACTCCTCGTATTAAGGCTCCAAAGCAAGCTTAATGAGAAACCATTATAAAATCATACTGCTAAATAGTATCTTAACTCACAATTCAGCCTATATAATTATATCAGTATTGCAACTGACAATTACTACTGATATATCAAACTTACCTTTCCTATGCTGTGCTGCTCAGGATGTGTGTCACGACTACAGCATTAACTATTATTTGGGCTTACGTAGCGAGACAGACGAGAGTTCTACCCTTACCCACATGAACACAGAACTCAAATTTTGCTTACAAACAGAAATAACACAGTCTCAAAACCTACGGATATGCGGCTGCAACATAAAATCCACATGCGTCTGGCAGCCTCTGCTCAGGATTTGTCCTGGACTGGCACCACATTAGGGTGACAAGTTCAGCTTTAGGGACTGGCCATGCTTTTTAAGAGGGCAAGACCAGGACGTAGGCACACTGCAGCACACCTGGCTCGAATCAATGCCTTTTGTCTTCACCGGCACAACAAACTCATCCAACTAGGAGTAACCAAAAATAATTAGCAAGTGCGTTTACAAATGACATTTTAAAGACTATTAACATATAAAACATTATCATCTCTATGAAAATAGACCAATTTCAGAACAAGCTTGCCTTTCGGGGGAGGAGGACACATACTTTTTTTTATTTTTTATGTTTTAAAAGGCAAGTGTTCTCTTGGACAGCTGCCAATAGTCCTGTGTAAAACATCCTTAAAGCAAGACAAACTCCTCCGTACTAAATCTTTTTAATCTTTTCTTTTCGTCCTCAGAAAAAAGGTGTTTTTCTTCATGGAGTGGACTGGAAGCAAAGTCATAGTCTCTGGAATGACCCTTCACAAAAGTAAACAAGGGATATTTCTCCTTAGACGAAGATTTCAGCATCTACAATGTAAAACACATACCAGATAAAAAGTTAATTGGAAATGAAGAAATACAGTAAGTAGTGATATTTATCTGACTGTGACTGCAAAGTAAAAAATTGCATTTTTTATTTTTATTATCATCATATTAAAACAAAAGCTTTGCACAATCTAAACATCCCCTCCTCCCGTTAAACAAACATTGACTTCCGTTTCTTCTTCAGGTAGCTGCTAATTTGATGCCTAACCCTGCCTCTCCTTCCATATGGATCACCTCTACCTGCTGTTTGTTTCACTGCAGCTGGAGCTCTCGTAGGAAGATAAAATACTCGACAAAATAGTTAATGGCCGTAACGTTCTCCTCAAATACAGGTATGAATTCTGCGGCAACTAAGCATCTCAGAGAGGTATTTTTATTGTAGAATCAGCGTCTACAATAATCAATGTTTTTATTAAAAGTTTAAACACATACACCTATGTAAATAAGCCAGTCAAGAGCACATGGCTACAACCAGATTGATGACAGTAACAGGCTGTGGTAACCAGGGTGCCAAAAATCTACATTTATAAATAAGAAAACTGAGCATGTAGAAAGCAGGTGGTGGGGAATGATAAATACTAAAACAGATCAGCAAAATACCTTTAATAGCTGATAAAAGTCATCCAAATACTGAAAGACATTTCAGCATTTCAGGCTGTTTTGGACACTTAATTGTTCACCGATTATTTTTTTTTTTAATAATATTTTTTAATGTCTTACCTGCTTTGAAAAATCAGCACAGTGATGCAATGACATGCAGAACTACATTAGCCTAGAGGTACACACTATGTGGAAGTAAAATCACTACACCTGATTTCATGAGAACAATTAATCTAAAACAGTACAAAAACCTAAATAGATCTTTAAACAGTAAGAAAAAAAGACAGTCAGGGACAGGTGGGTGTTTAAAAAAAAAAAAACAAAACATCACACTCACAGTAAAATCCTTGATTTTTACTGTGGTCTGAAATTTTCAACTTTATTCTAGTCTATTTTAATTGCATTTGGCTATTGTAATGTGAAACCTGGGTAAAAGAGCAAGGAGATACAGGAGAGACATGCACACAGTAATAACCAAAAGCAAAAGAAGAGTAACAAATAAGCATTAGGAAGAATAAAAAGTTTGTAAGACGTACAGTGGCTTTGTTTCTTGAGAAGACTAGATAATTGGATGCAAACCCTTTCATCTCCAGGGGCTGAATACAAGTGGGCTTAGTAGGAACAGAAATTGATAGCCACACGAAGGCTGTTCGCTGGTCTGTGGAGTGCACGGGTGGACTTAGGCCAGCTCCTAATTGCAAGTTTGCAACAGAAAACTCATCATGCATCCCAGGGAAGGCAGGGCGACTGAACAACCACCACACCTTTAAAGGTGGTCCCTCCAAATTGGAACAGAAATACACCTGCAGTTCCACTGCCCTTGTCCGTGTTCAACCCTCCCTGAAACCTCCTTTTCTACAGGCAAGTGTAACACCTCTCACTGGGCACTATGGGAGGTGATGAAATGCATAATGTAAACTGGGCAGACAGAGAAGTGCTTAAACAAGAGTCGAGTGGAACTTGGTTAAGATTACTGCAGTTATTATCAGGCTATATCTCACTCAGCGATCACAGATAATTTGAAACTCTAAAGAACTCGCAAGTTCTTTGGATACCACTGTGATGATTTCTCCAGAGAAGTTTATTGATAAATATCAGTATTTTTTAGTATTTCAGTGTTAGAGTCAGACTGCCACTGTTGTGGCTGCGACAATTAATTCTTTGTGCTGAACTGCGTCCAAGTTCAACACTCACTCAGTCCAGTTCTTCAGACAACTTTTCATTTCTGCTGAGAACCTGCGCTCCAAACAGTCCAACGCAGTTGTAGCCCAAGCAGACTATTTATTTGCTGTCATGGGTTTCGACAGGGAAACAATTCACTGCATTAGCAGAAAGACAAGCCTGGTACTAGTTAAACAACAATGTAAAGTAGCAGCAGAGGCTGTGGCCAGGAAAAGGCAGAGCCATCCCGGGTGCTGAGCAAGGCCAGGGCTTCTTGCGGACCTCCTGAATTTGCCACATGGCGTTGAGAAGCCCAGCAGGAACTAATGTGCCTGCTTGGTATTTGTGCTGGAAGTGCGAGACAGAAGACTACAGCCAGTCGGTAAATCCATCCTTCTCAATCCTTCTCCTTAATCTATCAGCTATTTAATTCCAGGTATTATTAAACTACTTAATGATAGCTGCCTAACTAGCAAGTACAGAAACAAAGGGTAACTTGAATGTGATTTGAACGGAGTTTCACCAATCGTTCCATTTGGGCCCGTGATTTCAATGCCCTAATTTCTCTATCATTCAATATATGGCTCATAAGGTTTATCCTCAAGTAATACAAGCTAAATCTTTTCTCCCACCTCTTCCTGCCCAGAAAAGGAGCTAGAACCTCAATGTTTTAGGCTAGCCTACATAGCGCACACGGGGAGTATACTGCAATTTATAGTTGAAGAGTTATCGCGCTCAAATTGCGAACAAAGGGAAAAATAAGGGAAGAGCAGGAAAAAGCAATGGATGTGAAAGATCATAGAATGTTTCTCACATTGTATTTGTATCCAAACTTTCCTCTATTTTCAAACTTACTGTGCCTGAAATATATTTATATAAAATAATGTTATTAATATGAAAGAACTTCTATCTAAAGTACCAGGATAATAGCTCCAAGACTTAGATCAGCCATGAGCATTTTCTCTACATATGTTCAGAAAAAGAAATGTACTTAATCCCAAACTTGAAAGAAAAGAAAGAAAGAACTTCCAATGCAACTGATTTTGTAGTTAGATTTTTTTTACCATGTTACTACATTATTTCTTATACACAACAGAACATGAAAACATGGAAGAATAGAAATGTCACTATTTAAACTTTCCATACATCTGTTGCTTAGGAACTTCTACTTCTTTAAATCTATTTTCTACCTCTGTGAAAATCAAAGAAACAACTTCAGCGTCAATCAACATCTACTAAAGATTATATACAATTAAATAAGGTATTAAGTTTAAAATCAATTTTTTGCTATCATTTTAATGCCACTTAGCAAGAGATTCAGAATGCTGTGCAAGCATTCTTTATGCTGTTGTGATAACCACTGTGGTTAGAATATTAATATTGTGACCACCTTCCGCTGCATCCTTTCATAGTCTTTAAAAAAAAAACAAACAACCCAAAACCACAAAACATAGTTATTTGCTACCACTGCTAATCCAACATATTAATAAAGCTGTACTTCATGCACTCACATGCTGTAATAAGCAAGGAAAATAAGTCAATTACATTTGGACCTAAATGCACTATACTGACGTTTTTCAAGTGGAAGGATGTGACCAGACAGATTTGCTGGGTGATACGTTCTCTGTAGACTTCAAAACATTGTCACCAAATCATAAACAAGCTGCTTTACACTGAAATGCCATCAGAAAAAGCACTAACGAGAAACCATGTACTATTTTGGCTTGCTTAAATTCTTCCACTGGAACCCCCTGCCTGCCCAGGGCCCGCCCGCCTTTTCGGCATTCCCGCCGGGCAGGGGGCAGTCCCGCCGCTCGGAGGGCCGCCGCAATATTCCCATTTCACGAGTGCCACCTCGTGGGCCCGCCTGTGCCAGCTCGGCCGCCCAGGTTCTCCCCTGCTTCTACCTATAGGTAAAATCGGATAAAACGAAAAGCCGTCTCGATTTCTCATGATTATAAAAGCAGCAATAAACATCAAGAGAATGATGTCTATTTAGAAGAGCGAAGCCGATTCTCTCCCCTTATCCATACACAGTACACACACGCCTTTCTGGCTGAAGAATCGATTTGGTGACTTCGACACCTACCTTCGTTATTTCTTCAGAAGCCTTCTCAAAGTCCTGCACAGTTCTACAATAAAATCCTATTGTGCAGCTCGGATCCATTTTTTTGAATGACATCTTTTTGGGAGAAGGACAGTGGAATGACTGCAAGTTTCAAGATTAAAAAACATGATACACGGTTAAGGTTGAGAACGGTACAGACCAATGCACTTGCTTTTTTTTCCACCAAGAGCTTTACCGTACAATCCCCTGTATCACTTGAATTAAAACCCAGCACACGCTTCTGAAGTTATTTCTTCCAACCCCCCCCAAACGTTCAAGTAATTCCGCTCCTCTCCCCATGTATAAAACCTCCTGCTGTTTACACTGTATTCCCCAAACTTGCACACACCACCACGCTAGTTTGAAATCTGTCAAAGGTCTGCCGCTCCGAGCACTACTTTATGAATATTCCCAAGGCATAGGAGGTGAATGCTCTTCTGCAAATTGAATTTGTAACAGCTTTTGCACTATCTTATAATTACTGCTTTACTACCACCGCCCATTGCCCCTTTCCCTCCCCCAGCCTCTATAAGAGAGACATAATGGAATAAACCGACCTCATGCATTTTCCTTCAGTAAATGAAATGGGTTAAAAACCCCACAAAAACTACAAAAGCAAAGGTATATTACAATAATCCACAAGTAGGAAAAAAACAAACAACATGCCCTCCGTTATAAATGTTTTTTTCCTAACGTGAAATCTCTTTTCAAGACAGATGATGCTGTGAACCGATACTCTCAGCAGCCATGCTATAAGAAAAACCAAACAAATACAAAAACCTCTTCCCCACACTTCTCATTCACAGGTTTTTAAAGAAAAGGTAAGTATATGCTATCTACCCTGACTACGTGTTTATTTATTACAGGAACTGGAGTTTTGGTAAAGCTCATTGTCTAATAACTGAAATTATTTCGTCACCGCTGTCTCTCAAAGGTAGTCTTCTTTATTCCGCTTCTAACATGCAGAACTACCCCGTCATCCGACCGCTATTAAATCGCTAACAACCCTGCTGCAGCTGCTCAGTAACAACTGCGAACACACCATGTCTGCACCGCGCTGCAACGGGGATAGCGCTGTACTAAAACACAGATTTTGTTTTTCATGAACTTCCCCCAGTGATCGATATTCTCCAGCGGATATTCTGTGCTATTCCCTTTCACGTTTACACGCAAGCCGTGCACAGCTCACAGCTCCTCTGGCACAGCGCCGGCCAGCACAGGACCAGGACAGCTTACCAACGCAACCGAACACCAGGACAGAGCAACACAGCTCATTTCTTACCAACACCAGTGTGTTCCTCTGTAAAGGATCGCTCACAACTGCTACAATCTAATTTGACTACAGCAACAGCAGCCCCTGACAGCTAACATCAAGCAGTCTGGATATTAGAAACCCTTTTTATCTTTTTTTTTTTTTTTTTTGCCAGTCAGAAAAGTCAATCTACAGAAGACGACAGTGCGTTACCTAATCTGAGAGTATCTGTCAGTGTAACAGTTTTACATATTGAAGTATATTGGTTCTTTACTTGTGATTACAAATCTAAGAGAGGTATTTCTATAAAAGCTCTGCTAGAAAATATAAGCAAAGATGAGAAGTTCTATTACTATGAGATTAATTTTAATCACTGTTTTTTCTCCTAATTCTGGTCAAATTTTATATGCAGAAATTCTATTTTGAATATTCATTCCTGAGTCATCAAATACATACATCGAACCCTGCCTCGCATACCACATTTCGGCAACAACACTGTAACTACAGTTGTTCTGTGCTGTTCAGGGCAGAAGTCTTAATGCTACACAAATCACTGTACAACAAAGAAGTGGGTAGGCATTTTTTTTTCCCCACTCCTCCAAACAAATGGATTCTGGAAGCCAATACAGAGTGGATTGATTTCCAACTTATTCTGGACAATTTGTCAATTTTGAAAATACTCCCTACAGATAAATCTAACAAGCAACTATCCACACTAAGAAAGCAATTTCTGTTTACTTTTGACATTTCTGGACAAAGATATAATACTATTAAATGCACTAAGCATTAAATTGCAATATATTTTCCGTCTGCAGAAAAGCATTAGGATGCGATCAAGCCAAGCTGGCAGCTCGCGTAGCTTCAAAATACATTTTAAAACCTTATTATTATTTGGAAATTCATATTAATGCCAGCCTGCAGCACAATCTGGAGGATTAGTCATAGGAACAGAAACCAAAAAGCTGTATATTTTTTGTAGCTTGCCCACCGAGCTACAGTGTGACCTTAAGGAAGTCACTTCAGCTCTGCTTCTTTGTGCTCTTCCTATCTTTTCTCTGGCTTACCCAATTAAACTGTAAAATCTTCAGAGAAGGCACTGTATTTTACTACCGTTATTAGCATAAACGGGCGAAGATCTTGGTTATAATCTCTAGCCGCTGCCACAACACAAATAAATAAGAGCTGGGGCTCACCAACTCTTTTTCCAAATATCTCAATGGGGTAAATCAAAGGCATCTCTAAAAATAATGAAAGTTTCTGTCTAGGATATTTTTTTTATATATTTTGCTGCTATGTTCTTTTTTTTTTTTAATTCATAACCCTCTCATTTTCTAGAGAATCTTATACTCCTACATTATTTGTCACGCCAATTAAAGCATCTTGTTAAGCATAAATACTGAAAGAAAAATGTCGTGTTTGCTTTACGTTGGACCTAGAGTTTAACGTTAGCACTGTATAAACCCTTTCATATATATAAGCATTTTTCCTAAATACTATTTGATGGTACTTTGATTAAGGTATTGTGATCAATTTCAATGTCTGTTAACAAATCTTTCTTTTCATGACAATAATAGACAGGACCATTGCAGTTCACTGTTCTCAGTTCAAGTTAACTCTTGGCTGCTATACAAAACAGAAGCTATGAAGATATGTAACTTCATTACACACCATTTGACTTACATTCTAAGGGTAAACAGTCAATATAAGACCACCTATTCAATTCCTCAGGTGAAAGTCCAAGAGTTGCGTATGACTCGCTTCCACTGTTTACAGGACTTTACTGCAAAACTAAGAATTCTACATTAAGTAACTAGTATTTCAGGGGTGATGGTGATACATACATAATCTTCTTCCTTATTTAAATGCAGTGTGTGTTTTCTGAAGCGGTGTTTACATGTTTAGGAGTACTTAACTTCACAGAACGCAATGGCATGAAGAACCACTACTAATAACCAACTCTGTTCTAGAGCAGTTGATGCTGTCCTAAGCAGTGGATGCACCCAGAGAGTGTTTCTACACTGACTGAAGAGTTGCTCCAAGGAGGCTGCATGTTCATGTGAAAGTTGGAGACAAGATCAAGAAGGAGAGTTTGTATGGATGGCACCGAGTACTTCTACTGTGAGTACTGTGGCTATTGAACACTTACTTCTGCCACTGATAATGTTTTCCCATGGTACCTGTAAATTGAGTTCTTTAATAACCTCTTTTAGCTCTATCTATTTTCAATGCAAGTTATTTGGCAAGAGGTTAAAGAAAAGGGAAAACACTACTGTAAACAAAACAAGCATGATTTTTAAGACCTAGGTGTAGCCTGAAAAGATGCATTCACTACGTCTAGATGTGCTCAGAAAGTCGTGGCCTCGAAAGGGGTCGGGGGGAAAGAAAGAACAAATGCAGCACCTACACTTTCAGACCTGTCGGTTTCCTGGAAACCACTATTCCATAAAAGTAGCTTGACTAAAAATAATAATAAAACTTGTTAAAAGAAACAGTTCAGAAGACTTGAGTAAAATTCTTCTAGTAACCACAAACTTCACTGATAATCAGCCTCAAAAATTTCCACTTGTATGAAGATAAAGAAATGACCTGCAAAATTGTTAGGAGCAGAAGTTACATTTAAAATGATAAGCACCTATTCCAGTATAGAAACATTACACATTCCTGGATCAAGAAGCAGCAGGTGAACCTATAGGAACTCTGATTCCAACCTGACAACAGACTCCTACTATTATTACAGTAATTCTCTCCATGATGTTGATTGCAACTTGAATTTAAAATAAAAGAAAAATGACCAAAAAGACGAACTAACAAAACCAAATCCAAATAACTCAGGTTTAAGTACTCCAAATATTGTCTATTTTCTTTGATGGAAAAATAATTAAATGAAGTGATAATCTATTTTTGAGGTTTTCTGTCATTAAAAAGAAATTGACGAAGATTAATGAACGAAGATTAATGAAGTAAAAATTAAAACCCCATATTGAGTTTTTAACCTCTGGTCATTTTTGTTGATTATAGGCCTATAAAGAAGGGCAGAACTTTGATAAATAACATGTAACTGTAAACCCATAAAGCTGCAGCTAGCGAGAACATCTCTAAATAATTAGTGTTTGATTCATATGGGAAGAAAACAGTGCCAGGTCTATATCCATACTACCTCAAGAGGGAAATCCTTTATGCTGACATCTACAAAAGATTGGCAGTAATGAGGATCCATGTAAATCAAACTGTCATCTACAAGGACAAAACAGAAGACAAGTAATTCAAAAAACACCTTATTATTACACTGCTTACAATCCAATTTCTATGCAGAACAGCTGAAAAAAAAAAAAAAAAAAGCCAGCAAGGAACTGCTTGCCAGGCTGATATTCATTGACTGAAGCATAGGTTTTTGCAGGACAGATTAACTTTTGCATAATCAAATATGCTTGTATAAGCAGAATTTTTATAAAGTGATGAGACTGTCATTTAATTTTTGGTGATAAAATTACTTTTACAAACACACAATTATATTCTGGAGTTTGCATATGAAAAATGTATTGTGCTACTTCATCCTGACAGGAAGAATATATTGCTTGTCATTTAAGCATCAAGTAACACCACTTAAACTAGTAAAAAGTAAATACGTAAATAAGAACTGCCAGATAGTAACAGCAAACGCTCCTGAAGTTCGGTGAAACAGATAAATTATGCCTTGTTTATGCAACAACGGAAATTAAATGTACATTCTACAGAATCCAATTACTATATGGGGTAAATGACAAATGACTGGACTTTGGTAGATATGATGAATTAATAAGGTACTCATTTTGCTATTTTAATCATGCTATTTCCCACTGGTTTGATATTAACTTCCTAACTCTTAAAGAAAAATACTGAAGAGACATAACATATTAAAACACTAACCTTGAAATCCAGCAAAGTAATACGACTGCTTGGGTTTGCCACCAATAATACCAACACAATACTCAAGGCTTAAGATTCCCTATAAGCAGAACAGTAAACAATTAGGACAGTATTAATCACATTAAAATATTTGCTCTTTCTCTACTGTTTTTAGGCAAATAACTTTGGTTTTGGGGTTTTTTTTTTGGTTTTTTGTTTTTTGTTTTTTGTTTTTTTTTTTTTTTTTGAAGACTGACTTCATGATTTTCTGGGGCTTAACTCAATTTTTAGGAGCTTACAACTGACCAAAGCGAAAACATGCCAGCAGATATTCCAGACAAAGTCCTCCCTTTTCATGAGATGCCCATACATTGAGAGAATTGGCAGTATCATTTTCAGGGAGGAGACAAAATGTAATGTCATACAAGTTGTGAACAGGTTGCTTGGTTAAAAGATACCAAAGTAGTCAGATTTACGGAGTTCATATACATTTACATTCTGTGGCCCTGGGGGTTCTCTTCTTTTTGCATTCAAATGCAGAGGTCTGTCTAGAATATAAACTTTTACATCAGAGGGAGAAAGGATGGTTGAAGTTAAGAGTGGTTACAAGATACAGCTCTAAAATCAGCAGCCCAAAATACAGGAGGAGAGACACACAACACCCCCCACCCCCCCCCCCCCAAGCCCCATAAATGTTACTGGATGCCGACTGTGAGGGTAGAGGAATCGGAGCCATCGGTATGTAGCAACTTTGAGAAAGAGACATTGCTAATATACCTAATGGGATTTAAAGAGGGACGTGGGGTGAAATACAGTAATCTTTTCAGTCTGGAGGTGTAAAGGAAGAAATAATACACCTGCAGCCACTGCAAAGCAAGGAGCCGCCAAGGACAGAAAGAGTTGGGATATCAGCCGTGGGGTACAGCCACACCAGTGCTGCCAGTGTATTTCTGTTCATCCAGGATGAAGAGAGTTGGGTTCTGTTATCCATGTGTCGGTGCTGGCACACAAACCTAGCAGACGCAGCATTACATAAGAAAATGTTGATTTTATGGATATACCTGCTAGTGCTGGGTAGAAGGATTTACCCATCCACTCACAATTTTGCCAAAGTAAGAACACTGCAGTAGTTTAACTGACTGCAATTCCTCTGTCACCCACGAGCTCTGGATGCAGTCACAGACTATGGACACCAAAGAAATCACCCTTATGGTTTCTCTATTGAAAGAAGTACCTAGCAAAGGAATGGAAGAAGGCACGGAGAGCTTTTGTCCCTCTCCCTTCAACATATTTCTACTCTTCTCGCTTTCATGAGGTTCTGTTTCTTAACAGGGCTCATTAGGATTTTTGTGAGTATTCAGTCTTGGCTTAACACAGTTCTCCATTAGTTATCCCACCAACTCCAGTGGGAGCTGACTTTTGCCAACATTAAGTACTTCGGAAAGCTGAGCCCAACTGTTCTAATGCAATTGAAGCCCAAGACCGTTAAATACTCTGAAAACTGAACAGCCTTTCAATGTCCATAAATCACAGTGCTTTTCTTGGGGCACTAGACAAGTGGTGGGTCCAAAAACTTGGATGCTGGCCCAAACAGGGACAGCAATCTGGAAGACTATCAGTGGAGCTAAAGTGAAATCTCCATCAGCTGGCAGTCATTATCTACATCTTTGCCTCTATGAGATCAGCCATTAAAAGCATAACCCCTATGTTATCATTATATAAGTAGGGAAAACTTCTCTCAAAATTATTGCTATTTCATGTACTAATAAGATCAAAGCTGTTCGAGATAAAATGTTCTCTGCGTAGTAATGCAACTAACAAAAACTGTTGTGCTCCTCACCTGAGATGCTAACAGAGTCAACTTCAGCAAGGTTTATGTGGGTTAAGAGAAAGTGCTGCCTATTTAAAATATGAATGAGAAGACTTTTTTAGAAAACGCTCCTCAATGGCTGAGCACTCAGAGCATTTAGGCTGATCAGAGGCAAAGGCTGAAAAAGCTATGGAGGACACATCCTCTGCCAGTGAAACAGAAAGGGAGCAAAGCTACTTAGAGTAATGAATAACTGTTTAATCTATGGGAATTTTCTTGTAGAAGTGAATTATAAAAAATTTATCAATTTTCATCCATAAATATAAAATCCTTTGTAAAAATTACCTCTTGTACTACATTTGAAAATCTGCATTTTTAACTTAAATCCAGACCCCCAGAAATTTAGTCACTTCTTGTGAACAGTCAAGCTAAAGATTGGAGTGAGTAATATATGCAATTGAAAGCTCTCTTATCACAGTCTCCATTATAAAAGACTGCAAAAGGCACTACCAGGCTTGGTAAATGAGCAGCAGAAATCACGCCGGTAAGGCCAGTTGTACAAGGCAAGCTTAAATAACGTGACTCTGCTGTGAAACCCAGTGCCACGCAAACATATTTTACTCTGGCAAAAGAGCGTTTTTGAGAGCTAAATTGAGAAAGCCTCTGCAGGGTAAAACTAGCCAGGGATCCGTCAATAATAAAAGCTGGCATTAAAGAACTGGAGTCACTTTTCTTTTGCTGAGAAAGCCTTATGAAAGTTGCAGAAGCAACTGTTTGTTAGCTTACAAACGAAGGCACTCTGTGTTTTCCTGGACCTGACTGATTCAAAGACTTTTTTGCAGTTAACATTGAAAGTAAAGTAAGGTTGCTGTAGATCATGTCTGAGACCACAGGCTTATCTTAACCGTAAGAATTAAACTTGTACAAAACCGTCTGAAAATACAAGGAAAAGAATCAGGAAAGAAAAACAATTTAATATTTCATTGCTAAAATAAAATGCTTCTTTGCTCTGTCTCTCCATGCCATTAAAAACAACTGTTTTCCTAACATTTTACAGAGAAGAGACAGTCACAATAAAAAAATTACAGACTCTCAGATTTTGTTCATGCTACTACTACACTTGTGGTATTTTAGAAATTAAATGAATTTAAAGACACAAACAGCAGCACGGAAAACGATAAAGCAGCAGGGCTAGGAGAACAATCTCTTCCCTAAGAGAAGTATTCTTGTGCTGAAGAGGCAGGATTACCGCGTGTCCTCAGGTGTTCACACTATAAGCAGAACCTCTGCTGAAAGAAAAAAGGGGACAGCATAGACTTTCCTCCCCTCTGCTTTCTCCTCGAGTTTTACTTTTCTCCCGTTCATTTTTATTTGTGGTAACTGCTTGCTACTCTTGCATCACTGTCCTTAGAACATTCATCCTAACATCCAGATAGTGAAAAAAACCAACTTGAAGTAGTGACTAAAGATATCAAAAAGTTATAACCCCTCTCTTAAGGGGAAGAAAAAGACAAAAGAAAATGGAAAGAACAGACAAGCAACAACCTTAAACCATTTGACATTTAAGAAAATAAGAAACAGAATAAGGAATTTGGTATATTTATGTTTTAAAATGCTGACTGATACTTAATATAGCAGAACTCTAATAGCATATGTAACTAAATTACCATTTGTAATTTAAGCCGCTGCATTAATGTCTTTTCAGGTAGCTACTTTAGGAGCAGGACAGTTATCACTGCTTTACCAAGGGACATCATGTGCTCTGCAATTATGCCTGATCTTGTAATAGGGAAATTTAAAATCTGTAAAGTCAAACTTTACAACCTTCAACTGTAAAATCACCACCACACATTTAATAGGTAGAAGATTACCATCGTGAAGTCGCTTTTCATATCACCTAGTCCTACTATTTAAAAAATGATTGAACTCTCATTTCATACCTTTACAAACTCTAAGTAGTCCATGTTTGTTCTCTCTCCACCGAGTCTCACAGGAACTAATATAATTACAGCTTTTGTGTCTGCTTTTCCAGAATCCATAAAAGAACATTGTCTGTCAATAACATCTGAACTGTAGACTGAAAGGAGACACATGCAAATGTTCATATTTAAAATACAATGCTTACCTTTTACAAAGACACACCTACAACCTGTCAATACTTAGTTTGACAAACTAAAACTACAGTCTTTCAAAATATTACTGTCCTCCTGAAATCTAACTCCTGAGTGGCTGACGAAAAACAGCGTTATGCCACCTTATTTGTAGCAATATTCTGTAGAATGGTAATGTGCTGCTGCTAAGATACACTGTCAGGAAAATGCAGAAGGGGTAAGTTAGGAGAAAACCAATAAATATTTACTCACTTGATATAAACTTCTAAAAGGAGTAACTTAAAACTTGAAAGCCTACACCTAACAGAAACATCTACATGTTAAAGGAAAAAAAAGACAATAATTGATTTTAATAAATACTCAAAGTTCACTGTCTAGAGTTAACACAACACAGTCACTGAAAAAGAATGAAAAAAATGTGGTACTACTGCTTATTCCCTCCAAGCTAAGAGAGATGCAAAAAATCATCACCAGAACAAAGAAGCGAAAAACTAATTGAATTTTAAAAGTTGCCACTGTAATAGTAAGTCAGGTGAAACTGGTTTGTAGTGTACGATTAAACAGTATCTCTTTAAAACCAGCTTGATTGATTACCCAGGGATGTCGGTCTCGTCTGTCCCATCCCAAGATCAGTTATGACATAACTAGAATTTCTGGCAGCTGAACATGGCTACTGAAGTAATACATTGTGCTTAGCTTTGAAAGACTATAGTCATTAGCGTAAAGTTTCACTACACATTTAGTTTATCTTGTCATCATTTTCTGCTCTTGAACATCCAGAGCTCTAAGCTCCTCTGCCTGTTATTGATTAGTTAAAATGCCACGTTGGCGCAGAAGAAAGATTACCACTGACTCGAGTTCACTATCCTGCTCACATCTTTGAACTCCAAGTGAGAATGACCTCTTACTATTCTAAGGGACTGGTGCAGTGGTTGTTTCCCCTCTAGAAAAATGGATAAGAGAATCTTGTGATGCAAAAGACAAAAAAAAAAAAAAAAAAGTAACTAACAAATCTACTCTAACTGAACTGAAGTATTTTGCAGTTGTTTGGGGGGGTTATTTTTAATAAGATGGAAGTTCTTACTAGCTAATTGCTAAAACAACATTGAAGCGTGTACAAAACAGATTATTAAGTGATTTAAATCCAACACAAAAAATTACAACAGGCAAATAGTAAGAAAAAGTTATCTTGCTGGATTTGGAATGCCACTCTTCCACTGTAAGATACCAAACAAGATACGTACAAAGCTTTCAAGTTGTGATGTCTGATTCTCAAAGAGAATAAACATCTGCATGTATCAAGAACCCCTTTGTCTACATAATTTCAATTTTGAGGATCCATTTTTGACTTTATTTTTACCTTTAGAGCTCTATTGTTACTTACTGAAAGGCATAAAAAGCATCTAAAATATTTGCAAAAATCTAGATAATCACAACATTTACCTGTACAATCCTGAGCAACATAGACTGTTACTCCTTGTAGCTCAGGGTCTCTTGCTTCTTCAACAGCTTTTCTAAGTACAAACACAAAACTATTTAACTCATCTCTGATTTTAAAGAAATTAACAGTAAATAAATAATTTGATTTTTAGAAACAGGTTGGTTTTAATTGTTTGCTGTTGGGGTTTTGGGGGGTTTGGGTTTTTGGGGGTTTTGTTTCTTTGTTTTTTTTTTTTTTTTTTTTAATTCAAGATACCTTCCCTTTCTGATACAGATTCAGGGGGTGGGTGGTGGGTGGGGTGTGTGTTTGTTTTTAAACACTGGATACCAAGATCCGGTGTATATGGCAACACAGTATTGCCAAGCAAAGATGACAATGTCTGGCTTTTTAGAAGAAACAATGAAAACCACACAAAAAAAAAAGCCCAAAGAACACATTAAATTATAATGAAATTTGTATTCACTACCTAATTTCTTTCTGTTTGTAACAATTTTCTGTCATGTACATTGGGATAACAAAGGCTAAATTTGCTGACAAAAATATTATTTTCATCTCAATAGATCTCTTTAGTTGACCTCAGTTCATCTAACTAGCCACAAATTAGCACCTCATGTCTATGGAAATAAAGGCTTGCACATAAAAAGCTGTAAGGTTTCACCAAAACTTTCAAAAAGATAACTGCAATACTAGGCTACCCTCAAAAGAGTAAGAGTAATGGACCTAAAAACTAAAAAGAAAATATATGTCGATAGTCTAAAGCATGATCATCAATCAAGGACAACATATGTAAAGAAATTAAACTGTTCAAAATAGAAGATTAGCCTTTGACTTCAATACCTGCTTGCATTAAATGGTCACTATCCCTTTATTTCACCATATATTTTGAGGAATCATTTAATACAGTCGTTCTCAAGTTATGAGAGAGCTATACATTGTTAGTGCTGCTGTGAGAGAGAAAGGAGATGTAGGAAAGGAACCTTTGCAGTCGGAAATCACCAGTGGGCTTGTGTTGAATGGAATTCTGAACCAAATCCTCCCACACCCCCTGCTCCAATTAGGTAAACAGGCTACTGTAATTTAAAGCAAGCAAGAAGAATTCTGACAGTTCCTATCATTAGAAAAAAAAAAATATAGAAGAAAACACGTGAATAATGCTAACCTCTCTCATCCTTCTATGCATTTGCATGTATGCACACACACCCCCCTGATTATTTCAGTACAGGTTCACTTAAGATTAATGTACTTTTATACTAAATACTGAATTCTTCTATTCATATATATAGATATATGCTATATAGATAGTATGAACGCTGAGTTCTGCAGCTTAAATGACTTATTAGTGATTCAGTTTATACGTAAACTGGAATCCACTAAGAGCATAAGCATATAAGGCTATAAAAAAACCAAACCAAACCAATCAGTAGTATTCAAAGAAATGGCATGTAAAGGCACATAGTATGGAGAAATTTGACTTTCGACTTTTTTTTTTTTTAACCACACTGAATGTCACAGACCCTTTACTTTTACTGTGATATAATTATAATATTAATAGTCCCATACATTTACAGTTTCACAAGAATTTGATGTGTGCAAAGAAATGCTGAAAACATCAATTTTAGCTCTGACATTTCATTACACTATCAGTACATTACAGCCCCCAGGTTACAGTATAAAAAAAAAAAAAAAATCTATAATGTTATGCATGTTCCAAGGTTGAAAGAGTGGTTAGTTTTTAGAACATTTCATTAAATGCAGCTCTACTTAAAACCCTCAGTTTGGGAGAAATACTTGGGACTTCTACTGCCCAAGGTATGGGAAAACAGGAATGTTGTTTTTTTCCTGAAATAAGATTGAACAAAGGCTGAGAGTTCTGTTTCTGCACCTACCGCTATTTCCCTTCCTGCCTGTGAAAAATCTCTAGAATTGCTACTAATATGGACATTTTACAAAGCCAATAATGAACAGTTAGATGCTCAATTAAGCTGAAGTAATCTCATGACACTTTGAAATGCTTCTCCTGTAATGTGTAAGGCATGGTAACAACAAAGAATAAAGGTATTTTTACCTTAAAATGTGTGCAACAACTGCAGGCCCGTACCAATCTCCAGCAATTTTTCCAGACTTCTTTCCATATTCTATTAGCTGATGTAAGCCAAAAGCTGCCAGCGGAGAGTCGCCAAACCAAGAAATTATTTTTCTATGATAAACTTCATTTCTCTTTTCATTGTCATCACAGTTTCTCTTTAATGTTCCCTGGTGATGATTTGACAGGATCTTGGGTTCCCTTTCTGCTGTAAGCGATGCTTCGAATGATGCTGTCAGCTTTTTCACTGTATGGGCTGTCCACGATTCAGAATCTGAATTGTCAATGTCCAACGCATCTGGCCAGACCCAGGCTGCAGCACAAATTTCAAGATGCATATTAGACTTAATATTAACTTTTTAGTATAATTAGCAAGGCACATCCCCTTCTCCCCCATGTTCCCCAAAACAGTAATATGTCTGTTAAAATGTAAGCAAAGAATTCAAGTGAAATATACGATGTACTTTTATTTTCTGCTGAATGATAGGTGAAATGAAATACTACTAATAGTACTTTTTTTAGCGGTTTATGCTATCTGAGACAGTAGGTCAGACTCCACGATCCCAGTCAGTCAAGATACACAAGATATACAAGGCACAGGTTAGAACTATCTTACATATAAAAAATATGAAAATTAGCTATTAAGTACCATCTAAGAAGTTTTATCCAAGTCAAACAAGCAGGTTCAAAAGCTGTTTTTATTTCTTCTGGTTTGTCACATTATTAAAAAAATAAATAAATAGACAAACCTGAGGAATTATTCATGTAAAAGCAAACACTTGTTCCTGCCAAAATGCCAAAGGAGATCAGCAGAAAAACAGACAAGATTTCTTTATTCACTAAGTTTGTGAATTCTTTACCTAGATTACAAGACAAACTTGTTGAAATATTATTCAGCACAGCATATACAGTCTGCATTTCCAGCGAAAGGTTTCTCTAACAATGCATCCTACACGCAGCATTCCTCTTACAGCATAATGGTGGTTCAGCAAATCTAGAGAACAGCAACGCTTCCCTTGTCGGATAATGGAAAAATCACTCCCACAAGTTCAAACAACTACTTGCAACACAGAGCATGTGAGGAAACCTCCGCAGCACAGTGACCACACTGTTAGACCAGAACGCATCCTGCAGTGCACATCCCAGCAGGCAAGGGGAAGGCTGCCACCTGCAAGCAAGGAACAAACCCTACGGATGAGGTGCTTTCCCTCAGCCAGTCAGATTTGGGTAAGCTCCTGGAGGTTCAGAAAGATGCCATTATCGCAGTGAGAGGGACCTTTCCTGACAGAGAGCAAGAACCGCAGCCCTCCTCGTAACTCTTACCGAAGTATCCTTGTAAACGTCTTTGAGAAACAAAGAGGAAGCACAGAGGCAACTATATTCTAATTGTAGCATCTAACTTAGGGTTCCAGTAGTGTCACAAGTATTGCTGGTAATGGCCATAATCCATGTCACCCACTCATTACAGTGTGACAGCCACCCCACATCAATGCCCCTCACCACAAGTGACACCCCTCTGTGAAGCCTCATGTTAATTTTTCGCTGCAGACCCAGGCAGACACATGCATAAGCTCATTGAAACATCACAGGCCTTGCTACTCCTGTACTGTGAGCTTCAAATTTAAGTCAGCGTCTTTAGCACAGGCATTTCAAAGTAAAGCTTACCAGTACCTTAATATCTAAAATAAAAACTCATTTACAACATCATTCAACAATATCTGGAACATTCCACGTAGCAGTGGAAGTGGAAGTAGTAACTGCAGTCAAGTTTTGCTTTGTAACAGAAACAATACCATTAAACTATAATGAAAACATCTCTGGGAAAAGAGTAAACAGCGATGAAAAACTTCACGGAAACACTTAAATATGTTTGAAAAGCTACCCAGACCTCATAAAAAGCTTTTCAAAAGATAATTCACCAGCTGTCAGAAGACTAGGTGATGAGAAAAGTACTCCAGAAAGACCATACATATTCCATTTTTCTACACATTTGGATTGCCACCGAAACACTAGCACTCTGGAATCACCAAATCACTTTCCAAATTAGGATGCATGGGGGACAGTGCAAGGAATTCTTTATAACCATGGATTTTAAAGATATAAACCTGGGGCTTTTTTGTTTGGGGTTACTTGAGAATGAGCCATTATGCATTCCTACTCACAGGTAGTCTTCTGATCAAATTTTTTTATTTCTTTAAATGTATGTATAACAAAAGCTGTATTTAAGGGATTTGTGTTCTCAGCAGAAGTATTTTCATACGTTCTGATATTTGCAATCAGTCAACAGGGATAATGTATGTTTTATGACTTAAATATCTACAGCAAAAGGAACATTCAGTAAGCCAATCTGACAGTTCGGTCATGACACTGCCAAGAAAGACGACTTTGTGATGCAGCTGGTTTGGGACTCTGTTCACAGCTTACATCATATTTGCACAGCGAGTACAAAGTATTATCAAAACAGGCTTTCAGAACTATCTTCTGCTAAAGTATTCCTGGGATCCAACAATTTGCTGAGTAAACAATACACTGTATTCTCTCTAACTAACATGCCTGGGTGGCATCAGGCCCATGCCCTGGATCATTTTGACAACAAGCAGCGGTGACAGGGCAGGACCAATTGTTTGAAAGGGGCAATGTGGTCAATTACGAAAAGTATGGAGAAGAGGATGGCAAGAAAAGGTGGTTAACTATGAGAATCAAAAATACCCCTATGCAGGACCTGGCTCAGCTTGGAAGAATGGGGAGGATGTGCACGCCTTCCGAGTCTCCTAAAGCTATTTCTTTAAAACAGCTGTGACTGAGGGAGGACTTTGAGATAGACAATGATAGGGAAAAAAGGGAAGTTCCTCTGTGAGTACTCGTGGGGGAAGGGAGGAAATGAAATAGTGAAAATTTCAACACTAAGAATGATGTATTGAAGTTAGATTAGAATCCCTCTATTAACTCAATATATGAATACTAGAAGAATTGAATAATGTAAAACTTTAGAACTGATAAAAGAACACCACTTTTGCCATAGCCCACAGCTATGGGCTGTGGAACCTATTTCCACACCTTGAGTTCAAGGAATGAGCAATATTCAAGAGAATCCCAGGTGTGGGATCACAAATTTTTGTGGTATTTTACTTCACGGTTAGCTTCGGTGGAGTTTCCAGTATCTTCCTTTGCCACACCTTGGTATTCCCTTTCTCAGAAATGGAAAGCAGGTCAGCTACATCACTGCTCTGATGGCATGCAACAATTCCAGTGTCAATGAGAGGAAGTCCAGAACCAAAACCAGCACGCCTTTTCAATTCTGGCTACATAAAGCCCATCACACTCCCTGCAGAACACCTGTGCTTATCATGCCAAACATAGAGCTCTTCTCTCGTAACTTACCTCTGCCAAGAAAATGAAGCATAAGACCTTGAGCCAGCAGCATTTGACCAGTTCTCAGCGTGCAACCCCAACCACAGTCTGTTGTTAATGCAGACCCCTTTATCTGAGGAAATTCCTCTCTGTAAGTCAGCCATATCCTAGAAATAAAGTCTTTACGAAACTCCTCAACATTGCCTGAAATCTCCGTGTTGATTTTATCAAAATTGGACCCATCTGTAGAGAGTTCACCAGATTCTGTAAGGCAAAGCACAGTTTAAGTTATAACTTCTGTTATTAGAAGGTAAGTAAAAAACATGCAAGCATTCTATTAGAAAAATGGGGCAAACTTGCAAAAGTAACAATCACTTCAAATACAAGAAAGGAAAATTAGAAGGCAAATGTAACAGAAATGTGCCAGCTGGGAAAAAAAAAAAAAAAAAAAAAAAAAAAAAAGAGCAATGCAGCCAACATCACTGTGCCAGTGGAATTGCTGACTTGCAAGTAAGCAACTGCTTCATTCACCTAAACGTAAATGGTCAAATAAAGAGAGATTCTTAGAAAACTGCATGCTGGAAAATGATAACGAAGGTGTTGGTGTAGTGACTCTTTGTACAGGTGTTGTCACTATTTCATTCAGGAGTTTTTAGAAAGAAATAGGTAAATGAAGTGAATTGCAAATTACAGCACTAATATTTACAGAAAGAACAAGACTTCAGTGTAAAATCTGAATAAAGCAGGTTCGGATGGGTTGCATTAGTGGTGGCGTTAGACATTTAAATGAGTACTTTCTAGGATTTTCATATTCACATTTTGAATTGGGTAATTATTAATGGTGGTCTTTCTAGAAGATTAAAAATATATCCACAGAGCTCCTGCCGAACAAGATTGGAATGAGTTAAGTGCTATGTACATACCATCAGTTTTGAAGTGGTAACATTTTCCCAGCAGAAAGACCGGAGAGTTTCTACTGAAGTAAGTTTTTGTTTTCAACACCCAACCTAAAACGGATGCAAAAAAATACAAATTTGTGACTAAAGTATTCCGAAAAGGAATTTCTAATAGCATCTGCTTAAGCCAAAGGTAACCCATGAAAGAGGAATATAGAGAAAATATACTGAAATTGGGTTTTGCTTTCATAAATAACAAAGGGTTTAATAGTTCTACAAAACACAGATTAAAGTTCTGGTTTAAAACTAACAATGTTACCCATATATGAATGTCTGAATATGAACAGAATGGTACTACTGCGCAGAAATCGTTAGGACACAGAAATGCTAACGCTAAGCTTAAGTTGTTTTGTCTCTATTGTGAGTTCATTACTGCATAGTTTGATTCTTGAGGTTTCCAAGTCCTATAATAACATACAGTAAAATTCACATATGACCACTGAAAATGGATGAAGAGTAGTGCTTTTCCCGTAGGATTAAACAAATATATTTCATCACAAAATTAAATTGCAAATTTCAACACAAAAAGAGTAGCATACGTTGTACAAATTCAAAGGGACAAAATTTGCTTTTTAGGTTTTGGCAATGTCCCCAGACAGTAGCTTTTTTCACTTAAGTCTAAATCCTATGGTGTTTTATATCCTAGGTCCATAGAGTTTCTTGAACTTTTCCCATGACATATAGGGTGTAATGACTACTATTCCCCTTTAGCCATGTGATAGCCTTAGAGAAAGTAGAAGAAAAGTATCTTTTCATCTTGCCAGACATCTCCAAGGCTCAGTTATGAGAATTAACAAAATTTATCAGAAGCCTGATGGTAAATCTGAGCAACCTCAATCCTAGAGAGAAACTAGAAAAAATAAGGTTAAGAACAGATTAGTGAAGGGCACACCTGAAAATCTGGTTGCTTATAAACAAATTACTGATGTTCAACTGTGAAAAAGTATGTTACTCAAGTGTATGCAGTAGATTCTTCAAGTGGAGTTTGTATTTCACACACCATCCTATTTTTTCCAGAAAGGTATATATAAAAAATAAAATATCTTTGCACAGATGAGTCCATATTATCCCTGTTTAAGAGTCTATGCAAATCTGGGGTCACGTACACAATGTATTTACCATTTTCAAAATAAGTCATTTAAAAAAGTAATTATGCAAATTTATTTGAAAAATGAAAAGCTAAACAAGTTTGCTTACTCAGGCTGTTTATTATATCAAAGTAAAAATGGTTTCAAGGGCCATATTGCATTTTTATTATTAATATTAGTTAAGTTTCTGAATCATTATCCCATTCATGTCAAGAAGTAACATTCCATTCATTTCAATGGAGACAGGATTTTACTGTTCAGTGTTTCACTTACTGTATTTCATGTTGTGCCATGCAGACATAAACTTTGATTTTATCTTTTCTACTTCATCTGTCCCTGTGGCCTCCATATTCAAATTCTAGAGAAAAAGCCATCGCTGTCTTGTAAGATGTTCAATTCCGCTTCTGTAAAAACAAAAATATAAACATATCCATGGGCACTGAGAACACAGGGTATCGTATCATCACCAGCCCACTTCGGCACTTAAGCCTAACATGACCAGAAACAGTAATAAACTTACAGAATCTTCCACTTCCAGGGACCGAGAAGCAATCACATGTTCCATGAATAAGTAATAAAAACATTTAATTCCAAATACACACCAATAAAATTACTATACAAAGCTAAATAAAATATAATGTTCTCCAACAGCTCTCTATTGCACAACAAACTGATCTATCGCATATAAACTGTGCTGGCATACGAGTACTCTCTTTCTAATTGGCAGTGAAATGAAGAGCTACAATGCATTTCACTAAATAAGAGTCGGTGCTATTCTTTTCTGCTGAATAGAATACAATAAGCACTTTTTTCCCCACATCAGGGTTCCTGAGCACCAATAAACAAATCTTGATTTTTAAAACAGCATTGGTTTCAGATTTCTAATAATGACTTTTCTAAGCCAAAATTTACATGCATTGGAGGAACTGAAATACAAAGTGCAAGATGTTTTGCTGTACGGGTACAAGGCAGAAAGTGCATAGTACTGAAAATGTGTATAGTAAGTGGCATAATTTTTTACCGAATTAACTTGCTAGATAGGTAACATCAAAAGATTAGCAGAATTCTGTCATAAAATCAGTGTTTACTTTACATCCCTTTGAATTATCACTTGCAGTGCAAAAAAGGCTCTCTTCTGATTTGATCGTGTTGTCTACAGTTGTCCAGCTGTATTACAAGAATGAGAGTGGTAAAATGGTGGTGAAAACCACTACAGTGCAGATTAATTTTGTAAAAACTGCTCACAAATTTTTGGGGGGAGGGTGCTGAAATGCACTGACTCTGAACTGCAAGACAAGACAGACTTTACCTTAAAAGCAACCTAAACTGGCAATAATACAGAAAGAATATATACTACCTTTATCCGTTTCTAAGAAATATGAGAAAACGGGACGGAACTCCCTTTGTAGTCCACCTGCACCACTCAGTAACCTGCAATTTGCTATTAATTGACAGAGCTCCCTTCGCTGCATGTATTCTGTGAATGGTTCACTTTAAAACAGTTGACACAGGTTTTCTTGATGATATTTGGTAGCCCAAACCCTTGTATAGACAGCTGAAAAATTAAGAGCTCCCTCTTCAACAGTACCTCTTGTGGGACATCAAAAGTTGATCCAGTGATACATCACTGCAACCTTCACCATATTTTTAGCTAAGTTCTGGTAACATCAGATGATGATGTGAATGAAAGTGAACTATCTCATGTAATTAATAAACTTGGACCAGGAGCACACACCATCACTGATGCTATACATACCCTCCTCACTTTAAAAGAAGAATCTAGAACTGTGTTTACTTTTCCATGTGTTAGTCCCACTGAATTGGGATCAAAAGCAGGACGGAGACTAAACCACGTTACTTAAAATATGCTCCCAGTGGAGAGAAGTAAGTAAAACCTAACCACTGATGGTGTAATTGAAGAGAGTGGAAGATGTCAGGGTGCCAATGTCTTCAGAGCCTGAAGGTACTCGCACAGATGCACTGCTTCTGGGATCTGTAGGTAGGGCAA
Organism: Vanellus vanellus; assembly: GCF_965231255.1. NCBI lineage: Eukaryota > Metazoa > Chordata > Aves > Charadriiformes > Charadriidae > Vanellus > Vanellus vanellus. The sequence continues at coordinate 79,290,675 of NC_138910.1, read as the reverse complement.
GGAAAACAGCAATCTACTGCCCAAGCCATTCCTAGAATGTTTTTCTACCATTCCACTGTATAATTTCCTAAAAGTCTGTCAACAACTTTTTGACGGCTCAAGAGGCAATGTAAGCTCACAAACATGGGGGAAGACTGACATTTTTTTGCTAGTGAAAATAACAAATGCCTACAACCTGATTTACTCTGATTAACCTTGTGTTAAACTGGGTTTTTGTAGGGGGAGGAAGGCAATTTAAGGTTGGGTTTTAATTTCTTGTCTTTCCCCCCCCCTCTTTTTGTTTAGGAGAAAAAAAGGAAAGACTTTGCAGATGTGTGTCACTGACTCCAGCTGGCAAAGCTGGTAAGATTAACTTCTCCAGGAGGTGTGTTTGGTCCAGCCTGTCCTCACGTGATCATTCACTAACAGTCATTTATGCAGGGGCCACTCATTGCCTTAAAAGCTAATACCTGTAAAATCTCCCTCTGGCTAAAATTAGGAATGAAACAAACTCTACTGTTCCGAAAGGGCCTGAAGGAAAAATTATTGAAATGAGGAAGAAGCTCATTTTCCTTTAAAAGACAATGGTCATTGCAGCACATTTTTCTTCCATCCCGTTACATTTCTTCCTCAGCATTATGCTAAAGATGTGAAAAGGACTTCTAAGAAGAATGCTAACACAAAACAGGCACATTTATTCCACTGGAAAAAATGCAGGCTCTTCCCATCAACGCAGGAAGGTATCAGTAATAGTTCCACTGAAATTAATGGAACAGCATTAGGAGAAGGTCACAGGGACTGCGGATTCAAGCCCAACGGGCACAATGCAACCCCTGTTATTAAATCTAAAACTAATGGGTTTATACTGAAGTTGCCTCATTTAAGAAGTTATCTCGAATGGACATTACTGGGATGGTGTTACTCCACGGAGCGGCAGGACACACCTCTGAATGGAAAGTGAAGTCCTGTCCTGTCCTCTCAGAGCCCCCATTACCCAGTCTCTGAGGAGGGACAATTACAGCATGGTGGCTGTTTGTTAACAGTGATGGAAAAAAAGCTCCCTAACAAGAAAATTTGTTAATTTTCATTAACAGAAAAAACAAGCTAACCTGCCAATGCAACTATAACAAAAGGGATGAATGAAGTCTAAATGTGAGTATCGTTATTAATTTAAGAACGAAGACCCCTTTCACTTCCTTCCTACCTGGAGAGAACCTGAACTAGCAGCAGCGACAGCAAAATCCACACAGAAGTCCCGGACGGACAATAACGCCAAGAAGTCATTTTTAAGGCGAGAGTCCTTTCTAGCTGTAAACACACATTCACACGGTTAGAAATAATACTTTGTAAAGGGCAGGTGAAGAAAAACAGCTTGTTTTTTTTTTTCCTTCGTTAATCCTGAGCGAACACCGAACGTTTTACCCACGCAAAGCCAAGCCGGAGCCACTGGCGGAGCCGCCGCCTCCCTCCTCGCCCGCTCCCGCCCCGGCCCTCCGCCGCCGGGGAGGCCGCTCTCCGGGCCCTCCTCACACCGACTCCTGCGGGCTTTGTCCCTCCCGGCGGGAGGCGAACGCGGCCCCGCCACCGGCCACACCGCGGTTACCACAGCCCGGCCGGGAACGCGGCGCCGGGCCCGGGACGCCGCCCGCGGGTCCGCCCGGCAGCGGCCGCCTCTCTGCCGCCACTCCTGAGGCGTTCCAGCCCGCCCGGCGCCGCAGGTCGCACCACCCCCGCCCCACGTCCCTCCGCCGGCCGCCGCTCACCCCTCAGGGAGCCGCCGGGCGCTTAACGCTTCCCCGCTCCCGCCATGGCCGCGGCCCTCCGCGGCCGCCGTAAAGGGGGCGGAGGAGCCTCTCGCACGGCGACCCGCTGCGAGTCCGCCGCTTGCAGCCGTAAGGCGGTGGGAACGCCGCTTACTCGCCCGGTGAGCTCCGTGGCGCAGCCGACTGGGGAGCGGCCTCCCGCGGCTTCAGCCGTGAGGGAACGGCGCGGGACTACAGCTCCCGGTGGGCGCCGCTGTGGGAGCGGGCCGGGGCCGGCGGCGGGGCCGCACGGGGCATGCTGGGAGCTGTAGTCCGCCGGTGGGGCCGGGAGTTCCCTGTGGAGGGAGGAAGGAGCGCAGAGGAGGAGGAGGCCGGGCCGAGGCGGGCCGGCTCCCCCCGGCGGGACGGGCTGCGGCCCGGAACGAGCCCCCGGGAAGGCGGGCGGAGGGCGGGAGGTCGGAGGCTGTGCGCGGAAGGCCGTCCCCGCCGTCAGGGCCCGGCCCCTCACGGAGCCGCCCGCCGCCCTTCCAAGGTGGTTTGGGGTTTTGTGTTTGTTGTGGGGGTTTTGGTGTTGTTTTTGGTTGTTTGTTGTTTTTATTTATTTATTTATTTATTTTATTTCTGTCTTTTGACTCCACTACAGCAAAATGGTTTCAAAATCTCCAAATTCTCTGGAAAATACACCAGTAACCGCATCCCCTCTCAGTCTCCTGGGCTGGACGCACTGAGGGGTTTGGGGTTTTTTTATTCTTTTGTGAAGTATGTTCTTCGTTAATCTGTTTGTCTTAAGCTGCTTAAAAATAATCATTGGCTGTATCAGGAGCCAAGGTTTTTTTTTTAAAAAAAAAAAAAGTGCAGGATTTGGGAAGGATGTGACTTGAATTTGTTGAATGTCTGGAAGTGGCGTTACTGCCTAACATCCTACAGAAGGACGATGTCCCTGCGTTCTCCCTGTATTCCGGACTCAACAGCACAAGTTTGGGTTCATGCAGAAAGTTAGGTGGTTTTTTCCATTTTGTGATTTTACCGCCTTCTGCTGGTCAAAGGTGATCACACAGAGTTTAATTTTTTATAATTGACACAATTGTAGCACATGATCTGAAAGTAAGCTGCAGTACAAATGCCAATAATAGTTGTTCTGTGTATTTCGTGTTGGGTTTTGTTATGGCTGTGTTGTATTTCACATAGTAGGGTCGATCAGTAAAGAGGATCGTAGGTATTAATGTGCAAAGCAGAGGACATCTTGTTTCTAAGGTCTGGCTATTGGCTTGGAGTGGGGATGCAGGAGATCACCTTTCTAATCCTCCCCTTGCCTTTCAGCTGACTGTTTGCCCTTGCTAACAGCACTTCATTTCTGTGTTCCTATAAATTGGCAATCACAGTCCTCATCTCTTTTAAGAATCCTTCAAACTCTAGCAGCAAGCATCTTTGTATAGCAGAGCTATAGTAGTAACACTACCATGATAAAATTTAAAAAATCCTGAAGAATGGTCATATGTAGTTATTGTTCCTTTTCAAAACTGGAAAGGAGAGATGATACACAGAAAGCAGCACGCATGCCATATATGCCTTTATATTCCAAGTAAAGATAAAGATTTAAAAATAAAAAACATTTGCTGTTTGTACTAAACTCGTGAAAGACTGTTGCCCCACAGTAGTGGGTAATCTGTCAGTGCAAAAGGAAATGGGCCTCCTGCCTTCAGAATTTTATGACCTGTTTTAGGAGGAATAGTTCTTTAAAGTTTCATCTTTGCTTTTATTCTCAAAGACAAAGATGAATGTGCTTGTCTGTTTGTGTATGGTCTGGAATATTGAGAGCTGAGTAGCTAACATGGCTTGGATTTGGCTAAATGTTGAACAAAGAATTATTCAGTTGATCGAATGAAATGACTATTCCCTTGTCTGAAATCAGTTGCCTGCACCTTCCTGCTCTGAAATTTAATAACCATGCCCTGATTTGATAGGCCACACAATACGCCATTGGGATATACATTGTAAATCCCTCAGGCAATCAGGTTATGAGAATGAAGATATTTATTTTCTGGGTTTTACATCAGACAGATCATGCAAAACAAAGCTTTGATTGCAAAATAATTACTCAGGCAACCGTAAATAACTATCTGTAAAGAGAGGGTTTTCTTCACATTCACTAATTCCTATTTCTGTAGGAAAGATTTGGAGAGGGAGTGGGAGAGAACACATTGCATTCAACAAACTTCTAACAAATGTCGCAGAGTTTACACTTTCAACATTTTAATAGCATAAAGGCCACGCAAACCACCTTTGAGCTCTATTTGTGCTAAATTAATATAGTACTAGTAAGGAAATATTTAAAATGTGTTCATGGAAAATATAATTCGTCTTTGCTTTTTTAATAGATAAACCAATTGGGTAACACCAAATGGCAGTGTCAAGAAGACTAAAAATTAGAGAAGATACTTTCGGCTTTATGGATCTTGGAGACACCACCACGGTTACACAACGTTTACCCACCAAATACTGCAGAATGGTAAGATAACACTGAATTGGTGGGCAGCCAGGGGAATGAAGCTTCTACTCCCGTATCTGCCACTAGCCTACTAGATCACCTCTGGGAAGTCATCTAAGCATTCATCAATAATCTGCAATATGTTTGGAGAAGTCCATTAAACATTTGGCTGATAGTATGTGCTTTCTAAAACACCCGTTTGTCTGTTGTCTTAACAGGGCAGACCTTGGGTGAAGGAGCTATAGGGAAGGGAATTTTTCCTCATTTATTTTTAGGTTCATTTCCTAGGGAAGTAAGCCACCTGTGATCTGTTTCCCTCTGGAAAGTTTTGAAACCGCTCTGCAATTTAATCCAGTTTGTGGAGCCTCAGAGCTACTAAATACCTCCGGTTTTTGTGGAAATAGCTGCTCAGGTAAAAAGAGACCCTGGAATAGGGTAAAGGGAGAACACTGGAATCCAGGTTCTGTTAATTCTGCCGCTCACAGAACTACTTGTTAAAATAGGTTACAGCAAGGTTGCTTCCACCTATTTAAGAACAGAAAGCCTCAGATGCACTTGTGGAAGGGTTGCTTGTGCTTAGCAACACTACTGGAAATAGAATGGTTAGATAAATGATACAGAGCTTTATAAAGATGAGGAGCATTATTGATTAAAAACTAAAAGCTATGACAACTACTTAGTCTCTGAAGCAAATCCGTTACTCCAGGACACCATGGGTTTCACACAGAAGTCAGGATCTTCAGGTTTAATAGTCAATGCATGAACACTGTGAAGCACAGAAGCAGCATGTATGCTTGAGGGATCCTTTCAGGGAACAAATGATTCTCCCAAGCTGCTTCTTGAGACGATCCCACCTTCACGTACAGACTCTGACTACGCTGTCTGCTGAGGGTGGCCCCGAGGTCCTTCTGCAGACTAGACTCACCTATCTACCCAAGCCTGAATCTGCTCACATGTGCCTGGTATGGCGATCTGTCTATGGAAATAACTGTGGCAGTAATTTGTGCACCACCCTTTCAAGCAGTAATGCAGGATGAAAGGGACAGTGTAAGCATACCCCCTCACTAGACTGCTGATTGCTTTTGAGGTGTTTGTCTCCACTGATTTAGCTAGTTTGCTTCTGCTCATACCACTCACTCCACCCAAACCCAGATTTTCTTACTCTATCCCAGGATTAGGCTAGGGAAGAGGAGGCTCCGGTAGGATACCAGTAAGAATCTGTGCCAAGGCTACCCTTAATTTAAGATCTTAGTTAAATATCTGGAAGAGCACATTAATGGCATTTACAGAGTGTTAAACTGGGAGAGATTGAAAGCTGTATTCGGGGTAGAAACATAAACTACCTGAAAATGATAAACATGAGCAGAAATTAGTGGAAGCTCAGTTGGGAAGACTGCAAGTCCTTATCTGAGGAGATTTAAGTTCATGAATTCATCTACTAAAATGAAGAAATCTGAATGTAATAGTGCCAGGAGACAAAGAATAAAGGCAAAAATGAAGCAGACATTGAATAATGCCACATGAGGAAGCTGCAGAAAGGCTAGTGCAGTTGAACATTCAAATTTCCATTTCTTCCTCAAAAAGAAGTAGAAGTGTGAGTCTGGCCACCATTCCTGTTGCAGTGTCTGCCAGGCTACCCAGCTGCTCCACCTGAAGTCGTGGAGGTAAATCCAAGAGGAATTGAGGAACAGGGCACCACCGCTGCTTCCCCCATCCTCAAAGAGCACTGGTGCCTGGAACTGCCATGCTTCTCCCTGGGAGAGGAAGTGTGACCCTCCTGTGGGTCGGGCTCACAGGCTGGGAGATTTTGCTCTAGGCAGAATTTTCCACACACTTTGCTTTGCTTCGTGCAGTAGTTGATATGATTTGATTTGGTATCCAGAACTGCAAAGTATCTCCCTTCCTTGCTGTGAGGGTCCTTTGTGATCTTCAGATGTCTGGGATGAAGAACACCATTCCCTATGAAACTGGTCTTTGGAACTCTGTACTTGGAGCACTCTGGCTCTGCTTCCAGCTCTACTTTTGGTATGCCTGGCTTGAGCCATCTATAAAAGAAATAATTTGGATGTGAGGGATGTAGTGAAGGCTGCAGAGACTTGGAGAGTCCTTGCTCCTTTTTTACGCTCCTGGTTTGTCATCTCCTGGCAGAATCTGCGCACTGCATAAACGAGGCTGCTCCTTCTTGCTCTGAGAACACCAGCACCTTCGCTTTTGCCGAACATGTCTTGAGACGATAATTATGCTTGTACAGTTTACATTAACCATGTGTAGTTCCTTATCTTCAAAGAAACTATTTGCAAAAAGGGGCAGAGAAGATTTGGCCCTTAATGAATGTAATTCGTTTCACTTAGCTGCCAGTAGATGGCTCTCTGAATTTGCAGTCCCTTATTTACTACATTGTTTATTGAATTATGTTGGACACATATTCAGTGGAAAATATTTTCAATGTGTTTGCTTTGAGGAAGTTTACGTAAGAACAAGGAAGCAGTGGACCCAGTAAATAGACTGCTAATAAACAAGACACAAGATTGGTTCACTTTTTGCAAAATGTTTTATGGCTACAATCCAAAAGATTTTTTTTTTGTGCAGGACCTAATCTCATAACTATCAGGCTCAACGAGTTATATCTGTGTTCACAAGATGCATTTACCAAATTTGATTATAACCGAGTAAAATTTGTTCTCAATAAAAAAAGCCCTTTAGTCACATATTTTAAAGGATGCATGTGGTTTATGGACAGGTACCCTAGTGAACTAATGGAAACGCTTCTTCATTCATACCCCTTCAGTGTGAGAAATGTTGTTTCACAGATACACGTGTGTCAACAGAGCACTGTGTCTAGGCCATGAGCATGCTTAGCCCAAATACAGCTCGCAGGTGTAGATTCAGCTGTTAATTCCTCACCGTTTTGTTACATGGTTTATCAGAGAAGACTAAATGGTGACTTTCAACATGACGGTCTATGTTTTGATAAATTGCTGGGCTTTTCTGCCAGCCCCCAAATTAGCAAGGTAAACTAGAAGGGAAATGCAGCAGCTGTGGTGAAGACCCATCACCTTTCACAGTGTCCCTCAACTCCCAGTGTAGTATATGCTCAGTCTTTGTCCCAGTGGAGTACTAACGCACCCAGGACAAGTGAGTTCTACCACCGGAATATGGTGTAGAACAAGCTAGGATCCTTCTTTGCTTTCTAAAACATGAGGTATTACAATGTGTTAAGGCAGAGTAATTACTCAGTATCCTCATAATGCTGATAAAGTTCCAGGTTTTAAATTGGTTACTAGGAATATGTAACCTCTATCCAAACATTAATTTAAATTAAGCTGGGCTGTATGGAGCTACTAATTGCAGTGTACACAGTCCCTCCACTGAAGTTAGTCTTGTCTCCACCTTCATTCTGGGATACCAGTCACCCTTGAGGACAATACATATGCGCAAACAACTTTATGAAAAATAAGCAGCATAACACTCCTAACATCGCATACAATTTAGCCCTGATTTAAAAGAAAATAGTATCATTTTCTACTGCAAGTAAAATTTGCCACACAACAGTTGGGTTTGAATCAGAAGCAGCTGCTGGCTCCTAAAGAGATGCCTGGAGAAATTTTTTTTGCGGACTGAAATCCCACGTAACGGGTCTCTGTGTCCAGTTGGTCACATTCTCCTCTTTGCAAAGCATGAGTTTGTTTCTTCAGACAAAACACTTCCTTCCATTAATTCTCTTCACTTTTAAGATGAGAAAACAAGAGGCAGAAAGGTGACTCACAGTGCCTGTCAGTGGCAGCACTCACCTTAGTACTTGAAATAATACAGCGACGCCACAACATCAATCACACTGACTTGCCGGCGATATGGAGGCAGGATTTGTTGATACCGTGAATTTTAGTGTTTGGTGTTATTGGATTTATAATGGTAAAAGACTGCGTTTTTCTTCCTCACATTTCTTCGCTTTTTCCATGACTTCTTTTGGTTCATGCTGCACGCACTGCAAAATTTAGTCAAACTACAGCAGCTCTTGGTTCTCTTCACAGGGTCATGTGCACATTTCTGCCACCCTCAGTGATCTCTTACTAGTTAAAGTCATTGGCACTGGCTTTGTAGACTTTTGCTGGGCTGTTACTACCTGAAAAGTAGGGAGAAATATTTCTGTTATTTTTCTGAAATTCACTTGTTGATGTTGACTCTTAAATGAGTTGAAGGATTTTGTTCATATTTAGACCAACTATATGGAGAAGGCCTATTTCTCTGCAAAGCAATACCTTCCCACTGAGAGCACATAATATGTACTCTATTTGGTAGATATCTATTGTATATCCATTTTGTATCTTTGAATCGGAAATACATTTTTTTTTTCTTTTTGTACACAGATGTTCCACATTAGATAGGGTGGTGTCAGGGTTTTTTTCCATCTCTATTGATACTTCTCTAAATTTATGTACAAGATAACTAAGAAATAATTGGTAAAGAGGTGGGCTCATGTCTCCTGCTCCGTTTTAGCTCTATTGCCTACTGCAGTGAGAATGTACAAGTAGTGCAAAGGCCCTTTGCTCTCAAGGAGAGACTACTGCAGTAGTTTAAAGCTTGACTGCTCCCAGTTATTGTCCTGCTCTTCCAGCAAGGTTGTGGCCTTTCTGGCACAGGTGGCAGAGCAGGATGTGTGTCCCCACCTCAGCTAGCAATTCCAAACTCTGCATCCACGCACAGACTTCCCTTCCTCGCAGTTTCAGATGTCAGAGCACATCTGTCGGGTGCGGCTGAGGTGCAGGCACATCTCATCCGACTGCCCTTTCGTCGGTCGCCTCCAGCACAGAGGTGGGTGGGCAGCTGGAATCAACTCTGCCAGAGCTCCTCTGGCCAAGCTCTAAGCTGCTGAAGAAGTCAGGGAAGAGCAGGGCACTGACAGATGAGCAAAGGTGACATCCAAACTCAGCAACCAACTGCCTCAAGCCCCTGTGCTATAGACTTTGAAGATGTAGGAAGCAGCTGACATACGGCTGGGACGCCTGTGCAGGTGAGGCAGGCAGTATGGATGGGTGGTGGGTGGCTGTTTCAAGCTAAGCCATCCCTGCTCATCAGACAGAGACCTAAAGTTGCCCATGTTGTTATGGCATTTTGAGGTGTACGCTTGGTCTTTAAACAGCCCATGCTAACAAACCAGTTGTAGAAGGCTCTTAAACTATACGTAGCTTTGGTGGATTATACTGAGCTGACTTTGTGTCCCACAAATTAATCAACTTCCGTCAATTACTGTAACTGACAGGAGGCGAAAATGAAACCTAAAATCTGAGAGGTCTCTTGATTGCCCTTGGATACTCTGCGCTCTGTATATCAGGGCTTCTGGGGCTGGACTGCTCTTTGCACCTTCTGGCAGTGATAGGAATTTCCCTTTTCAGAAATGCAGGAATCACAGTTTCAGTATGAAAGAGTAAGGCAGTGACATTTTCCCTTAAGGCAGGACTAAATTAGCCCTCCTGCATCTCAGACTGATGCCATTTTGGAAAGGGAATTCCATAAGGGATGGGGGATGGGAAAGAGGAAACATTTCTGGTGGTCTCTCATGCTTAGCTCTGTTCTTGTAAGCACACACGCTATATATGAGAATTTATTTAGATCACAGAACCATAGAATGGTTTGGGTTGGAAGGGACCTTTTAAAGATGATCTAGTCCAACTCCCTGCCATGAGCAGAGACATCTTTCACTAGGTCAGGTTGCTCAAAGCCCCATCCAACCTGAGCTTGAACACTTCCAGTGATGGGGCAGCCACAACTCATGAGGATGTAAGAAGGTAAATAGCTCATGGGCTTATCCTGCCCACTCTGAGTGAGGGATTTACCCCGTGTGTAATTCTACAGGCAGGAAATAAATCAAGAACAAAAGGCTTTGTCTCGGCAGACGTTTCTGGGATATTTTCTCCCCTCCCCTTGGAGAAGAGCAGCCCTTTCTCGGGGGCATACAATTGGTCTTTGCTTTGCAGTGTCTCCATCTGCGTGCACGTGTGTGCCTGCATCTGTGTAACGCATGACAGCACATTTCTGTAGCGGGCCACAATCTTACCCGCATGGGATTGGCTTTATATAGGCAGAGAGTCTGATTAACTCCAGTGGGATTACTCACATATTTGCTCACATATATTTGCAGATTTCGGGGCCTGACATTCCCTGTGTAAACACATACAAACAAAAAACGCAGAATAATTATATGCAGCTGGAAATCGGCAGCTTCTGCTAGTGGAAAAACCGGTGTACTCAGATTGCAGTCGCCATGTGCTGGAAACATTCACACAATGCAAACAGATGGAATCGGATGAATTAACACTCGCTACTTTTGGACACTTCCTGGATTACTATTAATAGTTCTCTGGTTTAGATTAATGCACGGCATATGTCATGTAACATTGACTTTGAATTATCTGCTAGAATGTGTCCTAGGCTTAATCTTTTTTTGAAGTCCCAAAATAGGATTATTTTTTTTTTTAACCCTCTTCCCATCAGTGTGAGCACCTCAAATCAGAATCACGGAATGATCAGGGTTGGAAGGGACCTCTGGAGATCATCTAGTCTAACCCCCTGCCAAAGCAGGGTTACCCAGAGCAGGTTGGACAGGAACGCATCCAGGCGGGTTTTGAATATCTCCAGAGAAGGAGACTCCACAGCCTCTCTGGGCAGCCTGTGCCAGTGCTCTGCCGCCCTCAAAGGAAAGAAGTAAAGAAGTTGAGAAGTTTTTCCTCACGTTGAGATGGAATTTCCTGTGTTCCAGAAACATACAACACATTTACGGAGGGACTGGTAGTAACGACCTGTTTGGATGGAAAGATGGTTGTCAACACTATTCCAGCCATCTTCTAAACCACTGTTAGGGAGGACTTCTATTTGTGCAATCCCATGCACAACTACAGGCTGGGCAGAGAATGGATGGAGAGCGGCCCCGAGGAGAAGGACTTGAGGGTGTTGGGGGATGAGAAGCTCAACGTGACCTGGGAATGTGCGCTGACAGCCCAGAAAGCCACCCACATCCTGGGCTGCATCCCCAGCAGCATGGCCAGCAGGGCGAGGGGGGGATTCTGCCCTTCTGCTCCACTCTGGAGAGACCCCACCTGGAGTACTGCGTCCAGCTCTGGAGCCCCCAACATAGGAAACACATGGACCTGTTGGAGCGGGGCCAGAGGAGGCCATAGAGACGCTGCGAGGGCTGGAGCCCCTCTGCTGGGAGGACAGGCTGGGAGAGTTGGGGGGGTTCAGCCTGGAGAAGAGAAGGCTCCACGGAGAGACCTTATTGTGGCCTTCCAGTGCCTAAAGGGGCTCCAGGAGAGCTGGGGAGGGACTCTGGATCAGGGAGGGGAGCCACAGGACGAGGGGGAATGGTTTTAAACTGAAAGAGGGGAGACTTAGGTTCGATATCGGGAAGAAATGTTTCCCTGTGCGGGCGGTGAGCCCCCGGCGCAGGTTGCCCCGAGAAGCTGTGGCTGCCCCATCCCTGGAGGTGTTCAAGGCCGGGTTGGACGGGGCTTGGAGCGACCTGGGCTGGGGGGAGGTGTCCCTGCCCGGGGCAGGGGGGTGGCACTGGATGGTCTTTAATGTCCCTTCCAACACAAACCATTCAGTGTCTCTGTGATTTTTACCCTTTCTGAAGGAAAAGTTGGTGCCACGCAGGGTCTGACAGACCGAGAGCCCAGTCCCGTCGCTGCCGGCACTCGCAGCGCGGCAGTCAGCTCGGTGCCGCACCGGGTGGGGGTACGGGTGGCCGCGGGGCCCGGGACCGCCCGGGGCTGCGGAGCCGGCCCGGCATCGGGGCCGCTCGCCCCTCACCGCGCCCGCCCTCCCGCCCCGCCGTATGTCTGCGAGGAGCGGCCCCTACCCGGGAAGGGGGAGGAGGCGGGCGGGCGCGGCGAGCGCCGAGGGTGGGAGCTGAGCTGGCTGCGCCGCGCGGGTGCGCGCCTCCGCGGAGCATTACGGCTCCCATTCCCGGCTCCCCGGCGCTGAGGAGCGGCCGCGCGGAGCCCCGCAGCGCGGCCATGGCCGAGCGCCGCGCCTTCGCCCAGAAGATCAGCAGGTAGCGGGGCCGCGGGGTCGGGGGGGGTGCGCCCGGTGTCGAGCGTGAGGAGGGGCGGGCTCCCCGGCCCGGCCGGAGCGGGGTGGGGGGAGCGAACGGGCCCGGCGCGGCCCGCGGGCGCTCGGCGCCCCCACGGCCTTCGGGGCTGCTGACAGGGCCGGGCCGCGGCGGGGCCGGGCCGCCTCGCTGGGCCTTGTCGTGAGCAGCCCCCGGGCGGGCCGCCGGGCAGGGTCCGCCCAGGCCGGCGCCGCGGGGCTGCGGTTGCCCCCTTCTCCGTCCGCAACAAAGGGGTGGGGGATGCGGCCGGGTGTGTGCGCCGTGTCCGCCTCCCGCGGTGCCGCTTCCCTGGGGAAAGGGGGGAAGGGGGGAGGGAAAAGGGAAAAAAAAAAAAAAAGGGGGAGGAAAAGAGCTGTTTGGTTCAGCTCCCTGCGAACAAAGGCCGGGCCGGCGCATTGTGCGGTCCCCGCTCGCCGCACAATGGGCGGCCCCGCGCTCCCGGCGGCCCGGCGGGGGTTCTCCTGCCCGCGCTGCCCGGTGCCGTGCCCCCGTTCGCCTCCCCTCCTCTGCCGGCGGCGGGCAGAGCCCTGTCCGGGCGTACCTGGGAGCAGCGAACCTGCCTGCTCGCTCCCTCGCTGCCTGCAAAATGGAGAAGATAGTTCCCTTCCTTTTGTGTGGGATAACCAGCCGGTTAACGTTAGCACAGCTCCTCGAACGTGCAAAGCTGTTTGAGACTTGCAGCGCTAAACATCCTTCTGTTTTACAAAGTTTTGTGTTTGTTTTTTGTTTTTTGTTTGTTTTGTTTTTTTTTAAGAAGAATGTTTGTAGGAAATTCCCTGCTAATACCAGGTTTCTGCAGATCTATATTCCAAGTTGGGCGTGTGGTTCCAGGTGGGAACCACAGTTTTTCTGTTTGCAGCTCTGACCAGATAGCTTTCGTTGACCGTGGTGCCTCGCCTAGCTGTAACTAGCAGCAGAGCGAAAGTGGGAACCATCGGTTTTGCTGGTGCTATGCAGGAGGCTGTGGACAGTAGTGAAAGGAGTATCATTTTCATGCCATTGAATGAGAAAACTGTAGGTACAAATAGCTGCAGTTACAGAAGCTGCGATGGAGGAGGGTCACGGACAAAGAGAAAGGAGGTCAAAGGAGAAGGCTAGGTTGGAGGTAGAGGAGAGGCATCGATCCCACCCTGCTTGGGATCTGCAGACAGGGGTGAAAACAGCGCTCCTCTCTGTGTGGTTCTCTGCCAACTTTGATGTGCACCAGCCAGGGGTTAATGTGACAGATCAAGGTCTCAGGAATGGAGAGAACTGGGTTTGCTGCCAGACAATTTTTCCTGGTTCTTGATTGTAGTCATAGAAATAGTCACATGAGAGACAAGTACTAGAAGGGAGCACATAAAGAGTTCTGCAGGAAGTTGAATAAAATGGCCCTGGGCTTACCACTGAGGGTGCTCGCAGTGTTTCTGCCTGCGTCGGGCACTAGCTCGGTGCAGTAAGTTCATCAGACAGTAGCACAGATGTGCCACCTTTGTGTACCTTTTGATTTAATCCACTCAACGTGTTTTCAAACCAACCAAACGCAGCAGTTTGTGTGTGCAGGCAGAGGTGGTCTTTTCAACGGGTCAGATTCATTCGTGGATTTTACTGTTCATGCAGGCTGTGCCTGTGGAAGGACCCAGGTGGTCTGCAATGAGGTCAGCTCCTCCTGGAGCAGGGCTGTTGCATCTCCAGCTCTTTTACACTTATTTTATAAGAGTGCTGTATTTCTCTCTGGGATTTCCCATATTGTAGTGTTGCCTTCTGAGAAATCTCCAGTTCCTGGTTCATGGGCTGTGCATCCAGTGCATGTGAAGGCAAAAACTTGTGGGCAGAAGAGATGTTGTACCCAGAGGTGCCCAGACTGAGCTGTAGCCCTCCTTGTGCCAACACAGAATATGCTGCTGTGAATGTTATTCGTTCAGAGGATGAGAGATTCAAGCAAGCAGCATGCGGAAGTCCCAAGAGCTGTGTTGGTGGTTGCTGGAAGCCCGCCCCAGTTCCATTGTTTAAAGAAGAATAGATCCATCCCATTTTCACACTCTGCCCTCCGTTTTTGCTTATTCATCGAGGTAGAGGTAGCATTTGTCTTATTCACAGGAAATAGCCATGCTGCTCTTGGTTTGCCTGATAGCGTGTAATTCAAATGGGATGCAGTTCAGATCTACAAAGGTAAATTACTTTAAGACCTACCTACCAAACACATGCTGGTTATTACAGTAGTGGTAGAAAAAGAAACATGAGATTGGCTGTTCTGTTTCTTAGAAAGACCACAGATGTGGTCTTCACAGCCCTGATTTACTGCCTATGCTTTCTTCAACCAGTGCGGTGCACCTCAAGTGTCTATACAGAACTCCAGTGCCATGCGGTGTCTGTTTATTGCTACTGGAATCTTTAAATATTGGAGACAGCAGCTATCAGTGACTGCTACAGCAGTTTCAAAATATCTTTTTAAGACTCTCTGTTACAAGTATCTTTCTTATTAGGTCACGCTGCATTTTTATTGGAAGGTTTCCAACTAGAACAGATTTTTAGCCTGAACTTTGGCTATCACATGTACTTACTACTTCTTCTTGACTCCATCAGAAGAAACTCCTGAGTTAGACTTACTATAGTGGGTTAGTAATACCTGAAATCTTGCCTGAAATTGTTAATTTTTAATTGGAAATATATTGGTAATAATTTTTTTATTAAACTGTATTGCAACGTGTCCTTCTGCAGCATCATACTACTTCTGTACCTGCCTGTATGCTATTGTTTCCATCTCAGCGTAAAAACAGATGCACTTCTATTTAGTACCCCTGTTCAGCTCATACGGTGTTTGGGGGACTAGAAGAGAGTTAGCGGAAGGCAGCATCCACACCGGCAGAGATGAAGTTCACTCATTAAGATGTCTCGATAAAAACCAAACAGTCAATACGTTATTCCTGAGGAACCAGCTAAGCTGCCTGTTCACCCTCGGCAGGGTTGGGTGTTCGGTACCAACCAAGCCAAGCGCCGTGTCTGGCCCCTCTGGGTTTGTCCCCACTGCTGTCTCCACTGAGCACTCACCCCTTCACCTTCGTGCGCTTCAGATTCCCAGTTGCATTATCCCAGTACATTTTCTTGCTTGGGGCTGCTTGGCAGACAAATGGGATGTGGAAGGCTCACCAGCAGAAATGTCAGTTCTGAGTTCCTGAATGTCCCAGTAATGGAAGCGTGTTGTATCTCAGCATTCCAGTCTTTCCAGGGGCAGGCAGAGGAAAAAGTGTGCAGGCTTTTTAGAGTTCAAATACAGAAAAAGAAAAAAATCACCTGTTGAACATCACGCAATGTACACAGTTCAGGCAAACTCATGTAGCCTTTCATGCGAGCCCCTGTCTCAGTGCCTTGTCGTTGCTCTTGGACCATCCTGAGATGGCATTATCTAGGGAATCCAGAATGCTTCTTTGGACAGATCGTCACCATTTTGAAAGTGTCTTTCCTTGGAAAGCATTTTGCTCTTCCTTTACTGCTCCTACAGTTAAAGAGGATTTTTCTGACTTGAAATAACATACTTGCCTTACCCCCTACTCTAGGCATTTCAGCCTCATGCAAAGCCCAGAGTGTGATTTTTACCACTGGTATTTATTCTCTTGCTGAGAAGTCTCAATTTTCCTGTCCCCAGCTCTCAATGGAGTCTGGAGAAAATTGTTTTCATCCTGGTAGGTCCAGTCCCTTCCGAGGTGCTTCTGTGTGAATGGGAACCTCACGGTGCCATGAGATGCGGCTGTCTGGGGCTGGGGGGGGTCTTCAGCAGAGCCCTGGCTGAAGGGGGGTGACCCTGCTCTCAGGCATTCAGTGCTTTGGAAATTCCCCGTCATCCAGGGCTTTTACGTTGTATATGGACAGATTTCTGGAGTAATCACAGCTTGTCTTTATGGTTTTGAATCGAGGGGAAAACACTTCTGTTTGCTGCATTCAGAGCTAGTATCTTATTTCTGCTGAAGCTCCCTTTACACTGATGGGGTACTGTAAAAGGTGACTTGGGAAGACTAAATTTACATTTGTGTTCATTTAGAGCCCTTTTACATTGCCTGAACGATGTGTCAGGGAGACTGACAGCCGCCTTTGCCCTGCCTCAGGGTAAACAGGGATGGTGTGAAACCTGCACCCACTGAAACCGATAGCAAAGCTGTCACAGGCTTCCATGAGCACCAAATCAGGCCAGAAACGTAGTGGTTGCAGCAGGATATTCATCACAGTTTATTCCCTTCCCACATCCAGATGCCATTTGCATTGTCAAAACACTATCACAGATAATTGAATGTATTTTTAACAGAAACTTCAGAGCAGCTTTTTCCTGTTCTCCAAAAGTCACGTTGTCTCCCCCTGTTCAGCCGTTGTGGACGTCTCGTGGACATCTCGTCGACGGGAGTCGGCAGCGCTCTGGGAAGCCTAAGAAAATCTCTTGACCGCTTATAGCAAGCGAGAAGGCAGGGAGAACAGTTCATCTCTAGGGCTGCGCTACAAAGCTGCTTCTTTGTACGAGGCTTCCTCGTTTGGTTGGGGTTTTTTAACATGAGATGTGACTTTGATCTCTCCTGAAGAATCCAGACCTGTGGTGATTTTCACAGTAAGGTGTCTTGGGAGCTCATTCCCTTCGCTGCAGCCTGGGGGTGATGCTTTCAGCCTTAATAATCAAATATCAGAAGAGCACTACAGGCAGCGTTGTATGGTGTTTTCTGTTTTAATCAATGGTAAGGAAAAAGGGAACGTGTTGTTTGCTCATCTTCTGTGTTAATTTACAAACCCAGAGTTACCCCGCAGCAGTCAGGATCAGGCTGGGTATTTCCTCAGCTTCGGGTTGTAAATCAAACCCATTTCACTCAAAGGGGAAGGCGTTCGCTGCGAAGGAAACAGGAGGAAGGCTGCATCCAGGGCACGGCTGAGCTGGCAGGGTAGCTCAAGGCCAGAGCTCTCCCTCGAGCAGGTTCCCTCATCCACTGCCGTGCATACCTGGTGACTCACACCGTGGTTCAGGCCTGGATGGAGCCGTCTGTTCCGCAGGCAGGAGAGCCCAGGCGGAGCACGTAGGGACAGAGGGACAGGTCACCTCAACTGCCGCGGCAAGGTGGACGCTACCGGCCAGTGCCGTCCGGCTTTGGAAATTCAAACCCAAGCATAGTGGATATAGTAGGATAGACGCCTCCAGCCATGTGCAGAGTTATACACGAGTGAGCCATCTGAACAAAGAAGGATGTTTTCACTTTGAAAAGTAAACTAGGTAAATACAATTTTATCTGCTCCAGAGGGAACAAGCAGCTTCGCTATGGATTGCCGCAGATGCCTCACTGTACCAGGCTGTCTTTCTCCAGAGGCAAAGGCCCACTGGATGTAGAGTCACTGCACGTGACGCACAAGATGAAGAACAGGCAGGAGTAACTGTTTTGTAATTAGCGGGATGGGGAGAAACAAAAAATTTGCATTGCTCTTTCAAAATGGGGAGGGCTGTGGAAAAAGGCGACTTCCTCAAATCACTGCAGCAGATGATCTAGATGACTGTATCCTGACCCACCTTCTCTGTGAAAGGGAAGAATTCTTAACCTTGCTCGGCATAACTGCACAGGTCTTGGTCAGCCTTTTCTTGGGAAGGCAGAAAGAAGAACTGGTATTTTCAGTATGCTGCTTAAGCTTAAAAAAAAAAATTATTTTTGGTTTTGACGGGGTAGGCTGCATAGAAACAGAAATGATTTTTGTGTAAGGAAACATGGAAGTGCAAACAAATGGTTTCATTTTGTTATTTGTAGCTCAAAGTACTTTGAGAATGACCAGTCTTGTTTTGCTTTAGAAGCCAGTTCCAAGGGGATTTTTTTTCCTCTCCTTAGTTTTTTTTTCTGCGCGAACCTCATGCACACACAATAATTAACCAGTGAAGAAGGTCAGAAAGGAAGTGACTAGTGAAGATGTACTTTAAACACAGACATTCATGAGGCTGTGGGCTGTAATTAAGTGGAATGTTTGTCTAAGGATCCCAGGTTACATGTTGAATATCAGATAGTTATTAAAGAGGCGGGTTTTTGATTTGTCCTTTTAATGATCAAGAGCTTTAATGGCTCTTCTGTTCTGCCAAATGTTTTTTTTTTTTTTTTTATTTCATTTGGAGGCTATTTTAAGATTTAGTTCTTTTTTTCTGGTTGGGTTTGGTGTAATACCCTTTTTAACGTAGGCTGGTTTAGGAGGCATAGGTTCTAGTCAGAAGTAGTATTCAGGGTTATAACATAATATGAACTTAGTTGTCATGAATAGATGGCGTTTGTCATGGACAAACAGCTTTTGGAACTGGAGGAGGAGAAGGCAAGCGTATTGCCAGTTTCAGGGAAACTGTGAACCTCTGCGATGAAGCAGTGAGAAAGCAATCCTAAAAGTAGTCAGCTGAGGTGTTTTCTCAACAGGAAAATACTCATTTGGTTCTATGAAGCCCGGCTCAGGCCTTATGTGGAGTGAGCGAGCAGGATGAAACAGTGTTAAAAGGTGTGATTGCCAACTGGAACAAATGTGGAGACGGGCAATCAGGGGAGCAGAAAGCCTGTTGCAGGATCTGACCTTGCTTAGCTTTGCAGAAGGAAGGCTGGGAGGGGATCTGACCAATTTTTGTGAGTACCTTGCAAGTAGGAAGGAGTGGGAAGAGGGCTATTGAACCTGACTGATGGTGTTGGCACAAACCCAAATGGGTATAGATTACCCATAAATACACTTGGTGATCAGATTACAGTAGAAGGTGGTTTCTAAATGTCAGAAGCATGATGCTTTCCAGTAGGGGAAATGGTGTTCAATACATTTGTGAATGCAGTGATAGAGAAAGGTAGCCAACAAGAGCTGCGGAGTAAGTAGTAGTAAGCCTGCAGACTCCACTCAGGAATTTCGAGGTTTAGACAGTAGCCAGATCCTTCATGTGGGGAGAGGTTTGATTGGTAATTGCAAAAGCTCGAGAGGTAGGACCACTAAGACTTGAAAGTAATGATGGTGTCTTTGTTGAACCCGTTGGAGATTTTTCAGTTCTGACTTTCTGTGATCGTGCTTCAGGGCAATTTTTAATATCCAGTGGGGTTATTAATGGGGCAGCAACGTGGAGCTGCCACTGACGTACAGCACATGGTCACAAGCTGTGCTGATCAGTGCCATCCTTTTGTTGTACTGTGTTTCTCCCCCTATTGCATCGAATGACCTTTTCAGCGGGGTTGATGTCAGGCAGTGTAATAGCATCCATGCAAACTCATAGTGCCCCTAAGCAGCGCTATAATTCAGCAGAGCTTGCTTCTCCTCCAAGTTGGGGTAAAGTGCAATCGTAGCTGGAGTTAAGGGTGTATTGACAGGCTGTGCCCCAAATACAGCACAGCTCCCGGCCGCTGCAGAGCCGCCAACACGCAGAAGAAGAAAGGACCGAGACCCCCTCTGGAATCTACCACAGAGCATGTCTCAGGTTCATAAGGAGCCACCGCACGCCGGAGGAGCCGCACTGAGTAATATGGCTAGGCATCAGCTGTGGGATGGGTTTCCTCCTCTGGCTATACTTTCCATCTGGAAACAATGTATGTCTTGAAAACGGGGAAAGATTTTTAGTTTTTCCTGTGTTCTGCTGCGTGGCGAAATGTGGTTTCTGACTTTTCCTGCCAGCCACGCAGTGAAGGGCTCTCTTCTGCGTATCGTCAGGAATTACGCAAAACACACACCGAGTAAAAGATTTGGTTTAAAGCAGAGATCGTCTGCAACCCGGGGGCAAGCTTTTAAATCTTGTCAGCCACAGATGCGTAGTGTTTTCCATGCCAAGCAGCCATTTTAATACATTCCAAATTTTCCTATAAATGCTAGCAGCATGCGTGGTTTGTTCTTGTGTGTGGTGTCTGTGAGTGTGTGCGTGTGCATGGTGGGAGCAGGGAAGATGGTTTTTCTGAGGGCAATCGGACAGTCTGAATGTTGTCCATCCCCAGCAGGAGCTGTTTGGTCTGCTTTCAAAAGCCACCCTCCAGAAGTGAAAACATAGTCTCCTGTGGATAAAGGCAAACATGAAGCAAATGACTTCTTGCAGCCAGAATACCTAAAACTTTTTTGTTTTCCTTCTGCAGTCCACTTTTAAAAAACACAAAATGATGTTTCCTCTAGCTAATCTTACTCCCATCCTCTGGCCTAAGGAAACATCTGCTCTCCATGGTAAGCTTGGTTGTCCCACCTAGTTCCCTTTTAGATTTCTCTTCTCTTCCACTGAGATCAGTTGCCTCCACCTGCCCCCATTCCTGCCCACCAGCATTCTCTGCCACAGCAGTCCCAGAGCGAGGAGCCCACCCTGATGTCGAGGTTTTGCTCAGGGGAGGTTTAACCATCTTTACTTGACAGGGTTTTAGCAGCTCGTGCACCATGCTGATACACAGCGCGTTCCCCTGAGTGAGATCAGGAGTGAGTCTGTTAGCCATGACGCTGTTCCCGCAAAGATTGCTGATACGGCAGAAAAAAAATCACCCTGGCCAGTCCCGTGTCCTTGCAGCCTCTTCATTTATGTTATGCACTGGCTGTTGTCTCTCTGGAGCTGGGACTTTGTTCTGGGAGACAGAGCAGACCGTGGTGCTGCGGTGAATGACAGTTGGGAGCAGGTTTGTCACTAATAAATTGGTCAGTGACTCCTGGAGCAGAGCACTGTCGTGTTGGTGAGGTCCTGTAGACCAGGGCTAGTCAGCAGCTCTTCAGCAAAATGTTTTTTTGTGGAAAGAAGCTGGGCTTTTGGTTTGCTTTTGAAACAAAACCATTTCCATACTCAAAAACTTGGCTGTCCCAGCTCTGCTGCCGAGGTGAGCTGCAGCTCCATTACAAGATGGAGCACTGCGGATGGCTGTGTTAGGGCTTGGCCCGTGGCTGCTTGTTAAGACAGTCTTTGACTATTGGCATTTCCCTCTCTGATGTGCTCTTCCTTTGCTGAGATGTTCCCTTGATGGGTTTACCTAACTGTTGTGTTTTCAGGCTTACCAGTGACAACATGGCTCTTTGGGGAAAATAGAAAGCCCCAGGGGGCACAGTGTGGATTTTACCCTCCAGGCATGGAAGGACCGATCTGTGTTTTTCCTTCCTGGTAAGAAAAGTGGCCCAGTGGTGGGATTTGTCTCTGGCAGAGACCATAAGGCATTATGCCCTGCTAGCCAGTACATCACGTCTCCCCTCTGCTAGTCACCATAGACCCACCACTACCTTTGCCATGTGAAAGAGGAAACAGTGTTTTGTTCTGACCCGGTCGGTTGTGTCCCATGTGTCATTCCCTGGACGTTTCAACCCACCCTGCGTGGGACTGCTTTTCTGCCCCCGAGCTGGGTGTTGAAAGGGTTGGATATTGGGTGGAAAGTGGCTGCTGGTTCTCATCTCTGTGACTGCAAAAACCGAAAATAGGCGAGGGATGAAAATGAGAGAGCAGAGCGCAGGAGCAGATGTGTGACCGGGCTTGGAACCGCTGAGGGGTGCAGAGAGCACTGGATGAGAGCTTTCCTTGGTAGGAACTGGAAGGAGCCTGCTGGGAACAAGTTTATTTGTGCTCAGTGTCACATGCATTTTATTGCCACAGATGTGCACAAAAGAGCAGTTCACCAAAGGAAAAAAAAATGTAATTGCTGTTAAGAACGTGTATATGCAGCCTTGCGAGAATTTTGTGATTCTCTGGGAATTTAATATTCAAGGTCTGTTCTCGCCGGCCGGTGACACTCTTATTCCAACCAGCGCTCTAAGTATTTGGTTTCATTCCAACAGCAGTGTAAAGCATGTTTGATATATCATCTTCATTGTAATTCTTTTACAGAGATAATGATGTTTTCCCTGTCTCATTTCAGAACTGTAGCTGCTGAAGTCAGGAAGCAGATCTCAGGGCAGTATGGAGGGTCTCCCCAGCTTCTCAAAAACCTCAATATCGGAGGCAGCGTCTCTCATCATACAACTGTAAGTAATGCTTCAAACATGGAAGACTGAAGAAGCTGTGCATAGTTATTTTGATTACCATTTGGAAAGAAATTGCAGTGCTGACAGGTTGTTGGCCTAAGCAGTCCTGATAACACTGAGGAAAATAATTCCATGTAAAACCTGCTAATTTTGGAGGTCTCTATCTTGCAAGCCAGTTGGTGTGGTTGACAATTTGTGTTTCTGCGGAATCTTTGTAGGGCGAGGGGCTCCCTTGACCAGGTGTTAGTTGTTTTATCCAGGATTGCCTGGACTGGGCAATGAATTCCACCTGTATGTGTGGTTCTCTCCATGAAGAGCTCTCTGCAAGCTCATGCACTTGTAGCTGTTTTCTTGTTTCTTTTCACTCTTGAGAGTGGGACCACAGCAGCTCATCTACTCTTCAGAGGTATTTTAAATGCTATTGTGAAAGTTGAATGTGGTTATTCTTTGGGAATGTATATTTACTTACAAGTTTATGGTCTACTTTCAAGACCGGCTCAAGTGTGTAGGCTGTGTTGCCAGAATCTTGTTCTCTGAAATCAGATTTTCTTGCATGGCCTACCAGTAACCTTCCAAATTTATTCAGCGCGGTGATACAAATTTCAAGAGTTCAGCAAACTTTTTCAGGCTGGAACTGTATTTTTGGAAGTGTTCCTTTGATTTGGGTTGTTGCTTCGGGTCATAGCAGTTTCTTTTGCAGCAGTCAACTTAGAAAACAAATATTATCACATCTTGTTTTCTTCAAGGAGGGCTGATTAGGTCAGGCAGTGCTTGAAATGTGCCCTGAATTTGATAGTCTGTACAAACGTTGTGAATTTACAAGAATTCTTCCCTTGGTTTGGAGTAGGGTCCTGTAGAGTTTCCCCAGTTCATGTACGCTCTGTGTCCAACCTAATGCGGTAGAGCATTCTCATGTAGAGCACAAATGCATTCTTGGAGCTAGTATCATCTCAAAAGCAATCTCCAGGACTAAGTTGACCTCTAGCTTAGAAGAATGACTTCTCTACAGGCTGAAAGTTCATCTTTAAGGAGATCTGGCTGTGGCAGAGTCACTGGGGATTGAAGAGGGCTGGAATTCCTGTCATTTCCCTCTGCATCAGCTGTGTGAGTACAAGGAGACCAGAAGGATGGCTTTGTCAGCTGTGTGCCCGGCCTTAATGCTGAGTGAGCGCGAAGGAGGAGGGGTTAATGAGAGCGGTGTGTCCAGGGCTAATGCTTTATTGCAGCAGCGCTCTGTAGGGGTGTGGAGTGATAAAGCAAAGCCCTGACTTGGCAGTTCTGTATAGTCTTTTGCATAATCCAGTATTAGGTAATAGGGAGGGACCCCTGCTATTCCCAGTGTACACTGGATGGAGCACTCGGGGTCTTTGAATCCACTTCCCTGCAGCAATGGATAGCTGTGGAATAGAAGCCTACTTTTGAAGAATCCATTGGATGTCCGTCCCACAAGCTTCTGTGCCTCACTTGTCTCACATGTGGTTTCATCTTGGAACAAGTTGGCTGAATTGCCTTTCTGCTCCCCATTGCTTTCATAAAGCAAGATCTCGTCTGTGTACCTCTCCAAGCTGTTCCTCAGCCAGCCATATTTTTGATAACTGTTTTTCCTTGTATCACCTCCTTTTGCTCCGAATTGTCTCTTCTGCTTTTTCTTCCTATTTCTAAGGTTTTTCCATTCTGCCGTCCTCGCAGTGTGCATGCTGAAAGCTTCAGTCTTGTTGATCTTCACATCTAATTCTTAAAGCAGGATCAGATTTGTTGGTCACAGTATTGTCAGCCCTGCCTTCAGTTCTGGTATCTCTCTGCTGTGTTTTCTAGTAAATACATGCAAGAGTCTATAAAAATCCTGGAAAAGGTCATGCTAACTGTAAGCAGGCTCTGAGCCTTTGCTATCAAACTGCATTGCGTGATGGTTGATGTGATAAGCTCCTAGTTTGTCATATTAAATTCTGGGCTGAGCAGAGATGCCCTTCAGAAGCATGTTTAACATGGAGCGATAGTTCGTAGGAGATAGTCTGTAGGAAAAGTATATTTAGTTAAGTCATGAGTCTATATCCTGAGGCTGCATAATATGACAGCGGTTCGCTTGTACTGAATTTTGGGTTAATTTCTCTCCCTTAGGCATCCGTCAGAATCAGCTGTGCCTGCTTGTCCTGGTTTGATAACAAACATTATGCAGAGAGAAAGCATTACTGCTGTGAAGCTGAAATAGCTATTTGCTCTGGAAAAGTTCAGAAGTTTGTGTGTCATTATACTTTTACAGAGAAGAAACAGAAGGCCCCGAATCTGCATGGCAGTTTTGTGTAGCCATACTGGTTTGAAAGCCTAGTGTAGGGCGCATAGTGTGGGTTTAAATAGGAAGTTTATGCTAAAATGTATGGATATATTAATAATGCCATGTGACTGAGTTTCATGTGAGTATGCCATTTCACAGTGGCAGCAAGTTGCACTGTTGAGAGCGCAGCGTGGAACTGGAGGAATTTAATGATAATGATGGTGTGGTCTCTTCTATCCAGTGCACCTTGCTCGTCGTGTTGAGCACTTCCACAGATGGTTATGATCCAGAAGAGGTCCGCACTGATTCTCTGTTGACAGTTGCCAACAGTAGCTGCTTAGGGTAATTCGTCTGAGAGTCTTAGCACACGCGGTCTGATGGAGACATTTTTTATGGAGAAATGCATGCTTTTGTGAATGCGGGGCCCTCGGCACTCTGCTTGCTTCAGCCTTTTGTTTCTTGTTGACTGAAGCCGGTGCGGGGACTTTTCACACCCAACAGAATTGCGTGTGGTTGAACCTAAGGTAAACGCAAAAACTTGTCAGCTGAATTTTAGCAAGGCTCTTCCCTTTTGCTTCATGCGCAGCAGACGAAATGCTGCCAGAACTGTTTCTAATTTAGTATCTGGTAGAGCTGGGGAGAAGACACAGCTTTCAAATGACTGTACAGGAGTTTGTGGTTTATTATTGTCAGCCTCCACCCTTCTGCCACTTCAGGAGCAGCTGATTTTAATTGCACATTTCTCAAACCACAGATACAGGTCCAAAGCCTTCAGAGGCTTTTCCTGTATAACCTAACGTGCTGAAGTGGGACTCCTCGCAGGATGCAGTCCTTGCAGCACTGAGCTTTTATTTTTGAAATCCAGGACAGAAGGCACAGACAGTTTGTTACTGAGAAATAGGAGCTGGTAAGGTTGTAGAGTTAGATGAAGGAGATTTTAATTTTTGAAGTTACTTTTGCTAGTCTCTCTAAATCCACTGGTAAATCCAGTGTGTGTTTGCTCCTTGCTGTTGGTGTCTGGGTTGTAAGCCATGTGCTGCGCTCAACTTCGGTGCATCGAGAGGTTCCATACTCCCTCGTGGGAGCTGGGGCTTCTCGCCGCCAAACTCCTTGATTGAATGCACCGAAAGCAGGGAGCTTGCACTTCCTTCCAAAGAATTCCCCAGCATCTTGCAGGATGGGGTGTTTGCTTAGTTTATTTGATGAACTGGACTGTTTACTATGGGCTATTATAGTCCCTGGTGACTAACCACTTTCTTTTCTTTCCAAGTTTGTTTTTTCTGTTGAGCAACTCCTTGTTCTATGGTGCTTGTTAACTCTGTCTGCTCACCCTCTGTTGCACTGGTCATTTCTGCTCGTTGCTGGATGCTGCAGTGTGGCAGAGACCCCATTCCTCTCTCTGGATTCCTGCAGTAGTTTTACCTGGATGAAGCTGGATTGTGCATTGTCAGGGATTAGCATGAGTTACCTACGAAGGGACCCAAAGGTTTCTCTGAATTGGGATGTGAATGCCTTGCTTTGCTGTTTAATGGCTGCTTGTTATGCTGCTTTGGTGGAGGAAGAGCAGAATTTTGGTTTGTATCTGCAAATGGACTTGTAGTCTGTTTTTTCCCCTGTGTGTGCTGTCCTTTATGAGGGCAAATGATGTTATCAAAGGACAGAAAATAATCACTAGGTGGCTGGACCTCTCTTCGATTGTAGCCCAGCTGTTTCTGTGTTTTGTTCTACGTTCAGGAACTTTTGTTGCTCAGTGATATTTACATTTTTCAAATTAGATAAAATCTTGGATTTCTGAGTACTTCACTTTTGAGTGCCAAAAATAGTCCTTGAAATGTTTTTTGCTGTTGTCCAAAACTTTGATTTCCTTAGGAAAAGGAAATAAATTTTTCTTAATAAAAAAAAATAATCTTTAGAGGTATATTTTAATTAGAAGAGCAACGTTTTACAGAACTTGCAAATAAGCAGCATGGATGTATACTCAGTTATTTTACAGAAAAATCACAGCTGTTTCCAAAGGATCAGGGGTAATATATTCTGTTGGTGTATGTTACGGCATAGTTGAATGTTAGTATGAGGAGGAACACTGTTATAAGAGATGCTAATTAGTCTGGGAATAAAGGGGTCTGGATTCTTGGACGTGATGTGATCCGACCATGTCCGCTCTCAGCGCTCCATTTTCTGGATGTAAAATAAAGGTGCTGACATTTACATGTCTTTGTAAAGCACTGCCGGGTTTATGGGCATTATCTGGGCTAATTGAGCCTTTGTCTTGGATTTATTGGATGTCAGACTTCGGTTGTGTATTCAAAGATAGTATCTAATTATTCAGTAAGAGAATATAGGTTCCTTTGTACATTTTCATTGTTTATTTTAGCATCATTTAAAAGGAGAAGAAAAGATAATTTGTGCAAATGAATGGAAAACACTGCAAGGGAAAACATGACAGTATCCTATGTAGCATGGAAAAGGGCGTTTTGAAGTGTTCAGAGCCAAGTAATTTTATCACCAAAATCACTAAAATGAAAAGGAAAATGAGCCAAGTCTTAATGCTCTCTCAAAGCTGATTAAGGCTTAATAGTGACTCCCATTATATGTATTTCCTGGAGGTTTTGCCCTGCCTTGCTGAATGGTGGAGCCTCATCAGACAGGGGAGGATGGGAGAGGCATCCACATCCTCTTCCCTGCCTCCTCCCATTAGGGATTGCTCACAGTTAACTCCGCTCTGGTGCAGGCGCTCTCTTTAGTAGATTAAAACTGCTACGGACTATTTCTAAAATCAGTAGCGAGTCCTGTTGCAGAGGTCACGGGCATTTTATGGGTTGAGTTGGTTAGTCTGGTACCCAGTGAAGGGTCGCTGAGTCGTTTATCTGCAATAACTTAAAGAGTTTATGCCTTAGCAGAGAGAACTAACCTTAACGAAATGTTATTATACCAAGTAAATTTGGTTACTTAAACAAAGCATTTGCGACAGGCCTGTTAATAAGTAATCAGAATCTAAAAAAATGCCATTAAGTCCTGTTCTTTGTTTATTAGTTCGTTGTGACGCATCTTTTTCAGGAATAAAGTGCATAAACAAACTGATGCTTAGGAAACGCTGCTAATACCCTGAGCTGCAAAAAATTCTTAATATTGCATGCAAATTGCAACGTAAAAATTTTCAGTCCGAGTCCCTGTTGGTCTGCTTGCAGTCTTTCACACTCCTGCTGCCACGGTCCCAGCAAGCAGCGGAGGATTGGAAGACCGGCGCTTCACGATGCTAAATTACAGCTGCTTTCTCCTTCTCGTCCGCTTGCCTCCGAAGGCTCTGGAGAGCAGGCGCAGCGTGCTTTAGTGCCGGCTGTGAGAGCGCATGAAGGAGTAAACCTATGTCAGAGGACACGTGAGCATCTAAGGTGTAGGTGCGCCGCCGCAGTAGTTCCTTTGTATACACGCGCTTGCAGTCTTTTGCAGTCATCATGCAGCTTAAATGCATTATTAGCCTTTTCAGCGCTAAGCTAATCTGAATGAGACTCACGCCTCTATTCTCTGGGCTAGCGGGGTTGGGTGGACGCCCCCGGGCTTTGCACCAGCCTGGCCAACGCTGTCGCGGTGCAGGGACACTCGCCTGGCTCTGCAGGGCCAGCTGGGAGCAGCAGGCAAGGAGGCTGGAGGTCCCCTGTGGTCCCCAGAGCATCGGTGGACGGGCAGAGCCTGACTCCGTGCCGGCCGTGCCGCTGCAGGGGCTCGTTGCTGGCGTCTCCAGGCAGGGCTGCTCGGGTGCAGAGAGCCGAGACGTTGGGACTGTCTGTGCCCGAAGGCGGCTCGGACCTGCATGGTTTGGTAGGTGAAGCTTTGCTCCCCGTGAATGTGGCAGAGGCAGTAATTTCTTCACCTGGGCACGTGTACAAACCACTTCAGCTCCTCTTGTGCTGCTCCTGAGCTAAATAGCGTAGGCAGCTCTACGTGACGTCTCTGGCGTCTTCGTGTGTCTCCTGGTTAATCCATACATTGGATACATTGTCCACTGATAATTGAGACGTGACTGTGCCAAGTATTTTCCTCTCAGAAGAGCACGTGCGTTCGTGGTTACCACGATTCGGCTTGCACAGTCCAGAGCCACCGCGGTTTGCCTGTGTGAACCCGGAGGGTCTGGAGGGGTCCATCTCCACTGAGCAGATGTAGTGTTTCTGCCGAAAGTGGGAAGTCTGTGATTTTTCTGCAGTCTCTGGTCAAACTGTTTGGCTTTTTCATTTCTTTAATAATGGAGCTTTGATGTTTTTGTCGTTTCAGTCTCCGCGCTCTCAGTTTTGGTGCAGTTTATCAGATCTTTTAGATCAGTCTCAGCACTTGTGTTTTCTGTATCAAAGTCTTTGTGTTCTTCAAATACTCTCGGTGAAATTACATGATTCTTAGTCATCAAAGAAGATACTGTCTTTCTTCTTACCCATCCTTGGAGGCATAACTTGTGTCTTTCAGGGTTTGGTAAGAAATTGCTTTAGTATTCCCAGATAACTAATTAATCTCTGATTAATATTAATATTTCTATGCCCAAATGGCTTCTTACATTAGCAACCAGTTATAATAGCAAATAACCTAGCAATATTTGTACATAAAACATCTCACTGGTTTTCTTGCTGGCTGTTCCTTCTTACACGTAGGATCACTCTTTAGGTAGGTATATTTACAAATAAATCCTTTCATTAGAGGCTTTTTCCCTTTCAAGCGTTGTGATATTACGTGAATTTGACACACATTGCAGATCATTGGGCTTGTTTGTAAAAAGAATCCAGAACTTAATGCTAAATATTTTAAGATCTTAAAAATGGAGGCATCAGACTATTTCTAAAACAATTTTTGTCGTAACAGAGAATGCTTACAGAAGTTTTTGAGGCACGTTTAAAATTTGAAAGGAAGGACTTTTATCAGCTATTTTCTATAGTAATTACGTCTTTCAAAACACCATGCAAAAGAAGTAATAAGAGCTAGAGCAAAGCAGGAGATAGGAACTGCATTCCAGAGGCAGTACGCATGTATGTGGAGGTAACCACGGCACTTGATGGCTGGGGAGGTGCCATCCCTGTTGAGGGTTGGTAGCAGTCTGTGGTTGATGAAAAGCAGAGATTGCCTAGGAATCTCCTTGGTTCACTTGAATATTTCCATGTATTATAAATGCAGCCAAAAAATTAAAAGCAGGAGTTCTCTGTGCTCAGCAGTCATCAGGGTTATGAAATGAAGGGTATGGGTTTTCTGAAGTGTGGTAGGGGCAGCAGATGACTGTGACTCTTAGAATTTAGATCCAGCGATGACCATTGTTGGACTAAGTGTTTAGGTGAGAGAAAATGTTTATGAAAGTAAACCATGTTTTTGTCAGTGGTTACTATTGCACTGTTCATGTTTCAGAACCTCTTAGAGTGGCTGTGGCCTGTAGTTCATGCTTAAAAATAAATCCGATGCCTCTGTTTAGCAAATGTATTTCTTTAAACCATTACCTTCTTTAGCTTGCCTGAAAATTTTATTTTTTTTTAGTATGTTAATTTCCTGTGTTCTCAGATTTATCTGTCCTTCCTACAGTACATCAGATTTGACTCCTGTTGCAGTTCCCTGAGATACCAGTGTCCCTTTAAGGGTGCCGGGGATTTTGCTACAGCAAGAACAGGCCATCTGCATTCCTGAATGCTCAAGAAGGGAAGTGAGTGTTTGCCCTGGAGACCTAGCGATAGCTGGGAGAAGGCTGGCGCTCAGCTTTGAAATGTTAATCTGCCGCTTCAGTCCTTCCAAGATTTTGCCCAGGGAGGCAGTGGGTGGGAAGTTGGTATTAATTTAGAATTTGAAGCTTTGGCGCAATCTGTTACAGTTTTAGCACATTATAAAGTGTTTAATATTTAAGGAAGTATTGAAGTTAAGATGGAACTTTGTCCTACTTTCAAAATTGGCAAGAAATAGCACCCTGATTTTGAAGAAGCGCTTAGCCACCAAGTAAAAATAGTAGTCAGGATCCTCCCTGTGATGAGGAGCTCTGCAAGGTTAGTTTTTCAAGGTCCCTTATCGTATCCTTGCAGGGAATTTTGCTCCCACACAGGAGGCAGGAGGTATAACCTTCTAGGCTTTGCCATTGTCATTTTGACAGGGGCCCAAATTGTACTGTGATCCTCACAGAGACTGGGTCTCTGCCCTTGGGAATTATGCATCTTATTTTAAATAAAAGGAAAATTGGTCTTGGATTGAGCAACTTGGGTTCAAATCCTTGTTCTGCCAGATGCATCCTGCCAAGCCATCACGTCATAACCATTTCAACTGCCGTTGTGGCTCCCCGTGAGAATAAGCATCTTGGGAGGGCAGAGGTGAGGGAGGGAGAAGGAAATGCGAGGGACACGGTGCTTTTGACGGCTGTGCTGACATGTGCTAGCTGGAAGAGTCTGCCAAATCTTAGCTGGGACCAGTGTGTTGCTTAGAGCGTGTCCCACAAGACTGCTCTTGTGTTACTCAGTATGACACATATGAGTTAGGCAACAAAATTCTGGAATAGGACCTAGAAATATCCCCTCTGCCCAGCTGTTCGTGTAGGGGAGGGATAGGTTAAAGTCCTTCAGGCAAAAATCTGGATGCCTGTGGACATCAGGGCACACAGCAGTGATCTGCACAGGACTTCTTCTGTGCTTCTGTCAGTGTCTGTGAGATGGAGGTAATAATTGTCCCTTTTTCTGCCCTAGTTGCTACTGTGATCCCTTACTGAGCTTCCGCACAGTGCCCGGGAGAGCAGACCTTTCGTCTTGAGCTACTCGCGTAGGTGTAATTGGTTCGGTAAGGCGGCAACTGGAGGGGGAGGCTGTTCAGGCACGGGCACTTCGTGATGGCTGATTAAATGGCATGCTAATTAAATACTTATCCTTTGGTCGTTTCTTGAGTATGATTGAAACGTGCATTTGTGGCAAGTATCCCCGTTGCCTTCGTTAGTGAGGCAGCCCTGCTGCCGGTTGAATCACCTTGCCCTGCACACGTCTGCTTGCTGAGCTCCCTCTGAGAACGGCTCCTGCCTTCCCCGGCAGTTGTACAGGGGCAGCACTGCCGCTCGGCAAAACCCTGGTCCTTGGGACATGCGAGAAGTCCTGCTTGGCAGAGGGTCTGCTCTGTGCACGAGGGAGATGGTTGCAGTCATCTCTTCTCAGGAATGACATGATAGAGCAGGTCTAATACAAATCTGCCTTTTGGATTTCATTTTTTGCTTCCTTGGTGGGGTGGAATAAAGCCATGAGCGTTGCAGTGTGGTGCCCTGGGTGTAGCTTTCCCTCCTGTTACCCCTTTGCTCCTGGAGCTCCGTGGGTGAGATGCTTGGCTAAAGTAACTGGGGGTTTGTGTTAGCCTCCATGGAGTTATGCCATGTCCCCAAGCAGAGGCTCCTGCCCCTGTCGCCAGATTTGTGCAGATGCTTCTTCTGTAACTGATGATGATGATACAGGTAGGTGCTCAAAAGAAGGACATAAATAGGATGGAGACATGTTTCGGCTAGTGGTGCACTAAAACTACAGCAAAATACAATGTTTGCTGTCCAGAGAAGGACAAAGTCGATAGGAAGCGAAATTTTATTTTCAAGCTTTTAAGGGGATATAACAGTGAAGAATAACACAGCCTTGAAGAAGAAAGCTTGACTGTCCCTGTTGCAGGAGAGTTGTAAACCTTTGAAATAGGGTTTCGTAATGCAACTGCTGAGAGCCATAGCTGCAACGACGTGGATGCACCTATGGAATGTGTCTGTTAAACAGTTCATATAAAGCAAATCAATCCATCTGGTGTCAGTTAAGAAGCCGAACCGTGTGTCTCTGGTTGGGTTAAGGACATATATATGCAGAATCATTACTTGCAAGCGATGTGTTTGATTTGGGGTAATTGGGCTGTGTAAGTCTGCAAAAGACAGAGCCCCATTTGATTTCTTCTGGACTCTCAGTTTATCAGTACGTTGTGTTTGGCGTTTATGTCGGCAGGCTATGCCCCTTGTACTCATACCCAGCGGCCCCTTTCTCCCCGGGTAGTCTTACTCATTTTAATAGCACCAGAATCACACTTGCCCTGAGTGATGTGGCAGTGCCTGATCCTGGGATAAAGACTGAGTGAAAACTGCGTGAAGGAATTGTCTGAAAGGTTGTTCAAAATTCGATCTGTCATTACAGCTCACACAAAATCAAAGAGTATCACACAAAATCGAAGTGCTCTTCTAAAGAAAAAAGACCAGTAATCGTGTTTCTGGGAGCAGGCTTTCCTTTGCATATTTTTAGCGTGTCTTTGCCATTAATTTAGACTATTCCATAGTCCTGGTTTGGGAAGACAGTCAGAGCCCCGGTACAGCTTCGGTTTCTGGAGGGCCTTAATAAACTCGTCTTGCAAGAAACGGACACCCTGTCAGTCATTTCTTACAGTAACGCTCCAGTATTTCCCCGTTAGGTTTATTAGCTGGTTGGTGGGTGGACTGCACGTTTGCAAATACCTGACTGAAATCATCCCTGTGCCTTTGGAAGACAGATGAAGAAAAACCGGCTGCATTTCATGGAAGAGATGCCTACTGCTGCTTTCTAGGAGCTATCGGGAGGAATCCAAAAGGCTTTTCCTGGAAGCGGGATGAAGACTGCGTCGAGGATCGCTGTCTGCAGCCTGCCAGCCAGCAGGGCTGTGGGAGAGGACAGCTTTATAGCTCCTCAGCTGTTCCCCCATTTCTGTGGCAGCGGATTTCAAAACCTTTTAATATGCAGCTGGAAGTGAGCCTTGCTATTTGTGTGATAATCTGGAGATCAGCTGTGCATCGGAGCGGTGCACCAGGATCAGGGTGGAACTTCTGTAAGCTAAGGAAGTATCACAGCCCTGCTGGGCCAGGGGAGTCGGCGGTTGGGTGCCTCGTTATTTTTCCTGGTGCCACGAGGAGGTAAGCTGGGCCTGGAGACTCGGAGATGAGATGATAGAGCAGGTTCTGCTCCTCCATCAGTGGTGAGGCTGGGACGAGGAGGTTGGATAACCAGGTCTTTATCGGAACTCATCCGACTCCTCCGGTGTGTGCGTTTGATCTGATGGGTTCGTGTGATGATTTCAGGAGGCTTTGGCCAGGTTGCAGATAACACGGGAATAGCCCCTTGTATGCTGTTCTGTTCCTGGCCTCATCCACAACTTCAGAGGGATGCAGGAGGGAGGTATGTTTAAGGCATCAGCAGTGAGAGCCATGAGAAGAGCTGTCGAGGTTCAGTTCAGACACCGGGACACCAGTTGGGTTCATTTTGCTTTTGGTGCATTTGTTCATCCTTATTTCCTCCTCCTCTTTCATCACTTCTTCCCCCACAAATATCTAAAGCTTAAAATAATGTGCGTGTCTTTTATCTGCCAATAGTCTGACACGAAGTAGTTCCTCTTCATAACCATGAATTTATGTTTGGCCTGTTTACTCAGGTGCTAGACAGTATTTCTGGCTGCACAGATGGTGAGTCTAATACAGGCTTCTGGGTTTGACTTTTATGTTTGTTTACATCTTCATGGCACAATAGTTATCCGAGGAGACAAACTGGAAAATTGTGAAGAGTAACCTTGGGCCTAATCCAGGGATGTACGAAGGGCTTGGAAGGCCCCGGAGCGCAGAGCCGGGACCCGGTGGTGGACAGCCCCCCAAGCACTGCCCGCCTTTCCGGATCAGGGGGTTTTTAACTAGGTAGCCTGTTCCTTCCTCTGTTGTCCGATATGATGTTACAATGCTCTAGTTGGACAAGTGACATCTGAGATGTAGAATGCCAGGAATGGGGAAAGACGGCGCGTTTGGGGCGTTGGCAATCTCTGCCCTGTGTCTGCTTGGTCCTGCATGTCCCCTTCATCTCTGGGTCAATACAGAGCTTTTTTCGTTGTCTGTTGTAATTTTCTAATGTTTATCGGGATGAAGGGATTAGAAAGATGGGAGGGAATGAGGAAAAGGTTCCTCTTTGTTAGCCTGGGGAGATGCACAGGCTAATGAGTTCACCTGGATTGAAGCCCAACACTTTCATGGTCACCTCAGTTTAGCTGAGCAAACGCCCTGGATGGTGCCTCAGCTCTGGAGCTGCCAGTGTGGAAGGGAGATCAGCAGGAGGCCTACAAGTGAGTCTTAAAATGGTAGGCCTTAAACATAGGGTCAGTTAGGCAGCTTGAAGTCACCGTCCGAGGCTACCCTAACCCTCATTTGCAAGGAGTCTCCATTTCTGGGTTCTTACTCTTCTTTGGGTTTGAGGTTTATCGGTGGAGAGGATTATCTGCTCGCAAAGTAGCAGTAGTAGTACGCAGCAGCTCTTCTGAAAAAACTTGCACTCTTAGCAATTCCTCAATAATAAACTGTCACACTTCACTGCTGTGCGTTTTGTCAGTGATCTGGTGCCAAATGGAGCTGGGCTGTCTGTGTGTCAGAAACAGATAGCGCGAGGTGATGACATGTTAGCTGTAAATGCGGGAAAGCGCAATGACGAGTCCTGCTCATTGTGAGATCTGCGGTGATGAAAA
Source organism: Vanellus vanellus (assembly GCF_965231255.1). NCBI lineage: Eukaryota > Metazoa > Chordata > Aves > Charadriiformes > Charadriidae > Vanellus > Vanellus vanellus. Next base: position 79,255,681 of record NC_138910.1, on the reverse strand, counting down.
CAGTTAAAAGTATCTGTTCTGTATTTTCAAAATTCTCCAAATCGCATGCTTTAAGTTAATTTCAAGAGTTCGGGATTAGAAGGGGGGAAAAAAGTTATGGGGTCAGAGTTAAATAGATGATGGTGCATTTCTTGACACAGAAATTAATTTGTATCTTTTACCTAAATTGCAGTTTCTAGACATCGTATCTTTTTGGTGGACCAGATTCTTATCTGGCATAAAGGCATCTCGTCCAACTCACCTGACTTCATTGGAGTCACGCCATTTTTCTGCTGAAGGATTTGCCTTCTGCATTTTAAATAAATTGCAGTATTCATTGAAGTTGGCTGTGATAGGAGAGAATCTTTCAATACCCGCTGTGTTAGCCAAGTCTTTTTCCTTGAATAAAAAGTTGATTCATTTCAGAACTTTGTGGCAATAGAAGTTTAAAAATTGGAATTTGGGATTGGTATAGCAATTTTTCTGAGCAGCGCATTTAAAACTTAAGTAGTAAGCGTTCTTTTTAAAGTCATCTCCAACAGAAAACACGCTACAGGATACTTCCCTGTCCCACAGAAATCTTCTGGATGACAGGAAAGAGGAAGTAGTAGAGAAAAATTGCTGAATTTTGATCTGTTTTTGTGACTCATTAAACCACTCAGCCTCGCTGGGATGTGCCAGGGAATTCTAGGAAATCTGTCAGTTGCTGCAGAGACAAGTCCCTCAAAACTTGTTTTCAGTCTTTTATTTTCTTAATGTCTATGTTTATGTATAGCCTCAGCATAATGATCTCATATCAGAATATATATATATATTTATACAATATACATATGTAAAAATACATAGTTATGCAATGTGAGTGTGAATCCAGTTTATGGATTTTTTTTTTTTTTTCCACGTATCTAAAAAGAGCTCACTTTTTTCAGTATGGTGAGATCAGTACTACCAGTGAAATCTACTGTTGTCCCGCACGTCTGTTTGCTCAGACATTCCTTGGGCTTCAGGTGCAAGCTTTGTGCCCAGGAAAGGTGCCGTTTTATTTAGAGCCGTGTCCCTTCCTGGCGTGGGCACAGTCATCTTGGCACTAAAGGCCCTAATAATCAGGGAGAAGAGGTGGTTACCCTTGGACCTGTAGAAGACCAACACTGTGGTTTGTGTTCCCCAGAGAAGTGGTTTAATTCAAGTTTGAGAGTTCTGTGGTTTCCTGAGTTCGTGCTAAATCCGCCCCTGCTCTGGATTCCTGTCTGGGGGCCGTGCCTGAGGGTGAAAGGGTTCTTGCATCTTGGATCAGGGTGAAGGTTCCCTTTGTGATCAGAGCATGGTAAAAACAAATAGAGTAATACACATGGGGAAAAAAAGTGCAAAATTTTCTTTTGATGCAAACTGATGAATTGCTTGAAAATAGACGAAATCCTTTGTTTTTTCTCAATTTATATTTTTTTTTTTAGGTGATGATGGTACGCATCATAGAAATATCCAGGGAAATATCAGATAAAAGATAAGACATGAAAAATAGCTTTGTGATGTGTATTAGCTAAAGTTAACACTACTAAGGTTAATTATTGTCTGATGTTACATCAAGTTTCCTCAACAAAGCAGAAAAGCTGGTTTAAAAAGAAAGTAGAATATGTGCATGTGATTTTTCTTTTTTCTTTCACCTTGTTTTAAGACCTTTCCATCGCTTGTCTTTTCCCAGGTACCGCTTACAGAAGCAGTGGACCCGGTTGAGTTGGAGGACTACCTTATTACACACCCGATCTCAGTGGAGTCCGGACCTCTGCGAGACTTGCTTGAGTTTCCTCCCGATGACATCGAGGTTGTGTACACCCCCCGAGAATGTCGAACGCTTGTGTCGGCCGTGCCCGAAGAGAGGTAGGAGGTGACAGGGCGGCACCTCGCTCCAGGGAATGAATTGCTCTGCATTTGAGTATCTGCAAGGCTGAAGCCTGGATTTTTTGTCTCTAAATGCCTGAAAGAGTAAATACAAACCAAAGTGGAAGTATGTATGTTTAAGAAGTCATTATCATGGCTGTGATTTTGACGGTGTTTGTTTTTATTCTTTTAACAGTGAGATGGACCCTCATGTGAGGGACTGCGTGAGAAGTTACACGGAAGACTGGGCGATTGTGAACAGAAAGTGAGTTCTCCTGCGGGATTTGTCAACTGGATTGCATATTTAAATTTTTGCAGGATGGATAGCTGGTATGAGGAGGCTCACAAATTAGTGTCTGGGCTACTGATTCCATGTGCCCTGGCTTTTAGTTGTTCAGCTCAGCTGAACTGATGCTTTGTCTTTAGATGAAATGAGGCTTTGTGTTTTGAAAATTAGATCTCGGACGTCAAAACCCCGTGGGGCGTTTTTGAAAATCTAGGCCATTTTAGTCAACGGTTGCTCCTTTAGGGTGGTAGAGAAATTAGGGTATGCAAACAAGTAAAATTACTTTCGGCATTTGTTTCTTTCTTTGTTCCATGTCTTTTTAGCTCTTTTTAGAGAGAAATTGCATTAGTTTTGTAACAAAGTAAGATTTATGTGCAGTCACAACCACCTGGTAGATAAGGTGCCCTCTGCAGCTTTCATTTGTTCCCAAAGAGACTTGGAGAAAGTACATAATTTAAACAAATAATTTTTAGTATGTGAACTATCACAACATTTACCTAATGAGTTAACAGTTTAGAGAATGTGCATGCATTGATTAATTTATGCAGATTAGCAGGAAGGTTTCTGAGTAGCTTTCCTTGGAACATACACTCTCTCGGATGATTGAAAGTCTGATGACTTCAAGAGCTACTGTCAAGGAGTAAGTGATCCGTGTGATGTGCATCACCTACAAATGACTTGACTACAGCTACAGCTCTGCCCTTGTGGCAGTTGCTACAATTCACTGGTTTAATGTTGTCCCGAGAACCACTTCAGGGGATGCTGAAGATATGCTGTGCAGTGCTAAGATGACCTAATAAAAATGTGTTTTGTAATCTCATACCAAAAAAAAAACCCAACCCACCCAGAAAGAAACCCTTGAGAGAGAGAGAGATGCTTTATTAACTACCAGCCTTTGTGCGCAGAGTCTAGAAAGCGCAGTAGGCTTGGGCAATGTGACCCACCCAGCCAGCACAACTCTTGGTTTCTCAGCGACTTTCGCTGGTGTCTGGAATACCCGGCTGTGATTCCTGCACTGAGGAGGTTTCGTTGGAGGCAGTAGAGCCTTCTGTCCTGTGCAGATCAGCTGCAGGTTGCAGTCTGTGTCAGGGAAGGTATGACGCTAAAGATATCAGAGTTGCCTGAGTGAGGCGAAGGTATGCTGAGTGATTGTTGAACTGCAGTCAAAGGTTGTCTAGCCTCTTCAGAGGAGGAGAGGCTCTTCCATAAATATCCATAGCAGTTGTTACTTGGATCAAATCATGACACTGGTCTGGGTAGAAACAGAAGGGATACTGCTGGAGCAGGGGAAGAACCCGAAAGCCTGGCTGGGAAGGACTGAATTGTTTTTCAAGTAAGGATGGTAACAGGTTTCTCAGTCCATCCTATTGGATGGTTACAAGTGCTTTGGCTAGCTCTGGGGACGCAAAATCCAGCTGTTCTAGGTTTAGAAGAACATGACTTCTGATGTGCTATCCTTCTCTCTCCCCCACCCCAGGGGAAATGATGATTAATTCTAGTCGTGACCCCAGCACTACTTTGGGAACTGACTTAGAGAGCGTATTGTAAGGAGACTGTGGCTCTGGCCATATGCGTGTGTAAATATAGACACAGTGCCATTTGGTATCCAAAAATTTGTTAGTCAAAGAGATCTGGTCTTGTCAGCAACAGTAGACAGACTGTTTACTAGCAAGCACTCTTACACCCTGGAAAGCTCTGAAGGACCCGATTCTGCTTATAAAGATGCTGTAGGAAGATGCTCATTTTAGTTGAGGTCAAAGTCGTATGTTTTCCAGAGGTAGTCAGGACCTCTGCATTTCGTGCAGTCCTACCTGAAGTTGGTGTTTTGGTTTTAAAGGTATTAACACTGTCTGCTCCAAGTCAGTTCTTGCTCCAGCAGAACCACTGGCCTTCCATCCCTGTGTTCTTGTCCTGTTTTAAGCGTGGCTTCACAATTGCATGTTTTATGATGACCTTAATTGGCCATTGATAATACTTCTTTTGACATCACCCAGGGTTGTTCTATAGTTGAACAGAGTCACATTGTAGTACTGGAATATTGGTTGATGGGTTATTACCCGGCTACAGTGGAGGATGACTGGAAATACTGTTTGCAGAGAGCAGTTTATGCTTTGAGAGGACCCACACTGATAATACGGGGTTTGTTCTGTAATTCTCCTTCTGGGTTTGGGGTCAAAAAGGATGCTAAGAATGCATTTGAAATACTTTGTTTTCAGATATCACAAGCTGGGAACTGGATTTAATCCTAACACCTTAGACAAACAGAAGGAAAGGCAAAAGGGGCTCCCCAAACAGATCTTTGAGTCTGACGAAGCTCCAGATGGCAACAGTTACCAGGATGAACAAGTAATGTACCTTTAAAACCTTGCTACATAAAACCTAATTTATCGTCACATTTTAAAAGTGCAGTCCCTTTCCCATTATAAGTTGCTTTTAATTTGTTGAATCTCAGGATGACCTTAAACGACGTTCAATGTCGATTGACGATACTCCCCGGGGCAGCTGGGCGTGCAGTATTTTTGATCTGAAGAACTCGCTTCCAGATGCCCTTCTCCCAAACCTACTGGACCGAACCCCAAATGAAGAGATTGACCACCACAATGAAGATCAGAGGAAGTCCAGTAGGCATAAGGAGCTTTTTGCACTACATCCGGCGCCAGATGAGGTATTTTTATATACACATGGGCGAGACTAAAAAATATAGGATGTAGGGAACATGACAATTGTGTCTGCCATGGATTTAAAGGAGTTAAGATCACCTATGTTTAATATCCCCGAGAACCTTGGCTATTTTGCAGGTCACATGTTTTTTAGCATATTGTCTTGCCATAGATGCTACTTTCTGAAGATTGGCTTTCCTTTATGGTTATGCAATCCCCCATAATGTAGAAACATTAAAGGGATTTAATTTAGCGTCTTTATAGCTGCTGCTGAATGCAACATGCTGGTAAGCCTCGGATTAAATCAGTGCTAGTCCCTTCGAAGAAAAAAGTGATACGTATGTTTGATTCATAATGGTATTAGTGGTTTGTACAAGTGTCGTGTCTCTAAATTGCTGTTCCTGTGACAAATTTCAGGAGGAACCTATAGAACGACTTAGTGTCCCTGAAGTACCCAAAGAACACTTTGGCCAAAGACTCCTGGTGAAGTGTTTGTCCCTTAAGTAAGTATCACTCCAACAGGCGGCTGCCTTACAGAAATTGAGAATTTAAATCCGCTGTTGTATCCACGTGTGTCTGGAATAACTCTGCCGCCTTGTTTATTACCCTTGAAGGGATGTAACATTGGTTGGTTGGTCATAGGCTTAAAGGTTAGTTCTGTAAAGGATAAGTTACGCAGTACTGTGCATCAGACAGTTTTATCTTCAAGACTCTCTTTAGTGGTGTGATACAGAGTGTTCACCTTCCTTGGCCTTTCTCTGTGTTGCTTTTCAGCCAGTCTGTAGCTATACCTGTTCCATGTAACTAGCACGCCTGCTTCACTGCGCTCGTCCAGGGCTCTGAAGTTGGCCAGTCATTGGTGTTCAGCTCTGTAATGGGGATGCTTAAGTGGACAAAAAAAAGATTAAAAATTATTAAGCCTTGAAACATAAGGCAACCAAAGATTTGCCAAAGTTTAGGCTCAACAACCTTGAGTGTGTCCCTTTAAGACTGAAGACTCTATATACTTAGCAAGCATTAACTGGAGGAATAGAAACCTGTTAAACAAGTTTAATGAAGTGGAGCTCCTGAATATAGGGTTACCTGCAGCTGGTTCATTGCCTATAACTCTTCTCTAATAACACAAGGTAAAATTTTACTGTTATTCCCTTGGAGAAATAAAGCACAAAACTGATTTTCCACACTGCTGTATTCATCTTCTGTGTCCTCAGTTAGGTCAACCCTTCTTATTAGAGAGCTCCGGTTAGACTACATTGCGGCTCATAACTGAGATATATGTGTGGGACGTATCTCCTGCTCGTAGGGTACTCCAGGACCTAATATAGCCATAGAGATGAACTGATTTTGCAGCCTTTTATGAACTGGAACAACATAATATGCAGTAGCAGTGGAGCTTCCTCTCCAAAGGATGGTCTCTTTAGCATAAATAAGTCAGATGCTGGAAATTAATGATTTCTGCTATTAAAGCATCTCTTGCTGACTGTAAATTTATAGCAAATCTGCCCAAGTACATGCTTGTTTGTGTACCAAAGTAATCTCTGAAACTGTACTTGACAGTTGTGATAGCGAGCATCCAGGATCATGCTCTCTTAGTGGCACAAAAAGGCGTATGTAGTCTCTTCCCCGGGGAGAAGGCTAAGATGACCTAAGCAGGGTCATTTTCAGGTTAATCTCACCTTTGTTGCAAAACTAGAGAGAATACCTGTTTGATAATGCAGTCCTGTATGTTATTCTTCTCCCTGTTGGCAGGAAGAGTTCCAGGCTGAAAAGCTGAGAGCTCTGTGCGAGGACGGGGTGCCCCGTCCTGGGGGCGTCCCACCGTGGATCGGGCAGTAATTTCATGGGGAGGCTGTGCAGACAGGAGAATGGCATTTCAGGCCCTGCTCTCTTTGGCGTAGGGACAGGTTTTGAACATTTTTCAATTTCTTTAACTTCCCAGGTGATTTAGCAATAAGTTTAGCTCTATTTCGTAAGTTAGTGTTTTTGTTGGAAGTGTTTCAGTTAGCATAAATACTTGATAACCGTTACTCTGTAAGACTGACACCTTTCTCAGAGAGTTTTTGAGATACTGGTATTTTCTGACAAAAGTTAGGCATTGAAAATTGCCAAAATAGCTGTCCCTGACACTCCAGAGGAAGGAACTTTCTGGTCGGTAATGCTGAGAGGAGCAGTTGGCCATTTAGCCGTACCAACAGGTCAGCGTAGTAAGTTAGCACATAGGACAGCTTCTCAAGGTAGTCAGGGGAGCTAAGTGGTCCAGCTTTGCTCAGCTTTCAAACCACACTTGAAGAGGATCAAAACATTTGTAGAAGTATGCTTTATGTCCTGTGCCCCTAATCCCAACCGTTCTGTTGGGTCAATGAGTTGAAACGGCTTTTAGAAAATCCGGGGAGCACCAATGCGTGTCTTGGTGGAAGCGAGCAGAGTCGATGCAGAGGAAGCAGAACAGGAGAGGAACCGGGGGGAAATTGGGGAGGAAGACCTCTTTTCAGCAGGAGGGCGCCCTTAGGTTGGCTCAGCTGTTCCTGACATCTTGGCTTAACAGTGGTCAGGCATCATCCAGGAAGGGTTTGGGGAGAGGGTAGATTATTCTTTCTTACAAAATGCAAGTCAACTGACGTTATGTGTTTCTTTCTTTTAAGATTTGAAATAGAAATTGAGCCCATTTTTGCAAGTTTGGCTTTGTATGATGTTAAAGAAAAGAAAAAGGTAGGTTTTTAATTACTTGAGTGATGACATTTCCGCTAAACATTACAAACCTGTATTTAAAAAAAGAAAAAGGAGGAATTAATTCTGGAAACAAACCTTTATGAAGACAATGAAGACAATGACATACTAGTGGTTGGAAGAATGATGAAGGCATTTTATAAACCACCTTGTGTGTTCTTCTTCTGCTTAGTAACACAGTTGAAGTATAACCACTTTTCTAAAAATATTATCTAATATGTGAGTGCCTGAAATCAGCATATATATATTGTCCAATCTTGGCTTTCAAAAGTCTCTTCCCCAGGGAGACCTTAAGTAACTGAAACCTTTTTTTTAGATTAAGTTTTTATGACTTTCTTAATCTCTTTTTCATGATTCAGCGTAGTGTGTGTCCAAGTAACATTTTAATAATGCACAAGGAAGTCATACATGCTAAAATTGAAACAAAACTGAGCAGTCTTTTAAAGATCTAAGTTATAGGAAATGCAAAATACATTTATTCCCCTATTTATGTTCTATATTTAATATTTGAGGAGTCTCTTAGTTTTCCTAATTCAAGATATTAGCAGTAGTAGAGAGAATAATGTTAAAAATATGCATTGTGACATTTATCTCTTTAAGACTTGAATTTAATGCATTGAGTTTTAAGTTATGTAGATGAGAGTATGTGGGATATTATGTGAACTTTGTTTAATATTTAAATCACATTTCATAAGCCAATTTTATCATCTCATTGCTCTATTTTTTTTTTTCCTCTCATGTAGTAAGTTCTTTAGTGACCTCTGGTGTTGATAACCAGCTCACATTCACTTTGGCTTTGAAGCCTTGGTATAGTCAAGGATTTGGTGTTTCAGCGCAGAGAGCTCACTGTCTCTCCTTCGAGATGTGTTGGGTTTTTTTTTTTCTATGAATGATCTTAAAGATCATTTTCTATTTTGATACTTTGATATTTTCAATTCAGATAGCAATTGTGATTTCTAGTCCTGTGATGGAACTACCTACCTCACAGGAGGTAGAGGAAGTTTTATAGGTAGCGTGTATTGCTTGCTCCATTTCCTTTTTCCCTTCCCACTGTCTTGCCTTGATTTCTTAATGAAAAAGCCTTTTTGTTTTTCTTTCTATGCATGGTTTGAAAGGAGACAATGTTGTTAGCTTTTTTACTTGTCTGTTGTTTTTATGAAGAGTTTACAAAAAAAAAATTATAACTAATGCTTGAAGCTCTCCAACTCAACTTCTTCTATAGATTTCAGAAAATTTCTACTTTGATTTAAACTCTGAACAAATGAAGGGAATGCTTCGTCCACATGTGCCCCCTGCTGCTATATCCACGCTGGCCAGATCTGCCATTTTTTCTATCACTTATCCCTCTCAAGATGTCTTTCTGGTAATAAAGGTAAGAAATGCCAGAGAAATTTACATTATTATTGTCTCTTGTTTTCTATTTAAAATAAAATATGAACAAGTCTGCCTGACTGGTTGACTTCTTATTTACATTTGGAGACCAGAATTCCATTCTCAAAAGCGTAAACACTGACACCACAGAATCTGTTTCATTTCAGATATTCTCAGTATGTGTAGTTCCTTTGTAACAGAAACATTTCACTGGAGATACGCATTGTTGTATTATTGAGAAATTGAAAAAAGCACAAAGGTTTTCTTGATATAGAGCAGCTTTCTGGGGCTTGACCTTGGCTTTTGTATGAAACAATGTGCTGACTCCTTAAGATGACAGATAAGTGAGTGATTTAAAAATACATATTGATCTGAATCTCATTTCAAAAATGATATATGCCCTTAAGCCAGATTTTCAAGTGTCTTTAAGAATCGAAATTGCTAAGAGAGTGAAATCCCTAACTGAAATAAAGTGCCACATTGGTCACTCCTGGAATAAAGTATACAAAGATAAAAGTTATTTTCTCTTCTTTCGTTTGGTTCAATGAACACACAAATGTTACTAGTGCAGTTTGGCATTTGAATCAGGTTTTTTGGCTGGTGTCTGCATAAAAACCATCCTTTTGTAAAAAGGGGAGTTCAGTACATGCTTCCAGTTCACAGGGAGTGGTTACGCTGCCTGCTAGCTATGTGCTGTGTTTTGAGAACCCTCTTGACTGAGGTTTGTGCAAGTTCTTCATGAACTGCTTCTCACATGAGGAATAAGCTTTTAAAAATGAATTAGGCCTTTGTGGCACGATAAAACAGTCCGAGGTAAGAATAAGGCTTTCAGTAGTGTTGGAGCATATTCTGATCTCCAATTTTTGGTGTGATTCTCTGAATTCCTTCTAAAAATCATCTTTTGCCTGTGCACACATATTCACTCTTCTGATTTTTACAAGATAGGAGGAAGAGAGAACCCCGTATTTATGAGATGGGGATCTGACCGAAAGAGCTTGTGACTGCACATTAGTGCTCGTAAAACCAGTGATCTAAGAGGAGCTGGTGGCTTGTGCGATTTTTGGATTTGATGATGAAAAGGATATAGTCCGGGATAAATAAGACAGATGCATAGTGTGCCTCATCGGGTGAATTTTCACACGGGTCTTACTGGGAAACCACTTTTCAGACAGCTGAACAGCTCATAAACTCACCAGGGAGGGCAAGAATTGATGGAAGGTAGTTTTGTTCTTTATATTGTGGTAGCCTCTTGGAGTTCCACTGGTAGACAAGTATGAATGGCGTTTTATAAGCGTGGGAGAAGTTTAAAGGTATTCTAAGCTAATAGCAGCATGTGCACTGTCGCGGGCGTGGGAGGGAGGGCCGGGATGCTTCTGGAAGAAACAGTCTTCATGCCTGTGATAGGGAAGATACTTCTATTAGAAACTAAGTGTTAAGCAGTTTTGTGTTCAAGAGGCATTGAATTACTTGGAGACTTCAGAAGCAAACGCATAATCTTTGGCTAGTTTAAATTATTTCATTATTTGATTTGAAAACACACTGTGCTTGTTTTAGCTGAGTGCATCTGAGTCACCTTTCTGTGCTGCTGCAATAGGTCCTTAATATGGAGAACAGAAATAAGAACAGAATTCTGAAAAAGATGATGCTGAGGACAGCGTAAGATGTCTTTAAGACCTTAAAAATGAACTGAGAGTGTCTCTAGAATCGTTCAAACCAAAGTGACGTGGTATATGTTCCCTTTGAACCTATATCTTACACTTGTGATTCAGTTACAGCTGGAGATCTGGGAACTTAATGGCTCTAACAACTTGAGTGCAGTGCTTGTTCCCTGACTCACAAAGGGAAATCAAGCTTTAACTCTTGAAAGAATGGTTTTGCTTCCTAGTGTTTGTTTAATTTAACAATCCTTGCTGGATACATGTCCTTATAACGGTTCATTTTCCCTTCTCAGCTGGAAAAAGTATTACAGCAGGGAGATATTGGGGAGTGTGCGGAGCCTTATATGATCTTTAAAGAATCGGATGCAGCGAAGGTAAGACTTTTTTTGATGTTTTGATTAAATTTGGCTACAAGCACTTTAAGGTATTTTGTTGTTAGCAAATTCAACATAAATTGTTTTCTTTCACCTTGGACTTAGCAGCCATTGATACCGTTCCTGTTGTTAAAAGGATCCATTTTTAATTAAGAATCTAGTCAAATTCTAAAGGCCAAAGAAGAGTCCAAGACCTTGAATCTTGATGCCTTATTGGGGTGGAGTAGTTAAAGGTCATCAGCTTTTGTAGCTGACAGAGGAGATGTGTGGTTACCATCAAACTCACTCATCTGTGTTTCCCTGTCCCAAAGGATCAGCTGTGTGCTTATAGCTGGGTCAAGTGAAGGCAGTCTTTGATGTGAATTTGCAGTAAAATTTCAACTTTTCCATTGCTTCCGGACCTTAACCCCATCACAGTACCTCTGCCATCCTCTAGAAAGGTTATAAAATGGATGAAATATGTTAACAGGAGATTCTCCATCAGGCCTGGTTTTGAATTGCAGCGCATTTCTGGTTGGGTTTTTTTTTCTGCTATTTTCTGCTGATTTTTCTTTTTTCTTAATACTGTAAAGAAGGGCACACTCAACAGCAGGACGAAGCTGTCATTTTTACATATAGTAAGAGTAATTTTAAATTTTTATACCTTAGTGTTTGTTTTTTTCATTAACAATGTTCCTTTAATTCCTGCCTCCAACAGTTTGGGCATTGTCCCGTGTAGTAAAGTCCTGGGTGTTTTAAAGTGCAGTGGATGGCATGAACCTGCCCCAATTTGACTGATTCTTTGTCTTTCCTTTGCATGTTTAAAAGCAGCCTGTCTCCTTGCAGGACTAAAAGCAGAGGTTTCCGCACAGGAGAGAATGCCATCTTATTCCCTGCCGTTGGCAGCTGATTGCTCGTTGTAGTGTACGGCAGTCTGGGTGGGAATTGCAGGTTTGGTAGGTTCAGGAGCGGACAGGAATGCTGGTAGCAACTTCAGAATTCAATGGCACCTGGACTATAGCCTTTCCTCCACCTTTTCACTCACGGGCTACTGTTTGCTTTTCTGAAGTGCTTTCTTCAATACAACAGAGGTTATAGCATAACAAATCTCATTTTACTAGCAGTCAGAAGGAGAAATCTCTTAACTTGAGCTCAGTATGTTATTTTACAACTCCTGCTTGTAAGATGTGCAGGAGAGCTTGGAAAGGCAACCCTGGGTACATAGAATGTGAAGCATTGCTTATGAGACTCAGAAATGGTTCCTAATTTCTTGTACAATTGGGCTGAGCCCAGTGAAGATTAAAAGGTAATAGTGAGGACTGGAGGAAGGGCAGAACAGAGATGCCAGCCCTTCCTGTCATCGAGGCTTTCCATTACGCTTTTTTGAAAGGAGTTGGGATATTCGTTTGTTCCGATCAAACTCTTAACAAAGTTTTGCCTCCCTAAAGTTCTAATATATTCTTAGCTGAAGAAGTTCAATTTTTTTGTCTATCTCTGTCTTTATGTCACTGCACCACAATATGAAAAATGGATATGTTTCACCTCAGGTATATAGATAACAAAAGTGAAAAACTACATTGCCCGTGATCGCTAGGTTGACATTTACCTAGGTGAGATTTTGGAATTGGATTTGCGGGGTGCTTGGGAATGCAGGTGAAAAGGTGATTTTCCAAGGTCTTCTTCCCAGCAAGGTGCATAAGCCTGTCCTGAACTAGAAGAATGTGAGTAGCAGAGCGCTCTGGTGTTATCCAGCCCCCTGCCTGGGAACTTCTTAAAGGCCTGTAGGTAACAACCTCTCTAAAGCAAAAAATGCTCTTTAATATGCAGAATCATGGAAAAGTTATTTCTTAATCCTTTTTTCCCCCTCAATAAAACGAGTATGATACTGCTTATCTGAGGAATGTTTTCCGTTTGCTATGCAACTCTAGATGATCTGGGCACCTGCTGCATAAAGTGACGTTAAGAAAGACCATTTCAGACTTCACCGAGTAAAATTCAGCTTTTCTTAAAGGGGCAGTGGGCAGATGAGCTCACTGAGATTTGACGGGCTGTTCAGGAGGCTGAAGAGCATGAAGCCAACCGCTCTGACTCGCGGGCTGTCCTGTGTCTGGTACCCTTGGCCTGATGGCCCTTTTGTGAAGCAGAAGGCTGTTTGCCTGGCACTTAGCGATCCTCCTCTAGAAGGTGCTATTGAAGCACAAAATCGTTGCAAGTTAGACAAGATACCGATTTTGCTAAATGAACCTTTTTTTTTTCTGTTCCTCTCCTTTTAATCTCTTGGATTGAATATTTTCTTCACAGAATAAGGAGAAGTTGGAAAAACTGAAATGCCAGGCAGAACAGTTTTGCCAAAGACTAGGCAAGTATCGAATGCCTTTCGCCTGGACAGCCATTCATTTAATGAACATCGTGAGCAGCGCTGGAAGTTTGGAAAGAGATTCCACGGAAGTAGAAGTTGGTACAGGAGGTACAGTATCGGGCATCTGTGTGAGGGAATGTGGACAAATCCAGAGTTTACCGAAGTCTTGATACATCCCCCGTAGCTGCCATTTCTCCTTTTATCGCTTTCCTCCCCCTGCCCTAGGCCTTCTGATAGTCGTGGGTCATGGTTGAAATAAAAGAGAAAAGTCCACGATAACAAATGGATTTATCTTTCAAGGATTTTACAAGCAAACCATCTGTTATATTATTTAAAACCAAGCTTCTAAGACAGCGCGCGTTACAGGCTGATGAACATTTTCCAAAGGAGTGGATTAATCTTCGCGAACCACACAGCTCATCTGAAACTGCTCTTCAGCATCCCCAAAACTGCCAACTTCATCATCTTTCAGAGCAAGAGAAATACATAAATCTCCACACGATAAAGACTTTTATAATAGCAGTAAGGCACTGGGGTGAGGTTGCTGTGAGAGGAGCAGAAGTAGTCAGCTGTGCTTCATAGCCTCCTGATGCCTCAGGAGTGTGATTGTCTTAGCATAACCACCTCTTCTATCACGCTTATTGCATAATTTCCAAAAGTAGCAGCTATCTTCTTGTGTAGAAAACCCTGGTTGGAACAAAAGTATGCTCTTGGACAATTGTTTTTCTTCTTTTTTTTTTTTTTTAATTCCTCCCCCTTTTTATTTTATATTTTTTGAAGAACGTAAAGGATCGTGGTCAGAGAGGCGGAATTCCAGTATTGTCGGGAGGCGTTCGTTAGAAAGAACCACAAGTGGGGATGAGGCTTGCAATTTGACCAGTTTTAGACCAGCTACTTTGACGGTGACGAACTTCTTTAAACAGGTATTGTATGAAGCTATCTAATTAAGGAGTTGCTTCTTGGACAGAGTGATTTGATCATGTGAAATCAGCTTAGACCTGAATGATTCGTTTCTGATGCTTTCAATGCATGTAATGTCTGTTCCCTGATCACAGGATAACTTTGAACAGCATACAGTGGGTTTATTATATCAAGTGCTTAATTCTGCCTGCAGTGGGTCCACCGTCGATTGGTGGATTCTTTCAATAAATTTACTGTTATTACGTTATGTAATTTGAAATTATGAGCTGGTTCTGACTTGAATGATAATGCATCATTATGGCATAGTGACTTAACCGCTCCAACTAACAGAACTTGGTCTCCCCAGAAGAACACCAGTTTGTTTTGCTCCGTTTTTTTCTAACGTGCATTGGAAAAATCACTGCCCGGTCTTTTGGTAAACATATTTGAAAAAATGCTCATAGAAGCAAGTTCACAAAAACTGAGGATAACTTCTTTGGGTTAGTATGTGCCAAAAAGTATTCTGGATGTTCGCCCTAGTGTAAGAGTTGCTATCATGATGGTCAGTTGACTCCTTTGGTTTCATTGGGTGATAGACAATCCCACTGAACCATCAACTGGCTGAGAACCAGGTTCATCAGTGTGGTCTGAGGTTGTCATCAGTTCCCTGGATACATCCAGGGATGCCTGAGAAAACAGAGCATTTCACTTCTGATATGGCTTTGCTGAGTGGCAGATTTTCTTAGCCAGAGCTTGGGATTTTCCTGAGAAGCAGTAGAAAACATGATTGAACGGAATAAACTTTTTACTTAAGCTTAGAAAATGGTTTCTGTTCATTAATTTTTGCTAAGATTTGCTTAATGTCATATCTGGTTAAGGAAAATTGTTATTTCAATGTCACCTTTGTGTATAAAAAGGGATTTAATAGTGTACAACCAGATATCTTTTGGACTGATTTCTCAATCACTGGGAATACAAAGATTTAAATTCTATACATTGAAAGTTGGTTAAGCTCTTTTTGGTTTTTTTTTCTGATTGTTTTGGTTATGTGCCGCTTTCACTGTGGATAGGCATCCAAAGTCTGCTCTGAAATATAGCAGTGTAAATAAGGACAAATGTCATCAAGGGCATGAAGTTATCGTGGTGCAAACCATGTAAGTGGAGGGTGACTCACGCCTCTGCTGCTCCGTGCTTTCACGAAACTCAGTATGACCGAAATTGGGCTCTGCCAATGGTATCTCTGAGGTCTCGGTGACACAGAGCAGCGCAGGAAGTTCCTTTAACTTGGGAGGTTAATAAAATCCACTTCTGTAATGCATTCGCCCAAGATGCAGAAAGTAAGAAAAAGAATGTATTACTAATGTATGGCTAATGCAGCCATTCCACTGACCGTGTTCTGCAGCGCTCTGTAATACACACCAGTTCACTAAGCTAGTAATGAGTTACAAAAGCATATATTTATTTACTTTGTCGAAATTGTTTTCACTTGACAACTTTGAAACAGTTTGTTTTGTTAACTCGTCCTTTAAAAATTGCTGAACATTGATTTAAGATTTTAAGTTTCTCATTCCTCTGTATCTTTTTATTTTTTTTCTTCCTTTTCTCCCGTTGAGTACAATTAATTGAATACTACCCGGCGTTTTTCTCCTTCCATTTGCTTCTTTTTTTGTATTGTGATTTATTAACTTTATTATCAGATATCTTCTGCTTTTGGATAGTTAGCGGGTGGCAGAATCACATTTTCTATAATGTTTCTAAAATTAATGAAATTCTGAGCTACTAGAATGCGGCAGAAGGAAGACTGACGGTGGACTTCTTCCACTTCCCACCGTTTCTTAACACTTCTCCTGAAAAGTAACTCTTTTAGACTCACACCAAAGAAAAGGCAGAGGAGAAGGAATGAGGATCACTACCTGAGTGACGGATACTTTTTCAAACTATTATACTTGCTAAAAATGGGATATTTTGGGGAAATCTTTTAACAGCCATTCTCAGTTTTGAAAAAGATAATATTAATGGGCAGAGAAAAGGTTTTCGATGAGAAGTTCCTGCAGCTGTCATGATGATTAATAAGGAAAAAAGGAAGGAAAAAGGATGGAGAAATGAACAGCAATTTAGCATGTTAATCTTAACACCTCGTTCTGGGAAGGTACATTTTAATATCAGAGGAAAGAGACTATAGTATTAGATGGTTTATTTATTCTCTCGTGATCCTGAAGGGTTGTATAGATAACCATTTTCTTCCCAACATCCAACAGGAGGGCGATCGCCTGAGCGATGAAGATTTGTACAAGTTCCTTGCTGACATGAGACGCCCATCATCAGTGTTACGGAGACTGAGACCCATCACAGGTATTGAACGAGATCTGTTTGCCTCACGTGCGTTAAGGTGTTTGGTTAGGCCTTCCCAGTTGCCACCCAGTTCTTAGAAGTGAGCAGATGGAAAAAACCCGAAGAAGTCATCAACAGCAATCCCTGGTAGACCATGAGCACTAAAGATGGCATTTTGGCAGGATTTTCCCTGGTACGTATGCACATGCAGCTCCTGTCGTGCTGAGAGTAGTACCTGTGAGAAGAGGATGCAAACTCCAAAGCCGGTTTAAGGGCTGAGGAGCCTCTGTTTTCCTGAGTAAAACACCACTTTCTAGCTGAGAGGAGATCTCTCTCCTGACTCCCACTTGGTTAATAGGAACAGACTCCACCTCTGTTTGAGAAAGGGAAATAAAAAGGCTGGCACACCAGCAGTGAAACATCACTGGTCCCTGACCTGTGATATTCCTGACAATATTTACTTAACCTGTTCTTAAAAATCTCCAGCGACAGCAATCCTGCCGCTTCCTTAGATCATCTCTCCTAGCACTCATCTGTCCTTGTAGTGAGGTTAGGTATTAAGAAAACTTTGCAAAATTATCTTGCTGCAAATTAATCCCATTGTGGTCTGTCATGCCCTCGGGGCAGTTATCACAACCTTTCAAGTACTTGAATACTGTTATTAGTTCACTCTCACTCCTTTTGGTAGCCTAACCAATCTCAGGTTTTTTCAACCCTTCGTTGAAGGTTGTGATTTTAAAATTGTCTGTTACTCTCCGCTAGAGCTTCTTTAATCTGCCCGTGCTTTTCTTCAGGCACAGTGCTCTCAACTGGTTATGCTGCTTCTTTTAAGACCTCATGCCAGGCAAAGCAGGCGAATTTCTCCCCAGTGGCACTGCACTTAGAATGGTTGGCTTATTGTCACTGCTGTCACCCAGCCCTTTTCCACAGAGTTGATCCACGCCAATTATTTATTTTTTAATGTTTGTATGTTTGCCTTCTCCTTCTTAATGCAAGTCCTTTGCTCTTGCTTATGTTTCACCTTAGTGATTTGACGCCATTTCTCCAACTCTCCTGTCTTCCAAATTTTTACAATCATTTCAACCTCAGTGCCATCACCAACAATAAGTGTGTCAGTGCTGTCAGCTGACTTGCTAAGGAAAATATTCACTAATCTTGATGCAGATTAGCTTTCAGCAACTCCTGATGTATCCTTCTGGTGGTTTGATAGGCAAGATTCCTGATGAGACTTTGAGCATATTGTTTTTAACTATAGTTGGGCCTCACGGTGGCATTATCTAGACTGTATTTCCCCAACTTGCCTATGAGAACAGCATTTGGGACTTGATAAGATGCATGATTTATGTTGGTTCTTCTTAACTGGTACCCCAGACATCACTGATTCACTGTTACAGGTTTTTAACAAAACCACGTTGGCTGTAATTTATCATTTGTTTACTTATGAAATTAATATATAAGATATTAACCTGAAGAAACAAAACACGAATATGCTTTTTGATTTAAATTAACTTATACTTATTGTAATGAAGTCATTTTCTTCTTACAGCTCAACTAAAGATAGACATATCTCCAGCTCCGGAGAATCCCCATTACTGTCTAACTCCAGAGTTGCTGCAAGTCAAACTTTACCCAGACAGCAGAGTCAGACCTACAAGAGAAATCCTGGAGTTTCCTGCCAGGGATGTCTACGTTCCAAATACCACATACAGGTTAGAGTTTTGAAATATGTTGCACATTTCAGGGCCTGAGACTGGCAAGTCCAGAAATTCCTCCCTTATCTGATGCGTTGCAAAACTTGCTGTATCAGTAGATCTGCTGTGCCAGAGGCACAAAAAAAGGGTCCAGATTGACACAGCAGAAAATACACAGTTGTGAAGGGATGATTATATTTGCATAAAACCTGGCTGTGAACAAGAACATGAGAGAGGTTTCTCCATTTCCCGAAATTCACAGGGAAATCTAGTTGAATTCTTTTCAGTTTTATGTATTTTTTTTTTCTTTGTCTGTCTGCTACAGTCATTGTTCTCTTACTGTTTTTATTACTTTCTGACACTTCCAGTGACTTACTTTTTTTCTTTAAAGTGGGGGAAAATGTGTAATCCCTTCATTCATATTTCTATTTTGATTTAAAAGCAATTTCTTTGTTTATAATGCTTGAAAAAAAAATCTGAAGATCTGGAAGATAAGGAATTTTTCTAAAGTATCTTGGAAAACAACCACCTTTCTATAACTGTGCCCGGGCAGGGAGCAGATTTCTTTTCATTATGTACCACTGTTCATTTAAAGCTTTTTCACAGTATTTTTGAAGACATTACACATCTGAGTGGAATTGTCGTCTTCAGCTGAGTAATTTCACCAATTTACTCACCAGTAATTTACTGTTACTACTTGTTGTGAAAGTTAGGTAAATGCAAACCAGGTTTTTGTAAACCAAAGCTTACAAGAAAGAGTTTAGTCCAGTTGCATATCTCGTGTCTTTTCAAAAGATTTGTTAGTTAGTTAGTTAGTTACAGAGGTTGGACAGGTAAGTTAACATTACAATACACCAGTACAATTAAGCAGCACTGTGTGATCTCATCTTTTTAATAAATCCGTGAGAAGTAAAAGTATTTTTGGCATTTTTCTGTAATTAGTACATTCTGTTCACAGTTGTTTCACTCTGACATATTACAATTTAAACCCATTTTCTCTGTGGTTGCAAACGTTCAGATAAAAAACCCGTACTGTACAAGGGTTAGGTAAGATATACAAGTCAATATGACTCAATGTAACTGCAGAACTGGGGTCTTGGTCAGTCAACACTTCCACGGCCGGCCATCCACAAGCATGTCAATAGTCCTTATGCCATGGAGTATTCTGCAGCTGAAGTTAAACAAATGTGACTGTGTTCGCAGGAGCAGGACCAACACTGTCAGTAGGTTGTGCCTACTGAGTTTGTTGGTTGGTGTCATTGACTCCATTGGAGTTGTCCCACAGGCAATTGTATTTGAAAAGTGTTTTGTTGTGTGATTTAATTTCTTAGTTAGGTGTACTAAAAGGTCGCAAAGGGATGGCTCTGATTCCGTTTCAAACAAGAAGAAAAGACCTCTTAGTCGTTTCAGTAAGCTTTGAAACTTAGCTCTTAAGACCTAAACTTTCTTACTGAAAGTTAAGTTATTCTTCAAAGTGTGGTATGTAAAAGATTAGGCCTGAGCTGTGGCTTACTTGATGTGTGTGCACGCGTCCTAGCTGCGTGAGTACAGTGCTTCTGTGAAGATTGGCCTGAGCTACACTGCTGAAAATTTGTCTGGAAATACACAGAACCCTAAAATGGGGAGTTACCCATCTTTCATTTGCTCATAGAAACATTCTGCAACAGTAATGTGAGCCAAATATCAAATGAGATACTTTACGAAACAAAATTTCCTTTTTTCTCTATAGATTAACACCTAAATGTCTTCCATAGCATTTTGCCAGCCCTTCCTTCACTGAAACACTTTGTGTTCCCCACACAACCCCGAAATTAATGCAACAGCCTGAAAACCCATTCCTCTAAGCGATGCTAGCTAATGCACGAGTAGGCGGTCGATTCCTAGGCATTAGAGTTTCATCCTGGGTAGGGAAAAGCTCCATGAAGGTTACAGCACATTGACATTGGGGCTACGGGGAATGAGAATACTCACCAAACATACTGTAAGACCATCACAAATGCCTCAGGTTTATGTATTGAAGAACACACCATACAGTGTATGGATTTAGACCTGCATCTGTTGTTAAACATAACATGGACTTCTTTGATGTAGTAATGTTCAGTGTACATGTTCTGAATTAAAATGCATCAGGTTGAGCATTCAGTCAAAACTTTTTAAATCTGTGGGGTGTATCATTATTTTGGTTGACTTGAGCAAGTAGTATCTTCCTTTCTTAGGCTTCCAGTATAAGCCTTTTCTTCTGTCTAGTCTTCCTCTTGACCTTGGTGCGACGTATTTCCCGTTGAGGTTGGTTTCCTCACATTCACTGTGCCACCAGCCTCCTAAAGAAACATTGTAATGTCAGTTACCGTCGGTTGTACCTTAACATACCGCGCTCAGTTTCCGAGCAAACAGCTCCTGTTTGCAACATAAGTCGTCTTTAGACCAGTTCCAGCAAAAGGGACGATTACCCAGTATACCCAAATGAAATGGTGCTTGTCCGTATACCCACTTACAGTTGCAAGCCGAGGGCCAGCACAAAGATGATGCGCTCCCCGTTATTGCCTGCTTCACATAAAAGTAGTGGTGCATAGAAAACTGCACACGCAAATGCTGCCACTGAATCGGGACACCTACGAAGTTAGCTCCACACTTTCATGTTTCCCGTGACCCTCTACAACTGACTTTCTGATTTGCTGATGTTTTTCTCAGGTACAAATAGTTAAATCTCTGCATCTGCAGGAGGCTGAAGAGCCTTCAGTACACAAATTCTCTTTTTTTGTTGGCTGGTGTCCTTAACCACAAGCTGAAATTGTAAGCCCAGTTCTGCTTGCAAAGGACTGGCAGTGACTCTGTGCTAAAAATGAAAGTTTCGCACTTTGGAAGTCATTGGCCATCTGCTTTATGGTCACTAGAGCTGAGTAACACTCTCAGCATCGTTTCAGACATTAACAATTTTCAAGCCTAGAGTGACGTACAAAATGTTTGTTGCATGAAGCAGGTGTCTGGAGGGCAATTCTCTATCCTGTGGTTTAATCATTAATTGCTTTTTCAATTGTTTGCTTTTTGCTATAAACTGGCAAAACATAAAAGCTTCAGAAATTCAAAGAATTAGGAATCCTTTAACCAAATTATCTTCAAGGAGAAATGCCTTCAGCCTTGTGTCTCTCTTGCTCTTTTGAGAGTGATTATATCAAGTATACTTGACAAACAGCTGAAATCTGCCTTTGAATGGAAACTCGCTATCATACTTAACTTTTGGGTTGTGGCCAAAATGGAGTTGAGAGTCAGTTTGTCTTTCGTTTTTTTTTTTTGCAAGGAGTGATTAAACAATCCAACCTAGGGCTGCCACACCAGACCAGCCATCAGAGGAAGGGCTGCCCTTTACTTCGTAGCTCGGAATCTCATCCAAGGGTTTTATTTCAACCTGTGCTGCTCGTTCTGTTTCTGATGTTGGGCGTATGCGCAGCCTCACTATACTTTTACCTAACTATAAAATAGAAAGGCGATACCTCACTGTAGGACCCTGCTGTCTGCCAATGGAAGACATCTTCTGCCCTTTCCTGCAAGCGGAAGGATGCTGCTACCCTCTCTTTTCTGTAATTAGCCAGGCTAATATCAGTAACTGCCCACTAAAGCATCCTACCATCCTTCATGTAACGAAGGCATTCCCGTGTTAATGTACCCAGCCTACTGATACCTAGGTAGTTTTCTGGACAGTTGAAGTCATTTATTATGTCCACGTCATGGTCCACAGTTGAGAACCTCAGTTCTGTCTGCTCCGGCAGGGCATTGGGGATGCTCCCAGAGATCCGTGACAGCTGGAGAGTGTAGTCTGTTTCGGGGCCTCCCAAGCTGAACGCATACTCGACGTAACGTTTATTATCTTTCCAGTCCTTCAGCTCAATCCGTAAGATGTAGTCCCCTTGTTTGGTAATGGAGTAGGTCTTGTTCAGGCCGAGCCAGAATTCCTCTGCGAAGTTGTAGTAAATAGATGTTATTAGTATGGAACGAAGGCATGAGCACACTTACCGTGTTTTTCAGATCTCTAACCCCTACCTCCGATAGCCCATTCACCTTTAAAATATCAGTATTTGAAAATATGTGTTCAAATAAGCTGTGCAATGTCAGAATCGAGAGATGTCAGAGGTGAGGATTAGGGGACAGAAGTCACCGGGCAGAGAGTTAGTGGGGAAGGGGTTACGTGATAAACTTTCCCTAAAACCCCACATTGCTCACACTGCTATTGAATTTGTTTTTACAGATAACCTGCAGGTAGCATGTGTGAAAATATAGTATTTAAAAGGATTTATTCATTGCTTTAATTAAATCAATAATATGAGTCTTGGGGACTGTTGATCTTTTCAGAGGTCCCCTGCTACATTCTTTTTGTTTACCTCTTCTTAATTGCACACCGGTGATCAATAAAAGCAAAAGATATAAATGAACTGGAGCTTCTCTCTTAGCTTTCCCACCTCTTGTGAAACTCTGAGAGGGAACTCAAGACATTTAAAACATGCCTAATTGGAACTGTGTGACAAATGAAGCAAATGACATATATAAAACCTAATTGCAATTGTTGTCTTTTTTTAAGGAAAGAGCTGCAGAACTAAACTGAGGTTTCGATACCCTTGTGTCCCAAGTGAATTTAACTTGAGCATTTTTCTTTTGCTAGTATTCTTGATAATTAGTTTAATTAGTATCATAAATTATATTCATTAAGTAGCTTATTATCAGTGCTGCTGGTATCATGTAGGTAATTGCCACGTGTAGAAATAGTGCAGCTGAATGTGAGCACCATACACGCAGGTGGCATTTGAAGCAATAGAAGACAAGATGGTTGAGTAAAATACTCCCACAATTTACAGGTGAGGAGCAGTAGCCTGTTACATTTTATCACCTTAGAATACGCAGCACAGGGCTGAGTAGGACGTAGCCAAGAGTGATGCGATCGTCTGCAAAATCTTTCTGATGCTGAAAAGATGTGGCTTTGTGTTGGTGTAGTATATGGCAATTGCAGACCAGTCAAGGAGCAACTATAGCATTCAACGTGATCAGACAAACTGCACGGGTAAAAGTCAACCTCAGTTGTGAGCTACTGTCCCAAAATGCGGGAAAGGTTGAGGTATAGCAGCCTGTTACTGTAAAAGAGGTGGAAGTTAAGTCAATATTGCTGCCCCCCCGGTGAGGTTTTGATCTGTGCTGTCCCTAGAAAGAAAGAATATTTTCTTAACAAAAGTAGACTCATCTCATTGTACGACAAAAATAGGAAAAATATTCTGGAGGAGGAGGCAGTTGGGCAGCACTTGGTGCTACGAATTCTTTGGAATTGATGATTAACAGAGCAACGTGGGTGTTTCCTCACCCTATGCAGCCATGGAGGGGATTGGCCACCGCGTGGGGAAGCCGGAGGTGTCTGTGCAGGGCAGCACACCCGGCCGCGGGCTCCCTGCAGGTTGGAGGAATTGGTGTGGCGGTTTTAAGGGAAACAGGACAGCCGAAAGTTTGAGAGAATGTAGTAACAGAAACTTGTTGAGGTTCTGCGTTTGTGCTTTTATAAATAGTAAAATCTGGATAATTTAAACAGCATTTAGAGCATTCTGGCCTTGATCCAGCTAAAGTTTCTAAAGACACACATTTAAAGGTGTGTCTTTGAGAATTTTACTGAGTTATGTTTTCTGGTAGGTGCTTTCTGGTGTTGTACTAATTAGGTAAGCTGTTCAGGTCTGATTGCAGGTTTTGCCTGGTCCCATGTGAACACCTTTCAGTAAGAAGATTCAGCTTCTCAAATCAACTGATACAAAGAAAAGACAAAAAAAAAAAAAAAAAAAAAAGGCATTTTTACCATTGAGGTCACCAAAACCGTTTGTATAGGCATCCCAGGTTTGGTTGAAATCCAGTGATCCATCCACTCTGTTCTGGATCACAGTCCAGGAAGTGCCTGTGAATGCAGAAGGGAAGTAAGTCGCGAGCCCGGCTTAAGTGTTTAAAGCATTAGAGAGAAGATGGAAATAACTGAGACCGTCCGCCACTGACCCTGCGGGCTGCTCTGCTGTGGCTGCCCTTAGGTGAGCTCACTCTCTACTGCAGTGGGGAAAAAAATGGGTTTGCATTGAAGGTGGCTCCATATGAATCCCACTTACTTGTCATTTTGCAACAGACTTGAGTGCAAACTTGAGCTATAAAAGCCTCTCGGCTGTATAGAGAGCAGATGCTCGACTCCTCTTGGCCTTGGCCTTATTAACTGTCCCTGAGCGTGCTCTTGTGTGCTCCAATTTTGAGGTAGAATGATTTAGCCTAAATCGTCATGAAAGAAATTCCAGTGAGCACAGCTGATCGGAACACGGAGCCGTTCGAGTGTCCTCCACTACACTTGCGGTGACTCAGCTCACTGGACTTATTTTGTTAAGCTGCCTTCACTGGGTTTCATTTGTTTATGAGGGCTGAGAAACGCAAACACACCAAAAATGATAAAAAACAGATATGAAACATTGCAGAGATTTCATCAGATTGTCAGACTCTCTACTGATAGTGCTTGACCGCTGGGGCCGCGGCTCCACAGAAGGTATGAAGCGTTGGAGGTCGTGTCCACATTAGGGCTGCAGTGGGGTCTTTCTCCTGACCAGGTCATGACACCCTTCTTTCACCAGTTTCAACAAACGTAAGCAAAGGAGCTTTTTGCACGGGGCAACCCCATGCCGCTCTGTTTACACACCCAAACAAATCCCGCGGCCCTGCCGCGTTTGCATCAGCGTGGTCCCAGGCTCTCTGGGAACAGTGAACTGCTCAAACCATGTGTGCACTCTGGGTGGTGGCAGAAGGAACAGACCAATGGGTTTCTCGCAAAGACAGAGCTTGGGTAGGTGCTGTGGAGAATTCTGGACCTACCCGATACACAGCTACTGACTCACCCAAACATGATACAGGAATCTTGTCTCCAGGACTCACCCCTTTGGGTTAGTTTGGTATATCGAAGTCTCAAGCAATAACCCTTGTTAGTGAAAGAAAATTTTACCAAGGTATTTACTATTTACTGTTTGTTTTATTTGGAAAAGCTATTCATGGTTGCGATATAATGGCATTTCTAATTGCCATTTTCATTACCTATAACTAAAGGGGCTTGGGGTTTTTAATATACTTAATATGTCACATGGTTGAAAGTCCTTTCTTCAGTATAAACAAAAGATGAGTAAAGAATGAAAGCGATGTTAAGGAGACTTCGGGATATAGGAAACCTGAGCACAGACAGGCCGGTATAAGAACTCAAGAGGATACACGAATCACGATAAGTTGGTGTGTACTTTGGGATGACGCAGAGTTTTTTGGCTTACAGGAAACTACTTATGTGAAAATTAGACTGTTGTTAGCACAGCTGTCTTACCGAATTTCATTTCACAGTAGACATCGAAAGATTCTGAGCCGTTGGGCTTAATAGTGTAAACCCCACTGGACCGCGTGCCGCTGTTATAAAGAGCAGTGCAGTCAGGAGCGGCACCTGGGAAAGCAAAGAGCAGACAATCACAAATCCTGGTTTGGATGTGGTAAGTTTTAATCCAGCTTTGTAACTTAAATTTCTACGTGGGACAGAGCCAAAACAAAAACTAGAACAATCTTTCTGGTAGTTTTATTTTACAGTAAATTGTCATGAAATGGAAAAACTGCTTTAGGCTCGGTAGTACAGCTGCCAAGTTGTACGTAGGTTGGAGCACCCATATTTTTTAAGTTAGGCAAGGTTTCAATATAGATAATTTTGGGAAGTTTGCAAGGCCTAAGACTAGACTCTGGAAAATGGACTTTCCTACCCCCTGTAAAGTTCCCAATAAATACCGTTCCCATTGCCGCAGTTGGAAAGTGCCTCTCAACTTTAAAGAAAGCTCTTCCAAGTCTTAAAATTAGCCAGTGTGAAGTAAATCAGTTCCCTGTTCAGAGACAGAGCAAGACAGGCATCGGCAATGCCAGAAGCGGCAGTAAAAGGCTGGTCCCAGCACGTGCTTACAAGGGGTGAACGGAGGCTGAAGGCTGAGGACAGGATTACTGCATTATTGGACGTTGTTTCCGTACGTCACCCCTGAAACAAGTACACGTATAGTGGGGCTAAATAGGTGATGACATTTTTCAGAGCAAGAAATCCAGCAGCTCCTTCCCACAGCGCTGTATATAATGCGAGTCTTTTGCTTTTAGTCTTTGACTATTAAAAACCAGCGCAAAACTTTCACAGAGAATACTGCAAATGCAACGTATTGTGTAGTCGCGTCTAAGAGATAAGGTCTCACCATCAGATTTGTGTGTTACAGCCGTGGCGTTGCGCACAGGAAAGGAGATGGCCTCTGGTTCTGTTTGCTCCCCCGTGAAGGAGTTCTCTGCAAGTTCCTGGAGCTCTATATGGTTTAGCTGAGAGAACCGTAATTACAGAGTGTTAATTTCCCAAGGCTGTGAAATGATGAGGTTCATGTATCAAGCCAAACAATGTCATGCAGAGAATTATTTTTCTTGTGAATGTAATCCTTTAGAATACCCAATTTACAACATAAAAATAACTTTAGAACCGCTCTGGTGGATTTCAGTTGCACCAATGTCAGCTGCGCCGCTGCTCAAACAAGGTAGGATTCATGAGGTGAGTAAATGACCCATTCTCATGAGGTGCACCTTAATGGGCAAACAGATTTAACTTATTTCCTCAGGTGACATCACTTAGACAAATAATACCAACACCTAAAGAGCACAGAACCCACAGTTCCTTAGGCTGAAATGCATTTTCCTTTTATAGCCTCCTCTTAGGAATAAATTAAATATGAGCGTGTCAGTTATACCAGCGTTACGGTGACACATGTTGAACTGCAGAACATGGTTATTTACTCGAGTGGAATATTGGAATATTGGAAAAGAAGAAAAAGATATCGGAACAGAAGAAAGATATTGGAAAAGAAGAAAGAGAGAGAAAGTAATGATACCTAAAAGACCAGTGGAAGAACAATAATATGATAGCTAATAAGAGAAAAGAAGAAAATTAGCAGTCAGAAAAAGTGCAGCAGCCTGATATTGATGGACGGTAGTTCAAAGCTGTGTTCTTGGTCGTTGTTTGCCCTGGCCACAGCCCCCTGCCTGGCAGCACAGCAGTCTCGCACCCAAAAGGGTACCTGTTTGCGGTCAAAATTGTTTGTACCCTCCTCTACACCCCCAAGCTGTGAGCAGGAGGGATGGCTGACCTGAACGGAAGGTTGGGCCAGTGACTCCCTCAGTGTTAGGAGAGATGACAAATTCTGAAAAGCGAAATAGAGGTGGTTCCTGTACCTTGTCCTCCAGCTCCATTATTTGATTGTGCTGTCTGTCAAGTTGTACGTGCTGGTCCTCTACGATTTTGAGAAGTTGCTTGATGTGGTTATCCTGCTGCTCCATGAAAGCCTGAGGACAGGGAGGGAGGGAGGTTGTGGTTAGAAGCAGCAGAAGACCTTCACAAACTTTTGTTGTTATTTTCCTTCCCTTTTCATGTCCAGGACGATTATGTTCTGTGAAGTTGGCCCTTCATTCAAACTAAATGTATGCCACCGGTCAAAAAAGGGAATGGTTCCCAGCGTTTAGGATATTAACTTGGGGTTTGGGAGATCCAGATTCATCTTTCTGCTTTGAAATTAATATCTAGTATTTTCTCACACAAATAGCCTTATTCCACTTCTGCAAATTACAGTTAATAGGTCCTTTTCTGTAGGAAACCTTATACATGCCTAAATACTTGCATTGCATTGACATTAAGTCTGTTAACACTTGCAAGGTTCTTTGGTCCTGGAGGTCATATAGGTACTATAGAAGTACCTCTTTAAAGGTTTAAACTTCCTGGGTTTATACTGAGCAGACAGTTCCTAGTGCATTGATTTGCAATGAGCTGATGACCTACAAACCTATGGGCTTGCTAATCACATCGCTTTCCTGATTGCAATTTTTTTGATCGTTATTATTACTACAGAATTTCTTACAACTGATTTGCAAAAAAATACTGAAAAAGATAGAGAGGCTTATAACGTCACGATTTTCTCACTGATTTCACTGGGGAATTTTACTGCAAAGTAAACAGTATGTTAGATTAAGACACTGATTCTTTTAAGATTATCGCAGTGATTTGTTTCTCAAAATACAGGTAGTACTACAGTGAAGATGCAGGGAAGACATGAGCTTCTGTTGCATAACTACCGATAATAGCATTACAGTTTACTTGGCTTTGTGTGTCAGGGGCTTTCACAAGTCTACTTACTTTGAGTGAAGAAATCTCTTTTGTCTCTTGCACTGAAGGCTGGATAATGGCCAGTTTCGTGACTTTGTCTTCCAGTCCCCATACTTTCTCTTGCAGCTGGATTTTGTTTTGTATGAGGTCTTCAATCTTCGAATTCATCTCCTGTGAGAGATTCTTTATCTCTTCATTGTTGATTTGCAGTCTGGCCGTAGTTTGTCTGAGCTGTTCTTCTTCTTCTTTGATTTCACTGGTTTGCAGTGAGAGCTCATAAAAGGACCTATCAAAAATGTAAAGTTTTTGAAAGATGTCATTCATCTGCCCCTTCGTCTTATGGACAAAGTCTTTAAGACCGTGTCCGAGCTGGAGGAGTCCGTTGGCCAAGATTCGTACGTCATCTAACATGGCAAATCTCGACTTCGTCTCGGGCGATGCAGCAGAATCAAAGGAGGAATAATCCTTCTCAGCTGTAGCTGAAAGAGCAAGTGGGGCAATGAATAGAAAGACTAGAATGATTTTCATGTTTTCTGCCCCTGATACTCTTTGGTTGTTCAGGATGCAGAGACTTTTCCTACTAACAGTTTTTGCTGTGTGGCTGTTCTGGGTTGAAGAATTTGATCTATTTATACTCCTCTTCATTTTAGAAGAGGCAGACCAAGGAGTTGATCATTAAACTGGGTGTATTTGAACGAATGTAACCCCTCTTGAATGTAGGTTGATATCTGGGAAGATAAAACTGTGAGACGGGCATGTTGCTGATTAAACTGGTTCTGAACTTTTCCATCTGCCAGACCTTCTGTTATAAAATGTTATTGGTGACATAGTGTTTTTCACACAAGGCTTTTTAATAGATTAATTTTGGGTCATAATCTTGATAAGGGCCTAAATTGCTTCTTGTTTGTGTTGTATGAATCCTTTTATTGCCTCAGGAGTATAAAAGGGATTACCGTGCTTAAGAGCACTGGACGCTGTATTTCAGGTTGTGCATCTCCATGATAAGATGTGGAAGCGCAAAATATTCCCGGGTGATTCACACAACCCGATTCTCATCTTGTACCATTTTCTGATGTAACTCATTGTGCTGCAGTGGATTTACTTGTCATCTACTGCAGATTAAGTGAGAAAGAGGGAATTAGGTCCAGAGATTGCCTGGATGTGATTCTACTATGTTAAGGTTTGTGCAGTAATTTACACCATATAAAACTTATTTTTTAAGAGCTGCTTTCTAGACGTGGGTGAGATAAATAACACCTCGCTTACATTTCTCACCTTACCATTCTCCTTACGGTTTAAGATTCACACTACATAAAGCAAGTCTACAAGTACTCGGAAATAAATGTCCTGTTCTGCAATGGGTCTCTGCATGGGGGCATGTATGTTTTTTGTGTAGTATTGAAGTATAAATGAAAGGTATTTTTCTTTCTGGAATCACTCGTAGCAATCCAAGAAATCCATCCACGCATAATATAGTCTGTACTTTGGAGGGTTTTCAGGTTTTTGCTAGTTTCTTTTATGTTTAGTAATTCTTCCCCTCGACTTTTTGTTTTTATTGGTCATGTGCATATGCACGTATGATATGAAGCATCAATAGAAAAATTGTTGTGAAAATGAAGTTGTCTTATACGTTGAACTTCCTGTGTGATGAAAGGTTGATAATATGTAGGTAACCTCCCCACCCATAATTAAATAACGTGAAAATATTTTAGAACTCCAGTTAATTGGTGATGAATATTTTGTACCGGTATGATTTGGATCAGACTTACTGGAGTATCTGCACAAAGTATAGAAAAACAGCAGGAGCATGTGGATCACCAGGCCCGGCACCGGGAAGAATGGGGATACGTTCAAAGAGAATCTGCTGGCATAGAGTGGAAGCAAATGTAGGAATTATCCTTAAATACAAACAATAATCACTATTCTGTGCCAAGAAGCGGCACTGCATTTTCACAGCCCAAAGGTGCAGTTCTGTCCCATAAAAAAAACCAACCCAGAAATTTCTGGTCTTGCAAGCTGTCCCACTGCAGCAGGCATTCTTAAGGTCTTCATCCTTGTACACTGATCTTTGCGAATTCACAGCATCGTAAAGGGCTGTGACCAATCAGGAACTGTCTCGCAAACATAATTTTAAAACACCTAAGCAGTGAAACAAAGTAATGATTTAAAAATCCCTGAACACGGAGAGTTTTGAGGATTTGGGCCTGAGGTCTCAGCTCTGGCTGCACCATGCAAAGAGTCAGGGAAGAGGAGGGCAAGGACAGCTCTGGGCTCTGGATCAGAGCAGCCTTTGCTTCATTTAAATTTCAGCTTGTTGTCAGCCGGCTCTTCAGATACTTTAGCTGAACAGTCCTTTTGGCTTTCAGGACAGACTGAAGAGCTGCGAAGAGGCCTGAGATACGTGCAGGCCCACGCAGATACCGCAGTGCTCGCTTAGTTCAGCTCAATTCTCTGCAGCTTGCATTAAATCGGGTCAGAAGTGTGCACATCTAACGCAGAATGAATGGCTCCTACCAGCTAAATGCCCGTCTGGTTCTCTGTTGGTGACTTGGAAAGCCACAGCTAGCTGAGCCCGGCCAGCTGAGGCTGGGCTGTATGCTCGCTGTTGGTGGATGAAATGTGGTGGAGAAGAGTTATTTGCTTAATTACTCCTTTGAGCCTGGAAGGCTGTAAGCAAGCGAGGAGTTTGGTTATGGGCTTTTCATTATAGCTCCTGTGTGTCCATTCACTTGCTGAGCATTTATTTTGCACTGAATATTCGATGCATTGATGAAAACATGATGGCCTCTTTGTTCAACACAAGTCGCTCATTGGAGACTGACTGGATGTAAACAAGCATCCAAGAGGTGAGCAAGAGGTTGTTTTGGACCCCTCACCACAAGAAGGACATTGAGGCACTGGAGCATGTCCAAAGAAGGGCAGCGAAGCTGGTGAGGGGTCTGGAGCACATGTCTTACGAGGAGCGGCTGAGGGAACTGGGGGTGTTCAGCCTGGAGAAAAGGAGGCTGAGGGGAGACCTTATCGCTCTCTACAGCTGCCTGAAAGGAGGTTGCAGAGAGGTGGGAGTCGACCTGTTCTGTCAAGTAACAGGGGATAGCACAAGAGGAAATGGCTTCAAGTTGCTCCAGGGGAAGTTTAGTTTGGATATTAGGAAGAGTTTATTTACTGAAATGGTCCTCAGGCGTTGGAACGCGTTACCCAGGGCAGTGGTGGAGCCCCCATCCCTGGAGGTATTTAAGAGTCGTGTAGATATAGTGCTCAGGGACATGGTTTAGTGGTGGGCTTGGCAGTGTTAGGTTAACGATTGGACTAGATGATCTTACAGGTCTTTTCCAATCTAAGAGATTCTGTGATTCTGTGAAAGTGCTAAGACTTCTGCTGTGCCACAGAGCTCATGCCACTCTCAGATCTGCAGGTGAGCAGTGGGAGTAAAGTCATTTTGTGCCGAGAAATAAGAGGGAGTTAGGACTGTGCGTTTGTTTCTTCTCTGATGCGTAGGTACAGCCGTCCACAACCCAAGACCACCAGTGACTGCACAGGAGCATCTCACAGGTTGAAAGTTATACACGTATGTGTTATTCTGTGTTGGGAGTTGAGTCAGGTTTATTATGGTTGGTGCTGCTTATTCAATGGAAAAATATTCCACTGGCTTTGGCCAGTGGGGAGTCTGCTGTGTTCCTAAATGAGATGCTTCTCAGTGGTGTTGCAGTTGGGCTGGACGGGTGTGTCATCAGGCAGAGCAAAGTAAAAATATTCCAGTGATGCCGTTGGAAAGCTCAGTCTACATAGAGATGCAGAACTGAACAGGGACCTTGGCTAAAATGAAACACAATTTAATTTTTCTGCTTCTGCCTTTTTATCGGCACTTTATTTTAACTCCACATGTAAAAGTCTAGTAAGTAGGGCTCAAGTGGTGATCGTTATATTAATTCTTAATTTCATTGTGATAATGAGTGTTTATCATGATTAATTCTCTGACCTGCATGGCATAGGGCTTTATTCCAGCGACCTAGCTGTGGCAGTTGATGGCTTTCACAAGGGATGGCCATGAGGCTCTGGTCTATGGGAAGCTGCTCAGTGGAAGACTATCATGCCTTATAAAATTAGCAGTTTTTTCAGATTAGTTTCTAAAGAAACTCATCAAATCAGTATTTACTCAACCTTCTAAAATTCTGTTAGAGTGTTAGAACATTCAGGGTTATTCATGGGACAGTGACCAGCCTTGAGGGTTTGCATTGAGTCATCAATGTTTAGCCTGGAGAAGAGGAGGCTGAGGGGAGACCTTATCACCCTCTACAACCACCTGAAAGGAGGTTTTAGAGAGATGGGAGCTGACCTCTTCTCCCTGGTGACAAGTGATAGGACAAGAGGAAACGGGTTCAAGTTATGTCAGGGCAGGTTTAGATTGGATATTAGGAAGCATTTTTTCACTGAAAAGGTTATTAAACATTGGAATAGGCTGCCCAGAGAGGTGGTGGATTCACCATCCCCGGAGGTGTTTAAGAAAAGGGTAGATGAGGTGCTTAGGGACATGGTTTAGAAGTGGTGGTGTTTTTATCAGGGTAGGTTAACGGTTGGACTTGATGATCTTAAAGGTCCCTTCCAACCTCACTGATTCTATGATTCTATGATTCTATGATCATTCCTGCAGCGTTTTCTCGTTCGGTAATATCCATGGAAATGTATGAAGAGCACTTACATTGTATCTTTGTGGGAAGTTGTTTGGGTTCTTAACACTTTAACTCTGACAGGTTTGATAGTTTTTGCTTTGAATGGTAGACCAAATCCATCATACCCGACAACCCTATTAAACACTTCCAATGTTTGAAAAAGTAAGATAAGCATGTGTTTTGAAGGGTTTGTATTTTTTGTAGGGAAACTCATTGGAGTTTCACTTGTGTAGATGAAGTTTGGGTGTGGTTTTTGTCTGGGCCTGAAACCACTCTGGAATAGGGAGCAAAGTCCAGCCTCTGGCATCTGACACAGGGATTTTGGGGTGCAAAACTTGGAAGAACTGGTTGCAAAATTAAAAAAAAAAAAAAGTATAGACTTACTATAGTCCACTTCAAAGTACTTATATGGCTTTGGTTTTACAGGATTTCAAATGAAAAATTTTCTGTTGTTTTAGCTTCTTCTTACAATAAGTCTTTCTCAGTTTTGTTTCGAATAGTTTCGAATTCTTCCTAACACCATCACCCCCCAAAATCTTTATTCTTGACTTAGTCTTCAGAAAAATATAGGAAGTTACTCAATAAGTAGCAATGGCCGAGCAACTGGAGATCAGGCATTTTACCAGGTTTCTGCAGCTGGAGAAGATCCTGCATGTCACCCCGCACTGCCCGTTCCGGTGCCGCAGGAATGTTGGGGCTCAGCCGACGCGTGGTAACTCGGCACGCTACGGGAGCTTGCTTGTGCCGGGGCGCTGCTCAGACATGACACTGCCCTTTAGAAGGATTTGTTTTCCAAAGGGGAAAGGCAGTCAAAATGCCCTGATGTCAAATATTAAAAAAGCACAAATAGCTGCCAAGCACATTTCCATATTAATGCCAGTGCCGATAAAGTCAGGCAGTGATAAGGTCACTACAAAATGCCACCCTTAGATGTCACAACAGTCACAGAGTCCATCAGCAAAGCAGGACACAGGAAAACAGAGGGGAGAAAAACTTCTGGTATGATTAAACCGTAAGATTCAGGGGCTGTGGAAACCCTGAGGGGGAATCGTGCCTCTGAGAGCTGTTAGGCCCAGTCAAGAAAAGATGCATATAACAAACATGATCCTGAAGATCTTTCGTGCACCTGGGTGACCCTGATTAAATGGGCTTTAAATGATTTTTATAGTAGGAATAAAGCAAAGAAAAAGGTCTCTGGGTTTTACTGAAAAGGGAAATTTTCATAATAGTTGGACATTCCCTCTAAGAGTTAGGATCAGCTCTTAATGTTTTAATACCTTTGTGAAGGATTTTGGAAAATGGCTGCAATCACATTATATAAATATTTAGAGGAGGTCCTGGTGCCATTATTGCCGTGGCTTGGGAAGCCTTTACACTTTAGCAATTCATTTTATGGAAGTAAAAGTACTTTTGAGATCTTTTTGGGATAATAGTATAAGCTTTGCATACATTTTGCGTAGAATTTTAATAAAAGCTCCAGACACAAGTCCTGGGGTTTAAAGCCTCTGGCTGAAACTTTCATTGATAGAAATCTGCTGATAGTATCATCAAGAAGTATCTGTTACCTGGAAGCATAAGGAGTAGCGGTCCTTTTGTTTAATCAGTGTATGCTTAGCCTGGTTGTTGGTGTTGCGGTGTTACTTTCGTGGTCCCATCTCCTCCCTTTATCCCTTCCATATGGAATCGAACACTGTCATATGAGACCCTTCTGCGATCTCTGCCCCACCAGAAAGTTGCTCTCTCCTCTTGCTTCCCCCTGCTTGTGTATAATACAGGGCTGGGGTTGTCCTCTCCTGATTTCTGGAGACTACGTTGAGCGCCGTGCCACTTACTTTGCCTTTAAAAGCCCAGCAGCTTTGATGCCTGTCCTCTCTCCCGTGCACTGAGGCAGCTTCTACCATCACTTTGCACAGAAGTCTCGTTCCACTTCTTTCAGAGAATGGTGGCTCCACCTCTGGTGTCCTGCAAAGGCTACTGAGCCCAGGTATTTGTGCACACAAATAATGACATGTAATGAATCAAAGGAAAGCGGGTAGCAGAGGAGAAACTGAGAAGTCCCCCTCCCAGGGTGGCTGTTAGACAGGGGCATCGGTTCCTTCAAGACATTTGTAATGTTCCTATCACTTTTTCAGCCCTCAGTCTCTTTCGGTGGTTCCTGTAACTGTGCTTATGGCAGACAGGAAGATCTGCAGCTTATACCTATGTAGGGAAAGGTAAAATAGGATTTTTCATTTGAGGTCACATTCTGGTGTGAGAGCAGGGGAATTTTTTCCCCTCTCTGTATGTAAATTCTCAACAAAAGGATGATGCCTGTGATAGGAAACCCTCTAGAGAAGCTGCCTGAACAGGAGCAAGCATCCCGCTCTCCCCTGTCTTACAGGGGGATCTCTGCATCTGAACTCCCCTAAGCACCATCAGCTTCTTCCTAATGAAATGCAGGATAATTGCCCTCTGAGCCTTTCACGTGACAAGGGCTTGAAAGGCGATGAAGAGGGGACCAGCCTGTGCATTTCCTCCAGTGCTTGTCATGAATGTACCTAAAGCCCTGCCTGACATCCAACGTCAGCTCTAATATCTGCTCGTAGGTCTCTAGCACCCTCTTTCTAGAGCGGCATCAAACTGGTGAAGTGTCTCCTTTGCTGCCAGGACACCAAGCCCGAGCATGAGAGGTGGTAGGAGAAGTGCAAGCTTGGTGGAGGCTCATCTCTGCTATTCGGCATAAATCAGTCCCAAGCATAGGACTGCTTTTAATATAGGGATCCTGTAGCCTGGCTTCACAAATACATTAAATCCTTCTCTTAAGCACTAATAATACTTAATAAAAGTTTTATGAGCAATGTACATTTTAGAGTAAATTTTCTAAAATGAAAATGGATATGAAAGAACATCAAGGAGCAAATGTATTCGTGCCAGAACAAAGTAATTTAGTGGAGTCACAAAAACGGCACGGGCCCCCTCTGAAATAGTAAGAGAGCTTTGATTAGGCAAAGTGACCAATGAGGATGGGATTCAAAAACTTAATTCACCATGAAGGACTTGAAAGGGAAGAAATTCCCACGTGCCAGCTAAGCAGATTCCTCTGCCTGGAGGGGCTTCGTAGTGCTGCCCCGTACAGCCGCCTGGAGCCGTACAGCCGGACTGCTCTGTATAGGTGCTGACCTGGAGGAGGTACCTCCTTCTTCAGAGACTCTTAGAGTATTCCTTGGATGCCGCCAAGTCCTTGAGTGGGATGCTTTTGCCGAAACATTGACATCTAGTGCCGTTTCAGACAGCCTAGGGCAGCCCACCTTTCCAGCTGCTCCTCCAGGAGAGGACCCCGCTGCCCGCTGTCGGTGTTCAGGCTACCCATGGCATCTAAAAAGGCACCAGGTGGCTTCACTCAGTGACCAAATCACTGCCCTCCTGACAGGCAAGAAAAAGGTCTTTTTGTTTTCAATCTACCGTTTCCAGCGCTCTGTAGCGGCTGCTTTATTAGGCTTAAAATGTTGTCCTGCTGCGCTCCTCACTGCAGTTTTCTGTGCCCATCTGTTGTCTCTTGTCTCTCTGGGACAAGGAACAGTTGGAAACTACTTACAAATTGTGTTCAGATTCGCTGAATAGATCCCGGAGGAGGACAGAGGGGAAGGGAACCTCCTCTTTTACCTCCTGCCTTACAAGCGGGTTACAGAATTGGTTGCTTCAGTGTTTGGGGAAAATGCGACATGCCAGGCTTTTATCCCTAGAAGATGTAAGGCAGCGCCCTGAACCTCTCACCTCACCATCGGGCATCCCTCTCGGTCCCTCCTGTTGGAGCCACAGGAACCAGGGTGTCGGAGCGGGAATGATGCCGGTCTGGTGGGCAGGGCTGTGGGGCAGATGGAGAGGGCATTGCCAGGCTGACTTTTTAAAGATATATAATCATGCATACACTTTTACTTGTTTGGGGGCAAAAGAAGGTGTATTTCCTTTGAATAATTATGTTGAGTGGAATGGTTCAGAGGCTGTTGTCTTTTTTGTCTTTATAGGACCATGCAAGGGACTTTCTGTGGTACCAGTTACTTGCTCGTGGGGCAGGCGGGGACTTGCAGTGGACAGTTTTGCTCATGTTGTGTGAATCCAGCTTGCGCTTTGTCAGCAGGGAGTCAGGGCTAAGAGCACGGAAAATTGCAGAATTTTGCATCTTGTCACTGTTGTGTTTAAAGTAATCATAGACTTGGAGAATGCACCTGGAAGGGGCCTCCAAAATGTGCCCCTGGTGAAAGTTGAGGTTGTCTATAAACCGACCTGGACAGCTGTTTGCCTCACGTGTCCTCAAAACCTCATGGAAAATGGAGATTTCACGCCCACCCCGGGCAATCTGTTCTGCTGCTTAACTAGTCTTACGGTCAGAACATTTTCCCTCGCATCTCACCTAAATCTCCCGTGCTGCAATTTCAGCCCATTACGTCCTCTCGTATTCCCCGTGGATGTGATGCTCGCTTTATTACTTCGGTCTTGGCAGCAGTTCTTTGGATACCTGCGAGTGTTGTCATTACTGGTGGCCCTTCCCTCCAAACTGCACCCTCCTGGTTCAGTCTGACCATCCCCACTGTTTTCCAGAGCTCCTGACTATTCTCACTTCTCAGCTGTGAGTTTGTTGATCCCCGTCCTTCCCAAAATGGGGAAGTCAGGAGTGGAATTAGGGACCCCGTTCCATCTGAGTCATTGCGAGGATGGCGTATCTGCTGAAGGTACAGATACCCATTTAGTTTAGTCCGTTTTCAGAGGAGAGATGTAACCTGAAGTCGTGATGATGTAAGGAGATTTAAAAAAAAAAAAAGACGAAAAAAAAAAAGACAGGTCACAACAAGGAAGGAAGGACGGTATTTTAACAGAAACCACCACTCTGTGTTGAACAAATAAACACTTCTCAGTACTTTTTTATTCAAATATTTTTCTTTCCACTTGAACTTCTTGGATCATGGGATCACTGTTAAATTTTTAGATGTATTTTTCAAGTACCCTTATGAACAGGAGCTATTTCAAAATATGATGGCAGTTAAAAAAAAATTATGATTTTTGATGTCTGAAAGAAGGGGTCAATATCAAATTGCTTGTGTGGGTGTGCACTTATGTTGAAGAGAAGACCATCTGGCTAATGGAAAATGTCAAACCTTTGACTCTCTGAGTGTTTCCTTGGAGGTTTAAATAATAGCATTAATAAAGGTGCGAAGCCTCTCGTTCTCACACAGAGATGCTCACTTGATGCCTTTATTTCCTGCAGGAATCTTCTTTATGTCTATCCTCAGAGCCTTAACTTCGCCAACCGCCAAGGATCTGCCAGGAATATCACTGTAAAAGTCCAGTTCATGTATGGAGAGGACCCAAGCAATGCTATGCCGGTGAGGGAAGTACTTTGTGCTCCGTGTGAATGCTGCATGCCGATAAGGCAGAGTACACGTTGCAGTCGTAAAATCCCCGTGTTAAAGGCAACTTTGCTGAAAAACATTTCAAAACAACAAGTTCGGGGGAATACAAAATTACAATATTTCAGATCAAAGAGTACGTTTGTGTAGAGTTTGCAAAGTAACAACCTACTTAGGTAATATTTTAACCTGAGATGTTTGCAGTGGACATCCTTGTGTTTGGAATAGCATCTTTGCTTCCATGCCAAAAAAATTAAAGGTGATGATTACACTTGTGTTCAGGGCCAGAAGTGATGAGCACTTGGTGAAGGTCTGCATGAGGGTGGTTGCATTCATCGGTTCTTCAGCCATATCTGTGTACGTGCGTCACTGGGATTGTTAAAATTGTGAACTCTTCAGTGACTCAGTAAAATGTTAAATATAAGTGAAGGGGCCCATAACAAGCAGATGTACCTGTACACAGCTGCACAGACTCATGAATGGAGCTGTAAATGTCTCTGCGGGATTATGGAACAAATTCTTGGCACAGTTTTATAGGGGGGGTTCTGTGTTTTGTTTTCTTTTTTGCAGGTCATCTTCGGCAAATCTAGCTGTCCCGAATTTTCCAAAGAAGCGTACACAGCTGTAGTATATCACAACAGGTAAAACACATGACAGCTTGTGAAAGGACATGGCCCCATATGGATAGTATGATTTCCACCCAAAGGAACTTTTACCGGTGTGAAAGTGGAGTAACTCACCAGTGACTCTGTCTCAGTGTTAATTATTTAACAGTGACTATCTGCATAGCGCTCACAACAACTGCAGTGGCGGTTGATACTGTTGTGAGAGTTTTGCGATGAGTAGGAGCAGGAGTCTTTGTTTGCTCTGGTACAAATCAGCATTGTGCCAGGGGCTGTGATGCTGAGCACGTAGCCCCGCTCAGCCGATGCTGTAAGCACAAGCTTCAAGTTAGTAGTCATGAAGATTTACGTTATAAACTCATATTAGCATGTGCTTCGCTATTTTGCTGGAGCCTTTTAGACTTTACTTTATTTATTGGAAGTACTTGGTCTTGAAAGTAATTTCATTGCAGCTTGGTAAGGAGTGCTGAATCTGGCTTTAACCTGTTGATAGTCTTTTAGCTGTACTGGGGATGAGATGTACTGGGGAGAGAATCCTGTCCTGCAGGTTGGGGGTTGTGGCAGTCTCCACCTTGAGACAAGAAGAGCCCATCGCTGATGGGGAGCAGCGCAGCCCGGAGCACCTCTGTGAGGTGGAGGCTGCCACTTTCAGTTTTTGTAGACTGTAAATGCATACTCGGAAGTTTTTCCAGTCCTTGGTGATCAGAAAGCGAAGCTTTAGTCCCTTGGGATAGTCCATATCCTTCCTTCCTTCCAGATACTTTAATTCAAAGCATTTGGTCTCGAGCTTAAGGTAGTAAACAAGACTGTGTGTATTGATGACTCAGTTGAGGGTCTGGTCTCCGCACAGATCGCCTGATTTTCATGAGGAAATCAAGATTAAGCTTCCAGCCACTTTAACCGATCACCACCACCTGCTTTTTACTTTCTACCACGTCAGTTGCCAGCAAAAACAAAACACTCCCCTGGAGACTCCAGTTGGATACACCGTGAGTGTCTTTCAGTCTTTATGTTTTTCAGCACAAAATGTGTTCGTAATGCATTTATTTGCAATTTGTTTGGCATCACTGGCAACTCATACGCCGTTACAGAATTTGAGAATTTTGCGGTCAAGCCTGCAAAGTTCAAGAAAACCTTAAGAAGTGTGTGTTTTTGTTTTTTCTTTTGTTAATTCCTTCTTCTTAAAGTGGATACCGATGCTTCAAAATGGACGGTTAAAGACTGGTCAGTTCTGCCTACCTGTTTCATTGGAAAAACCACCACAGGCTTACTCAGTGCTTTCTCCGGAGGTGAGTTGTCCTTCGTGCTGAAAATCAGGAGAATACTTCTCTTAAAAAGTGAGAGAATGTATGTGTACGTAGAAGTGTGAGTGTGTATGTATGTGTGTTTTTAACTCGTAGGTTATTTATTTCTTAAATACTGTTTAGACG
Source organism: Vanellus vanellus (assembly GCF_965231255.1). Lineage (NCBI taxonomy): Eukaryota > Metazoa > Chordata > Aves > Charadriiformes > Charadriidae > Vanellus > Vanellus vanellus. The sequence continues at coordinate 79,215,192 of NC_138910.1, read as the reverse complement.
TGTGTGTGTGTGTTTGTGTGTGGGCGCGTGTGTGTTACCTGACAATAAAATGAAAAGAAACGGCAGCTGTAATTAGCGGTGCCTTAGCTCTCCTTTTGTCACATCCTCACCCATCTTTCTGTTAACCTGCAGGTTCCACTCCCTGGAATGAAGTGGGTGGATAACCACAAAGGGGTTTTCAATGTAGAAGTTGTTGCTGTATCATCCCTCCATACTCAGGTAAACGTTAAGAGCAGTCATTGTAATAAAAAGAGTTTGATAGTCTTTTGACAGTTGAAATGCTGTCAAAGTTGATAACTGTGAAGAGTATAATAATTACTTGTAGTGAAATTACGATCTCATTTTCAGTTCTGAGCCAGCAGACCTGTTATTCCACATTCTGCTGTGAGTATATTTGAGAAGTTCTGCTTAAAAATATGAGCAGTTTGGCCCTTATTCACTGGAGGTGAATGGCCAACGGTGTTTTCAGACCTCAGACTGTTGTGTTTAATACAACAGGTCTAACACACAGTCCAGGCATATGATGTTTTCTTGTCTTTCATTTCCCCCTCTGCCTCTTCTGTTTCTCCGTGTATTTTTCATCTGCCTTTCTTTGATCCGAAAAGAAAGATGACAATCATTTTGACTAATCATTTCAACTTTTGTTTTATTAATTTCCAGTATGTCATTTTGATGATTCTTGTGTATTTTATTTGTGCTGTAAATAGTAACATGATTTTAGTGCATTTTTGTCTGTTTTTCTAAGAATACACAGTCTGTGGGTCCTGTAGTTTTGCCTGACAACTTCTGAACGTTGGCTGATTTGAGTTAGACGTATGGGCAGAGCTCTCAAAGATGTTGAGTTTCTGCTAATTTTGTGTGATTAAATGGTCAGATAGAAGAGTGAAGGAGAGAATCCGTCTATGAGGTGCAAATCCATAGAAAATGGAATTACTTTTGGAGCTTCTTGCTGATTATTGTTTTTTTTACTTGTGTATAGGACCCTTATCTTGACAAGTTCTTTGCACTTGTCCATGCTCTGGATGAGCACATGTTCCCTGTGCGAATAGGAGACATGAGAATTATGGAAAACAACTTGGAAAATGAACTGAAGAGCAGCATTTCAGCTTTAAATTCCTCTCAACTGGAGCCGGTAGTGCGATTTCTTCATCTCCTGCTTGACAAACTGATTCTTCTGGTAGTAAGACCTCCTGTCATTGCAGGCCAAATAGGTATTCTATTTAAGTTTTATAGAGAATTACATAGCTGAAAGTTTGACACTTCCAATTTTATCATATTTATGTAGAAATAAAAAAGTCCATTTTTATGCTTTATTTTAGTGCCACTAATATACCACGTATCTTCAAAATAAAGCATGCTGGCATCCAGATCAGTGGCGGTATACACAGGAGCAATATTTAATACAAAGGTTTTCAAGAATGACTAGTAATTTGGTGTCCAAGTTGAGACACCAGAAAGGGGCCTGACTTTCACGAGTCGGATGCTCAGCGTTTTCTTAGCGCTGGAGCCTGTTAAGGTGTCTCCATACTGACATTCAGAAACTAAGAATTTCAGCCTTACTGGTCACCTTGGAAAATCTTGAAGTTGGTAAGATAAGAAGATACAGATGCTGTATATTCCTGTAGCTCTTGTGGATCTGATACTGTCAGCATGAATAATCCCTCCTGGTTTATCTCTGTTTTATGGCCAGTACAAAAAATCTCAGGTGAAAGTCAGGATTAGATCCTTTGTGTTTATAATAGCGGTTGGGATTTTTCGTAGGAAACTTGAGTTTGGACATAGTGGAATATAGGTATCTAAGGCTGCTGCTTTAAAAATAGCAATCATTTATTTTAGGAAGGTTATCTTTTGGGGGAAGAATTTTGCTTGAATTTTTATTCTATATTTTAAAACTCTCTCACTGTTTAAGTGTTCCGTATTGGTTTAATTTGTCTGTATGTAGCATTGAGGGCATTAGTGTATAGCTTTTAAAAAATAGGATTTGCAGTCTCCAGCTGCAGTCTGCTTCATCCCTAATTTATTTAGAATGGCTATCTAGAGCCGTGTGTAGATTTCTGTGTTCGTTTTTAGAACAGATGTTTTTTCCAAAGGAGAATGGAATCGTTCTTTTTGATACAGTTTATATTTTGGTTATGACTTAAATGAGGGAAAAAATTAACTGAGAAAAGTATGGTAAATATCCAAAGGATATTATCCATCGATTAAATAAGGACTTGATCTTGTCACTGTTGCAGTTGATGACCAAAGTTGGTCTGATTCCAGAAGTCAGACCTAAATTCATTAAACTTGTTATTAATAAAAGTGGGAGCTTATCACTGCAACACCTGTCTTCCCGTCAAGCTGTTTATTAGACCTAATTCACATACGAGGTTCAGTCTTTCATCAGAAACGCTTGCTATACTCTAACAGGCTTCACCATATATCCTTTAGAAGGTGGATGAAATGCACATTTAGGACTTGCTCATGGGTACTGCTGCAGTCTAAAACAAACTCCGCACTTACTACTTTCAGTTAACCTGGGCCAAGCATCTTTTGAAGCGATGGCATCGATCATAAACAGACTTCACAAGAACTTGGATGGAAACCAGGACCAGCATGGCAGAAACAGCCTTCTTGCTTCCTATATTTATTATGTTTTTCGCCTACCAAATACCTATCCCAACTCACCGTCACCAGGTAGCTCTTTTGTCATTTTCTTTCAAGTCACAGTTTGTTAAAAGCGAGCAGAAATTGCTTGCTGGCAGGTGCTCTTGAGCTCCCACTGCATAGCTGGTTCCCTGCCAAGCCCTGTTATTAACTTTCTTTATGATCCAGTGTGGCCATTTACAAGATGAGTTTAATTACAGTTAGCCATGTCAGAAATTTAACTATTTGATGATCTTCGGTGTCACCGCTGAAAGACCATGAGGCTAAACTATGGCAGAATACTGGGTTTTTTTAGTTTTGTTTTCTGCAGCAAGTTAGACAGATGTAGTACACTCTTGGCCTGTCATGTTTCCCAGTCTCCTTCACTAGTACTTTTCTACTGTTATCCAGTACCAGCAGAAGTTGAAACACTGGCAAAGGAATGTGAAATACTTGAAAACACATGTCTGGGTACAGGAGGGAAACAAATTAATTCCACCCCTGCTGAGAACAAGGGATATATGGGGGAAGAGGTGGTGTGAATGACAGCCACAGAAAACTAGGCTTGGGAAGGACTGTTGTGCGCAGCGCTCGCTTCTCGCATGGAGTGGAAAACCTCTGAGAGGTGTTAGGAAGGTTGTGTACTTAAAACTGTGCCCAGTCCTTGGGGTGGTTTTGGAGTCTGTGGTCTGGAAAATATCCCTTTAGCTAAAGACATACCTCACACTGGCTGCCTAAATCCACGGGGAGCTTCCTGCTTCCCAGAGAGCAGTGAATAAAATAGCTTTTTAATCCCATCCCTTTCTCCCTGCTGCTTGCCTTGGAGAACAAGGCATAGGGGAGCTTGCCTTACAGGCCAGACCTGCTGGTTATCCAAAGGGTTTGCTGCATCAGGCTGGTGTAAAGCAGCATGAGATCAAGGCTCTGACTGATGGTCTAATAGGATGTTCTGTTGTACAACTCCGTAGGTCCCGGTGGCTTAGGGGGATCAGTGCATTATGCCACTATGGCTCGATCTGCTGTCCGACCGGCAAGCCTTAACTTGAACCGCTCACGGAGCCTCAGCAACAGCAACCCAGATATATCTGGGACCCCCACCTCGCCGGATGATGAAGTTCGCTCAATCATTGGCAGCAAGGTACGCATGCACTGCGGAGGGTCTTACAGGAACTTCAGCATCTTTTATTTAATCTTTAAAGAAATAACGGGGAAGTTTTGGGGATATTTTTTTTTCCTATGAAAAGATGACCTTACTAATGACCCCTTCTCAGACTTTTTCTGGCAGTTGCTGGTAACACTATACGATAACACACTGAAAACTCCACTCCTTGAAAATAGTTACTGATCTCTCTGACTTGTTGGAGACCATCCTGGCAGTTTTAGTTCCCCGAGTGGGGTGGTTAGGGGCAAGAGCCCTTCTCGACTTGTCTCCCCAAGACTAGTTGGACAAGAATGGTTTTACGACCTCACTTTTCACATGGCCAGCAGCCATATCCCCTGACCAGCCCTGTTATGTCTCCCCAAACCTTGCGTCCCCCTAGCTTGCCACCCTGTGATCCCACTTACACCTCCCAAACCAAAACTCTTTCTCCTCTGCATTCAGCACTAACGGCTGCTCAAATGCTTTCTCTATCACTTTTGTCCAAAGCAGGTATCTCGCACACAGCAGGAATATTCCTCGTCCCCACGTGGGACAGAGTGGATTTTGGCTGGTTAGTGAGTGAGCCATAGTTCGGGCAGCTGGGTTGCAGTGTGAATTTATGGTGTGCAAACTCTGCACCCACACTGACTCCCCACACCGAAAAGTGACTTTCCAGTGTGGCCACATTAGTGCAGGGTCTTGCTTTGCCTCTTAAGGGCTCAGTATATGCATCTCCTGCAGAAGGGTCTGTCCCTCTCTGGTGGCTTCCAAGTCCCTAAGACTGCTGCGGTCCCAATTTGAGCACTTCAGGTTTGTGCCTAAAATAGGTGGGATGAACCAGGGTAAATCTGCTGCGTTGGTAATTCCCTTCCCTGACAGGAGCGGCTTAGCTTGTTTGGGGTTCTCTTTTTTTTAATCTTCAAACTGTGGTATCTTAGGCTGAGATAAGATGCTTTCCCAGCTGTGACCCTTCACTCTTCCAGCACAGATGAAGTCCTGAGCCCTTTCAGAGAGCTGTTATGTTCAATCCTTTGGAAGATCGGTGAACAAGTTTGTTAATAAAGCCATCAGCCTGACCAGACAGGCTTGACACTGATTGGTCCTGGGTTTTCTAAAAGCAAGAAAAACATAGTTTCAGAAAGAGGTTACCAATTTAAAATGAATAACAACATAATTTGCTGACTGGATAAGAGGCTGAAGAAGTGTGGGAAGGCAAATCATTATTTCTTACATCAAAGTTTGGACTTAGAAGTCTTAAAATATTTTAAAGACCGCTTCAATATCTTGCTAATTAAACAACCCTGACCTTTTGTGAAATGCCATAGGCACTAATGTGCATATGGAATTTACACAGGCTATCAGAAATTTAACACGTGCTGGCTTAGTGAATAATGTCCCAATACAAAATGAAGAGAGATTTTCTTCTAGAGATGTACTCCAGGCTTTAATGAAAAATCTATTATGTGAATAATTGTTAAGGGGAAAAGTTTCCTTTAGGGTAGTCTGAGCATCAGAAATTAAGCTCAGTCTGACTATACAGAATTTTGGTCGAATATAATTATTTCTGCTTGTTAATATCCATAGAAAAAAATAAGACGCTTTTTGAGATACTGAAATGAGTAAAGGGGTGCAAAAATTCCTATTCGGTTTCTCCAATTAATGACTTAACACCAAAATAGGGAACGTGCACTTCAAATTAGAACCTATCGTGGGAGGCTTTCTGTGTTTGAAAAAAAACAAATAGTGTTTTATTTTTTGATGGAAGTCTTTGGAGTCCAGTCCTGTATTGTTTTTTTATTGTAAGATATTTATAGGTTTGGTAAAGATGCTTTAGGTCTCCCTTATATCAGCTTCTTACTTAATTCTGAAAATTCAGTCATCCCCTTTACAGGGTTTGGAAGACTTCTCTTTATTTTCCTAATAGAAGAGGATTTAGGTCTGTCACTTATTTTGCCTTCATATGTGAATTGAGGCCACGTAAATTTTATTCCCTACTAAAGCAAATTTATTAAGCGTCTAAAAAGACCTATGATGAGATTTTACGCTTTAAGTGTTCCCGAAATGTTGGAGATGTGCTGGGAAAAAACAGAAAGCCTGTGGAGTTTCATTGCTCCGCCAGTGGAGTTTCACAAACATGTTATGCTCCTGCACAGATCCAGCTGCAGGTTGAACCCCAGAGACAGAACAGAATTTAGTAGCAGTTTTGTGAACTTTTGAGTGACTCTGCCAAGCAAGAGGCAGCTCTTGTACTCTTCTATTTTCCAAAGAGGGAAGAATCTTTCTCTTTTCAGATTTTTACAAAATTGTTTCTGCTTCTGCAAATACAGTATATGTTTAACTTTATTCTCAAAACCAGCGTGATATGATTAGAAAGCTTGTGAGCAGCAATGTGAGTGTGATAAAGGCGTTTTCAAAATTAGACCTGATTTTACAAAACATGAGCTTAGTTCAGCATTCTGCAAAGTCCTTTTGACTGTAATTCACTGTGAGCAAAATAAAGCATGTTTATGGGTCTGAGCAGGGTAGAGAGCTTTGATTTATTTCTTCCAAAAAGTAATTGAGATTAAAACACTCTCCTTATGTGTGTTCAGTATTTTTTTTTATTGGACATCTTAGGCAAAATTACGGCATTGCTGTACTCTGCATACGGCTCAGCAGATTAATGGTTCGGATCCCAGGTTACAGCTCTCATGCTGGGTTCAACCTTGGGGTGGATTTTTCTTTGCTGCGAGAAATAGATTGTTAGGCTTGGTGGACTTTGCAGCTGATGATAATCGCTGTGATGAAAAGGGCTGCACCTTTGCTTCATGTACTGGGAAAAAGCCCTAAGTTGGCACAAAAACTAGGATGAAAGCTCTCAGTCAGGTTTCCTTTGAAACCGATGCGTGGAATTTATAAGGAACTGCTGTTTGGTTGTGGCGTTGCAAAACTGCCTCCGATAGAGCCCATTCCTGGGACCCAGGAAAATCCACTGCATCCCACCGAACGTTCCTGACCTGGGAGCAGCCTGGGTGACAAACACAAGTTTAAATTTTTCCTTTTCTTCTTCCTTGAGCATCTTGAGAGGAGAAAGAAGCGGAGAGAGAGGAGGGATCCACAGTAATTTTTGCCCATATGATCCATTGCCGGTTTAGAATTTGGAGTACAAGCTAGGCTGAGCTTTTGAAAAGCAGGATGATTTTTCAAATATTTTGCTTGGCAAAGCAGGTTGGTTCCAGAAAAGGTATGTGCTCTTTCCTCTCTTTGCCACACTGCCCAGAGAAGATACCCAAATGTCCATGTGAAATCCTGTTCGCAGGATTATTCTGCCAGCAGTGCTGGATTTCTCTTCCGTGAGCAGGAAACCCTACGGGAGCCGACAGTCAGTCTCTTCAAAGTTTTTCAGCGTTTCCGTAGGAGCTTTTAAACTGCGGGCTAATACGTAGTCTACCTTAAAAGCACTGGAAACCGCAGAGAGCATCCTCCGTGACTTTCACATCTGTGCACCAGTTTTCCCCTGCCACGCTGTAAATCTGGGCTGGCTCCATCTGCCGAAGTGAATGGGTTTAAACCGGTCAAAGTGAGATTTTTCAGGAGGAGGATTGGTTTTGAACGTCAAGAGTTACAGTAGGACAGGTTGGACCAGAGCTGTCGACAGTATTAGTATGCTGTATGTGTGGGATGAGATGTAAAACATAATCCTCTGGACTAAAGTGTCTCAACAGACACCTGAGAATTCAGGCCGCTTTAACAGTGCTAACGGGTGATGTCTTTGCAGTGTACCCGGTTTGATTGCTTTGAAGGACTAAACTTTGACTACTGTGTGGCATGCAACATGTAATATTTCTTTCCTTTCCCAACTGCTTTCTATTACATGCCCAGGGTTTAGATCGCTCCAATTCCTGGGTAAACACTGGTGGTCCAAAAGCAGCCCCATGGGGATCCAACCCCAGCCCAAGTGCAGAGTCAACACAGGTGGTGTCTTCGGTAGAGGTTTTTCTGGCTTTGTTTTCCCTGATGTTTCCCTGTAGAATATCTTTCTTTCGGTGTATACTCCGGTTTTGGTGGTTTGGTTTCGTTTGTTTGGTTTTTTCTTTAATTATTTATTTATTCCTTGGAAGCTTTGTGAGTTTTATTTTATAAATTAGCATCTTCTCCCCTACCACCTCACCACACTGCATGAAAAACCTCAAAATGCGTGAACGTGTCCCCTTCTTTCGTTTCAGTGGTTGCTGGTCTGTGAAATGTAAATGCTGTGACTGCTTTTCTTTTCTTTTTTCTCTCTCTCTAACACTAGTTTCAGCTTCAAGTGGAGCACATTTCTAAGTGGGAACATTAATCACAGCTTCATAGTTTTGTCCATGTTTGCCATTTCTTTCGATGTTGTGAACCATTTTGCCATTTTCATCAAGCATTAAGTATTCATCGTCAAGTAATCCTTCATGACTGTTGAGTGGAATATTGTTAAACCAAAATTGGTACACCTGTAAAATTCTCTCTTAAAACAAGTAAATTTGGGCGCTGGAGCCAGTGACTCGCTAGGGCCGATTGTGTCTGCTCTGTGTTGCAAAGTATGAAAACTTAACAGCAGCTTCAGTCAGAAAGACTTAACTTATTTAGCCCCTGTTGCCTGCTGCTTTCCACTGCATGGTTGCCTTGAACGTACCTCTCAACTGTACCTCCTCTCGAGTTTATCGGTCTTCCAGAAATATTTAGTCTGAGTTCACTTGCGCTCCTGGCAAATTATTTCCATCAGAAGGAGAACTTCAGTAATTTTCTCATTCCCTGTGCCGGTAGCAGCGTCGCCGTGGGGTACACCCCCACGCGCTTGGTCTCTGGTAGATTGAGAGGTATGGACTGAAATGACAAGTATTACTTCCTTGATGTATGCATGTTGATAAAATACGATGATGAAAAGGTTTCATGCTTTGCAGCATTAAGTGTCTTTGTGCATAAGAACGTGCAGTTATTTAAGTAGTCTCTGTGTCTTAAAACAATAAAAAGTACTGTCATTTTGTTTAAACCGAGTCTGTAAATGAGTAAGAGTTTGAGAATGCATAAAAAGGTATAAAGACAGTAAAAGCCTACAGTTGGAACAGTATTTTTGTAAACGTACATTGTCCTTGAGCTGCAAAACCCATCCACAGCAAACTTTAATGTCCTGTCATCATTCATTCATCTCCACTCCGTAGGCTACGGATCGAAGTTGTAATCGTATGTCTTCGCACACTGAGACGTCAAGTTTCTTACAAACATTAACAGGACGATTACCAACTAAAAAGGTAGATTTCAGTGAAGACAATTGATATTGTGGGGCAGGGAGGTCAAGTCATTCTGAAAACATGATGCAATCTATTCTTTTATTTATAGCCTGATTTTTTCCGAGGTCATTAGGAACTGCTGTTGCTTAGCACCTCTGAATATCCAGGCTGTAGTGAATATGAAGTATTCCGACAGACTTGAATCGGGAAGAATGAAATGATCAGGAATAGCTCGTCTCATTTAATGTCCATAGTGTTTGGAGCCAGTTTATTACTGGCTTTCAAAAAATATGAATAGCGGCGTCTAGACATGTAAACGATACATTCTTGTGTGCAAAATTATAATGTGTTAGATGGCTGGCATTACGGCCGTGTGCCGAACTCAGTTATATAGGTGTTAAGCCAAAGTGACTCCAGAAAGTGAATAGGAGTTACTTCGAAAGCGCGCTCCCTTCGAGGAGACGAGATCCTACTCAACAATGTCCGAAAGACAAAATGCCTGACTTTTTGTGTAATGAAAATGTGCTCACTGACAACGTCCGGTCTGTGGGTTGTTCCTCCCGAGAAAAGAAATCGAAAAGCTGTTTTCTTAGCCCCACATTTCTTTCTTACTGTTTTTAAGTCCTTTCTCACAGTAAATATACATCTTTGTACAAATCGCTTTATATGTCCGCTTTTTACTCCTTTTTCCTGCGAAAATCAGACCAGGCAGAAAGGTAGACTTTTAAACTAAACTAATTTGAGCACCAAACTTTTTTTTTTTTTTGGGGGGTGGGCGGAAAATTCTTTTGACACTTGAAATTCAATTGTGGAGCAAGATGCTGTGAAACGTTTCTCACGTCACGTATCATACCATCATCCTTCATGGTTAGCTGGGGATTTCTTTAAGGGATGCCACCACTGCTGTCATGTTCCCAGTCACTTATTTTGCTTAACCTCATTGTTTGCCATACTTTCCATGGACCGTGCTACCATTTCTCATGCGGACTGTTTTGTGAGCTGATCTTGAGGCTCGGGCTAACTCTGGATTTGAATCTGTGTAGCTTTTTCACGAAGAGCTGGCCCTACAGTGGGTTGTGTGCAGCGGGAGCGTGCGGGAGGCAGCCCTGCAGCAGGCCTGGTTCTTCTTCGAGCTGATGGTGAGCAAACTGGAAATACCTTGCTTATTGTCTTACACTTCACGGTTTAAAACACAGACAGCCACAACTGCAAGTGACTTTGTTGTAATTTATATTTCTATAGGTGAAGAGCATGGTGCATCATCTGTATTTTGCTGACAAACTGGATGCGCCAAGAAAGAATCGTTTTCCTGAGCGTTTCATGGATGATGTAACTGCTTTGGTCAGCACAATTGCCAGTGATATAGTCTCTCGGTTTCAGAAGGTAATGGCAAACAATTAAACTGAACCCCGGTCGGAGCTGAGGCACCAGGCCTCCTGCATGTTGTTTGCTGGTGCCTGGACCGGGAATCGTTTGAAAACATACGGTGTGCGCTTCATTTTCTTTCCCGTTTTTCTTTTCCTTCTCTCTAGGATACAGAAATGGTCGAAAGGCTCAACACCAGCCTTGCGTTTTTCCTTAATGACCTGTTGTCTATCATGGACAGAGGATTTGTTTTTGCTCTTATTAAGACCTGCTACAAACAGGTGAATGCAGATAAATAATAGTATGACTTAACTGTGAGCCGTAGTGTAGCCTATTACTCTTAACTTTCTTTGGACAGACAGTAAAGTGTGGACACAGAATCCTGCTATTCAGATCTTTTTAGAGATAGCAAGGCATCCTCAGTGGTGATTTAGAGTTTACGCCTCTCTGATTACACTCTTAAATCTGGATTAGAAGTAACTCCCTTGAGTGAACGGACATGCAGCAGGAAGGAAGAATGATTCCCTCTGCTCACCACGTTCAGAGTAATTAAATCAAAAGTTAGTAGGAGTTTTTGTGAGAGAGCTCAGACTATCATGGTTTGTCAGTGGGTCTCAAGGACACACTGACCCTGTATGATCATATTGATCACCAAGATCCCCTTGCCACCCTTCTGAGGATGCAAGGTCGCCCCCCCCATAAGGAGGGTTCCTGTGTTATGCGTTGGGGAGCTTATTTGCAATGTTGTGGCAGGGAAATCGCCTCAAACCATGAAGTTTCGTTTGACTACAAACATCCGTGCTGACACTCTATAAAGGAGATGACGAGGCATCAGGAGCTTAGGCTTAGACTCATTTTTGCCGCAGAGCCTAAAACATTTTATATAAGGGGCAAGAACAGCTATAGCGCTTGAGCTTTCTCGCCTGCTGTATATTAGCCAACCCGCATCTTTGACCTGTTAATGCATCACACCGCGTGGTCCTGCTTCTCTCAACTCCCTACTGAAATCAATAGGATGTGAAGTACATAGTTCTTCATTTGCTTATACAAATATGGCTGTTCTGTACATCTTGTATTGATATATGTGTTGTTGGCTGCGACGTGTATGGCTCTGGGACATGTACGGCTCCTGCACATCAGAAATTTAACCTGTAGCACAAAGAAGTGATGTGGAGGTGACCGTTTAATGATATCAAGCTCTTCAGTTCTTGCTTTGGAAGTGTTTTTGGGGAGCAGTGGTGGGACGGGGGAGGAGGGGGTTCATGCTACATTTATGCTCTCTTTTGGTACTAACTGCAATTTTATGGGCTAAACTTGCCAGGTCTCTTCAAAGCTGTATTCCTTAACAAATCCGAGTAACCTGGTATCTTTGAGGCTAGACTTCCTTCGCATCATTTGCAGCCATGAACACTACGTCACCTTGAATTTACCCTGCAGCTTGCTCACACCGCCTGCATCTCCATCACCGTCTGTGTCTTCAGCGACTTCTCAGGTACGCTGTGAGAAGAATCCGTTGTGGAAACGCAAGCTGAGCTTTGTTCTGAGACTTAAATCACATGAGTCACCTGTATTTTCAGCCTCTGCTTGCTAATATTTTTTGGAAGTGTTTATTTAGAAAGCCGTTTTTCCTGCCACATAGGTTTTGACTTCTTTTGATCTTTTATTATTGAAAAAAGAATGCCCGTATCCCTGTCCTCGTAGTGACCATACACTGTCCTTACGGACCTAGTCCCCTCCTATATTGGACAAACGCATGAACATAAATGAGCCATTAAAGGAAATGCTTTGTCCAGCGTTACCCTTTTCGTACAAAACAAGGATCTTTCTAGCGCGCTGTAGCTTAGTCCTAGCCTGCTCAGAAAAAGTAATTTGGATCAGCAAGTGTGTCATTCAAGTGGATTAATTAGTCGCAAAATTACGTAAACTAAATCAAATTAAAGCCTCCTTCAGCCCGAATAAGAGCATCCATACCTGAGTTAAATATTTAACTAATCCACTTTTAAAGGTTATTTGGCTTAACTTCCCTAAGGTCTGCCCTGTGGGTGGGAAGAAAGTAACAACAAACAGAATTAAATGGAAGAGTTAGTGAGCTTGGATGTAAAGTAAGTAGGTGTGCCTAGATCCAAACAAAAAAGGGAAAAGGTTGTTTATGTGAGATTGTCTTTAATTCTGAAAACTGCTTCTAATGTATTTCATAAGCTTTGACTCTGTGTTCCAAGGGGCCTCATTGTGCAGCTTCTGAAACTCCATTTTTTCCACAGAGTTCTGGGTTCTCCACAAATGTCCAAGACCAGAAGATTGCAAATATGTTTGAATTGTCTGTGCCTTTCCGCCAACAGCATTACTTGGCCGGGCTTGTGTTAACAGAACTGGCTGTCATTTTAGATCCTGATGCAGAAGGGTAAATCTTTACCGTTTTTTTTTTCCCCCCAAGAGTTTTCCGTAATTCCAAGCAAAAGGTGGATGCAAAGCAAGTTCTGGCATGGCCAGAATTGATTTAAATGTGTGAGCTGAGAAGATAAGAAACCAGTTCTTTACGAATCCTCTTCTTTCTCCCTACGCCTCACATTTCTTACTTCCTTAGCCTTGACTCTGTAAATATGATTTCAGTCACATTTTTCCAGCTGAGAAGGGAAAAAGGTTCCTGCTGGAGCCCCCAGATGCCACAGGGGCGCTGCTGGAGCTCTAAGGGGAAAATAGCTTTTCTCAATTGTAACAAGAAAAAAATTTTCAACATTTAGGAGGTCTCTGTTGCTGATGGTTTTAAATGTTACGATGTATTTCGCCTGTGGTCCTCCCAGCTCTTTTTAAACATAAATTATGCATTGACGAGGCCCCTGCGGGTTACATAAATAGACAAATAGAGTCAAGCATGCAGAGTTTGTCGGTGACTTGCCTGGCTTGTGCAGCAAATAATTTTCTGAAGGAGGAGTGTAGCCTATAGTCCTGACGTCCAGTCTGTTACTTGTGTTATTTAGGGCTGTATTCTGCCTTGCCTCTTTAAAATGGGTTTCAATGGAAATTATTGATTGCTTCCACAGTCCTAAGTTCTCTTGCAGACATTTTTCTCAAGGTGGACTCGAAAATTTCAGCCGAGTCGACAAATGCTGATGATTCATGGTTAATTCTGCCCCTTTACCGAGAGGGCTCAGGAGTTAAACATTCATTCTGTTTCCTGTTGGAGAAGAAAGTGATGCCGTAAATTAGAATATTTTCTTGTATATGTGCATAACACACCGCAGTCCCATTTGTTTGGTCCGAAATGGAAAAAGCAGCAAATCTTTACCCATATACACTCTCTGCAGAAACCCGTTTCGTAGCGTAGGAACATCCTGCTCACTGCTTAGAAATCAGGTCCTGTCTCTGACTATATTTGCCCTTCTTCTTCACAAACTTTCTGTTCTCACCTACCCGCCTCTTGAGCCCTTTCACCTTCCTATTCTCAGCACTTAAGCTTGGACCAGGATGGTAGTCTCTGCCCAGCTGCATGAAGGAGCTATCAGCATGATCTTGCTGGTGCTTGCTGGGGAGACGGCTCCTCTCTCAAACCTTGTCTAGGTAGAAAAAGCCCCCGATACCAGTTCAACTCTGGAGATGCATTTTGAACAAAGCACGTGAATTTTGGTGGAGGCGTATACCAGTAACGCATTTGGTTTTTAATTTTTGAATGACTTGCAGTTTGCACCTTATTAGCTCTTCTCAGGCTTCAACCTTCTGCATTTGCCCTAGTAGATCCACCGTATAAAGTAAACCAGTCTGTTCAGATCTCCTTTTCCCTTGCCTGAAGACTTTTAACAATCATATACTATCATCAGCGGGTTATTAGTAGGGGGTTCAGGCGTGCCTGCCATTAAAACGTTTTGGCCACCATTGGAAAAGCTGAGAATTGTTCCCAGTTACATTATCCTGCAGCAGGAGTGGAGAGGGAGGCCCTTCTTGTTGCTTATTGTGTTAGAGCTTTGCCTTAGGTGATACAGAGCCTTAAATGTGTTCTGTCCTTGCTCTTTTTGCTCCATTAGCAAAATATGTTAAATTTTAGCTCACCCATTTTGTAAGAAGTCTTTGGACTGAGCTGGGCAGAAAAGGCTGCGGTGGCTGAAGGTGGTGCGTTAGATAGATCCCTCTGTGCTGTACAGTAACACGGTACGTTACAGTCCTCCTCCCGAGCACTTCCAGTCTACAGGAGAATGCAGCGTGCAGATGAAGGAAGGCGGCGGGACGTGACAGTTACAGAGAGTGAGTCCAAGCAGCTAGACCCTGAGCGGATTGTCTCTGCAAACAATGCGGTGGTGCTTTGGTTATTAACTCATACTGCTCGTTTCATAGCGCCCATGTTGCCCATATTGACTGATGTTGCAGGACAGAAGTGAGAAAATGGGAATTTGGCCCTCAGTATTCAGTGACAAAAGTCAGTTTTCCAAAAGTGTGCGGTGTTGACACAAATTCAGGCCAGGGCTGAGATAACAGAGGGGACGGTTGGAGGGCGGCAAGATCAATTTGTTGCATTATCAGCCAGAAAGATTAGTGGGCTGTATTTCCTCCTCTGTGCTATGGATCGATCCACCACGGTACCTGCTCTGTTCTGGAAAAGCGAGAAAGAAATCCACGTAGCCCTGGGTTTGAATTACACCGCTTTGTTTGGGTGTGTTTTCCCTATACACAGTTCTGTGGCCTGCAGCATAGTTTCCCTTGAACTGTTAGAAACACATCTTAGGTGCCACTCCTTCAAAATAATACAAAGACTTTTCTTTAACCTTAATCTGAAGGAATCGGTCACTTAAATAAGCATTTCCTAGTTTTTAAGGGTCTCACTAATTACCCAAACAAGCAATTGTAGGATCTCATTACGGCTTGATTGAAAAACACAGGAAAGACGTGTAGCTACAACTAGCTAGCGGCCTCCTAACCTGTAGTGGTGTCTTTTAAATAATTTTAAACCCCCAACAATCCAGTCAAAGCCTCTCGTCTTTTTTAACCAGAACTCAACTCTACTTTTCAGGTAAAGTGGATACTGCCTGAAATTCAGCACTTGTTTTAATACCTCAGGTCTGAACATTGAAGCTTATGTTTTTGCTGCTGCATAATGTATGAGCTTCCTTGGCTGCTTCATGCATGGGGTAAAGTTGCCTTCTTGGCCTGGTTTGCCTACGGAAGCAAATAGCTCCAGAGATGCCCGCTGTTTGCCCTGAGAGAGTTTTGCCTCTGTGTGGCGGCTGAGGGAACTGAAAGGAGCAGAGCGAGTTCTTGAGAGATTCAGGGGAGTTTGTGTTTGCAAGGCCCGAGCACCGAGTAGGCTCCCGCAGGGTGCCCTGCGAAAGGGGTGGTGCTTGGGCCCTGCCATCCTTTGCGTCTTCATAATGAGGAAGGCCTTTTTTTGCTCTTTTTCCTTCTACCCCTCCATTTCTTTGACACTTTCTATTCAGAATTATTGATCTGTCTACTGATTTGGTTGAATAATTCTGTGGGAGGTCGGGGAACTGAAGCGGAAACGTCCCGATCGCTTGATAAAAGCAATGTTCCGTCTTAGGAGGGCTTTTCTCTCTGTAAATGATGTTCAATAGAAACAAGAAAAGAACAAATAGTTTCACTAAACCCACTGTCCTCTCAAGTGTCTCTCCCTGTTTTCCATATTCTCTTCAGTTTTCCTAATGGTCTTTAGGAGACTCGATTCTTGAGCGATAGCAGGAGCTGGGGCTTTGTATGGAAAGTATGAAAGTGTTCACATTATATTGTGTGTGCACTTCCGCAAGATACTTTTTGTACATTTTATATGGCGTAGTGCAAACCCAGCCATTTGTAAAATGTATGGGAGATCAAAAAATACGTGTAATGGAAGTTTATGTGAAGTTAAAAATAAAACCCAGAAGTTTTTTTTTTTGAAGCCCCTTAGTTACAAAGTGTAGTTTGCTTTGAAGATATTAACTAATCTGTGTGACCCAACTCTCTTTTAACAGTTTATTTGGATTGCATAAGAAGGTCATCAATATGGTACACAATTTACTGTCCAGTCACGACTCGGATCCGCGGTACGCCGACCCGCAGGTAAAGGCCCGGGTGGCAATGCTGTATCTACCTCTGATTGGCGTGATCATGGAAACCGTGCCTCAGCTTTATGACTTTACAGGTATTTTATATTCTGTGCTTTCAGTATACGTTCATCTGCTCGCAAGACTTGAACGTTTGGGTTCTGAAATTGAACTACAAAGCCCTTTACTGTTGGATGAGATGGTTTCTATTTCTGAATCACAACTTTAACATGTTTTCGCATTCATTTCCTAAACTACACTTGCAGTGTGTACCCTCAATGACTGTTAACACTCAAAAGCTGCATTCGCCCGCTTGTTTGTATGAAGCGAAAAACGAGCGATGCCTTTTAGTTTACATCTGGCTGGCTGCTGCATACGTGTAGCCACCCTCCCTCTATGTCTCTGACCTGCTCAAAAAGTCACCCCACGTACTGTACAATTCTCACAACAATTCCAAAGGATAAGCAGAGTTCGTCTTCTTCCTCTCCATCAGCTCCGTCAGCTCTCCGTTTCAGGGGTGCTTTGCAAAGTGTCCTGAGGAGCAGCAGAGGTGGGTTATTTCAAACCAGGGCAGGGAGTCCAATCAAGAATAGTTTGGAATTTGGAGTTGTCATCTACGTCCTTTGAGTTTAATGACACAATAAAGCTGCAAGTAAGGATTTAGAGTGAAGTATTCAAAGGGACAAAAGGTCTATTTTCAGAAGGATTCTGGACACTGAGGTTGTGTGGGTTGCGTTTGAAAATTGTTGTTTTCTTTGCTTTGCCTGACCCCAAATAGTAATCCTGCTTAATTGCAGGACCCCGTGAGCGTGATGAATTTCAGTTTGCATTGCCAGACAGTTCAATGAAACTAGCACTGCGGAGGGAGGCTGGGGAGAGAAACTTGAATTTGGGGATTGACTAGATTGTGCGTGTTTCCCGGCAGAGAGTCACAATCAGCGAGGGAGGCCAAGCTGCGTCGCTGTTGATGATTACGAAAGCGAGGGTGGAAGCATGATAAGCCAGACAGTTGCCATGGCCATCGCGGGAACATCGGTCCCTCAGCTCGCCCGGCCCAGCAGTTTTCTACTCGCCTCATCGGTACAAAGCCATCTCTCCCTATTCCTTGACCCTCAATCTGTGTCAACAAGCAAATATTTACGCGTGCAGGTCCTGTGGGGCTGATCATGTGGTAGGGAATCATATCAGCCTGCAGCTGGGTGTTACACAGGGAGGCAGAGGGTGAAAGACAAGGGGGGAACAAATCTCGTTTGCATGTTGTTGTGCCTCTCTCAGAGAGGGTATAAGAGAATGCCAAGCGGGGATAAAAATCAACAAACCTCAGAAAATGGAAGACTTCTCTTTTCTGATAAAGGTTCTCTTTTTTCTGAAACAATCTGATAAAAGCTCTGTGAAGTGCAGCGGTCATTATGAGCTCTAAGCCCTAAGCAAAAATTCTCACCACATCTAAATCCCACCTAGCTGAAGACATAAACGGGCTGCTTCCCCTGTTCTCTGCCCAGGGAGGGAGGGAATCCTCCTGATTCCGGTAGCAGGCAGGCCCTTCCATTTCTTGCTCCTCCTCCCTTTGCTCCTGCATCAGGACCCTATTTTGCTGGGTTTTATGTGCACAAGTGAGATACTGATACATACGTGAGATAATGAATGGAGCCCCTCTGCTTAACTGTTAACCTGCTGGAGGTTCTTAAAGGCACCTTGAGGGAAGCGGGTATTTCATTCATACAATGTGATTATTTTGGTTCAAACTGCTGCTTCACTCTTGTGGTTTGACTATCTGTGGGCTCCACTGAGCTGTTGGTTGAGAAAGAGAAATGTGTATCTTCTCCTGGTTGTCAGTAAAAAATGTCTATTCGCCTTCTGTTCCTGTTTGGTAATTATTTAGGCTGGGGTGGTAGCTGATGCAGATCCTTTTAGTGATGACTGAAGTGTTTGGATGTGAAATACAGTGTGGCAAATGTCTTGACTTGTCTATTTTAGAGTGGCAGGCAGCACTCCACCTTCTCGACAGAGTCCAGCCGCAGCCTTCTGATCTGCCTCCTGTGGGTGCTCAAGAACGCGGATGAAAGTGTCTTGCAGAAATGGTTCACAGACCTGTCAGTGTTGCAGCTCAATCGCCTGCTGGATTTGCTTTATCTTTGTGTATCCTGCTTTGAGTACAAGGTACTGCTATATTGTTTAAACCTCCTGAAGTTCCTTCTAGGGCTTGCCGAGGAACTTTATACTCCTATTCTTTACACGACTGCAGAAAGGCATTTCCTGCTCTCTCCTAAGTATTTCCTGTATTCAGAATCCCAAGGCTGAGCAAGTCTCTGTGCAACCTCTAGCCTTTTTCCATGTTTACTTTTCAGCCGTGCAAGTGTCTGTGCCTTGTTTCACTTCTGAAGCAGTCTGTGCTGCTTGCCACTCATCTGGGAACTGCTGCAGGGAAAGGGGATAACTCTTGGCCATTTTGCTTACTATCAACAAGAGAGTTTTCTGTAGCGATGCTGGAGTCTGGGTAGATGATCTAGCCAGCAGCAAAACCTATATTCCTTTCTTGCTGTATGTCTTTAGACAGGAAAGATATTTTGAGTTGTAATGCTTAGAAAATATCCCAGATTGAAAGAATCTTCCCTCATGGTCTCATCTGAAACTTGCAGGGCAAGAAAGTATTTGAAAGAATGAACAGCCTGACATTCAAGAAGTCGAAAGACATGAGAGCCAAACTTGAAGAAGCTATTTTGGGAAGCATAGGGGCAAGGCAGGAAATGGTCCGAAGAAGCAGAGGACAGCTAGGTGAGTAAAGAAGTCTTCTGGGCTGTCCCCTTTTTCCGAAAACTGCTACTCCCATCCGCAACAATTACTTGCACCCATCCATGGTGTGAGATGATACTACCCATCAAGATTTTCAGACAAAGGGGCCCCGAGAAAAAGCTGTTGCAGTTTACAGCATGCTTCACTGGGTCTACAGAATTTCTACACTTTTCCTAAATAAACTCCCTGTAGATGGAACTTACCATCTACAGGCAGTTTGTTACTCAATTGCTTTAGTGTACGTGTGACAACATCTCATTTATGGGGTGTTCTTGCCTGAACCTCTTCCAGTGTAGTATCTTTCAGAGCCACCTTCTAGGATGTCCTCTGCAAGGATCAGAGTGGAAAACGAACTGCCTGATCTTGCTTTGATAGCTCTGAAAATGCCTGGCTATTTCTGCTAACTTAATGAGGCTTGAAATAGCCAGTGGTTGGGGTAACAAGCACCTTCTGGTGATTTTTGCTGTTTGTCTTGTTTGGGAGGAAGGATGGCCCAGGGGTCAGGACAAGAATCAGAACTGTGGTTTTGTCTCGTGCCAGCACGCCTGTGGCAGAGCAGATGTGAAACAGTCATTGTGGGCTAAGTTGAGTAAATATTTTAGAGCCATAACTAATGAATCACTTCGGAGAGATGGGGACCTTTGTATTTTTTTTTTCCTTAATCTGGCCTGATTGTCTTTATTGCTTGAAATTCCCCTGCCCTCTCAGCATAAAGACATAAAAGACTGTGAGGTCAGAAGGGGGGTCTAGGAACCGCCCTGAGAACGTTACTGTGTGCCAGTTGAGGACAGCACTACCAGAGTGCTGAGGATTGCCACACACAGGCTCCTTACGTAGTCCAATGAAGGCTCTTCTCTTACGAGCCCTGATAGCTGCCTCCCTGATTTGAGTGTCTCAGTTAGATCGATGGTGAGCTGGCATGTGGCAGCACACAAAGTGGTCTCCGTTGCTCATTGCCCTCTTGCATACAAAGCTGCTGCAAGTGAAGTTGCCTCTCATGCCACTCAGCAGTGACAGAATTAGGAGCCATGTTAACATCTTTCTTGGGTGAGTGCCACAGCCCTGGGCTCTTAAGGAGTCATAGTTTACTGTCACCTGTCACTTATGAACAAATCTAGAGTCGCTACCCATGCGAAAAAATTAGCATTAGATGACTGCTGTTGTTTTAATATTATCCTGCAGAGAGAAGTCCTTCTGGGAGCGCGTTTGGAAGTCAAGAGAATTTGAGATGGAGAAAGGATATGACTCACTGGCGTCAAAACACAGAAAAGCTTGACAAGTAACTCTGCCTTATCCTTCTACATTAAGAATGTGACAGTGCCTGTGAGAATGCAGGGTCTCTCTCCCCGTAGAAGGTCAATGGCAGCAGTCAGCTCTCATGTGAGCAGGTTTGGGCCCTCAGGCGGAAGAGGGCTGGCAGTGTGCAAATAGCTTGTAGTCCAACACTGCCCTATTTAACTCTTTGCTTTTCCACTGTCCCTTGCTTTCTTAGATTTTACAATGAGATATAAAGAGACTGATACAATCCATTACCTTCCTAAAACTCTGTAGTAAACTGTAACTTAGAGAGAAGTTCCATTAACAGTATTCACAGATAGCATATATATCTCACGTCATATTTCCTTTATTCCATAAGAGCATTCTGGAGTTGTCAAAGCTCGCTTTCCTTTCCTGTCCTAATCCATCACTTTGATTGTTTTTCCACATGTGCTGTGCTTTTAGAAGCCACAAACCAGCCAGGTACTGTAGCATTGGTGTGCAGTTCTTATAAATTGCCATTTTGTACATCTGCAGACTCAATCGTCACAGCATTGTTTGTGATGCTTGGCAGAAGTTTTCAGTGTGTGCGTGCAACTGATTGGAATGAGCCTCTTTTTGCTTATGACACCCATTTCCTTTAACGTGCCCTCTCTTGGTGTGGTTTGATCCGGAGGGCTCAGGAGTTGTGTTTGAGCTTCGCTGTGCACGTTTTCTGTGTCCTCAAATTGCAACCTGCAATCTCCATCCTCCCAGCAAAATAAATGTTCCTAATCCTAGGAAAGCGATCTCAGCCCAAGTGAAGCTCTGAAGAAACTGGAGAATGGGGTCTTCAGAGCCTGGGTGGAGGGCAGGCCAAATTTTACCCTGGAAGACATTGACAATTCCTGAAGTTGAAAGTACATCTTCACAGCTTCTAATTGCTTTGTCCAACACAACAATATAATCTCTTGTTATGTCAAGTACTGACTTTTTGTCCAAGACCCCAGTCCTGTTGACGCATTGGGAAAACCAAGTGACCGGTGTGTTTCAACCTACTAATGAAGTGGCATAGGTATAAATTTCACCTTGGCACAACTCCAGAGCTGTGGACAGTGCTACACCAGATTAAAATTTGGCCTGAAGAACTCATCAGTTCACTTCTGGCACTGGGTCTGAGCCCTCTCCTCTTCCCAGGAGGACCATACGTACATGCTGTGGACTACCCTGATGGTCAAAGGATGGTATCTCACCCCACAAAATAATCCGCTTCAATAACTCTACAAACCTGCTTTTTTAACCCATACTTGCTTACTGTGACCTGGGTCCATCGCACTCCGCTCCTATGGCACTGCAAGTGTGTCCTGCATGCGTAGGTAGAGTCTGACCCTTTGAAACCTGATAAGCAAGACTTTGCACATCGAGAATTGTGCGCAGCTAATTGCAGATGGTATTATTTTATATGGGGCCAGGCCCCGAGCCTTCATATTCTGGAGCCCGAAGAGTAGCTAATGAGCCTAAGACCCAGCTCGCAGAGGAAGCAGAGTGTGGCAGGGGAGGGTTGCGGCAATACGGGTGCCAGAGCCGAGTCAGCTGCCGTCCCCTTTGGTGTGTATTTTGCTTGGATTTTGCCGGTTCCCATGGGTCACACTCCTGCTGTGATTTGGCCTGGCATGAGTCTGCCGGAGGTGGCACCTGTGGTAGGACAGGCCATAGCCGGGCTCTTTAAATATACTACTGGGTCTTTGCCAAATGCGGCTCGTGGCACTGAAATTAGGTGGTTGCTGCTGAATTCCACCGGTGTGAGTGGGTGCATGAACTTTGTAAGCCTTTCCAGGAAAGTGAGTGCCTGGCGTATGCCGGCAAAATTGTGTCATTTTTCTTGGAGAAGAAGATATTCTTCAAGAACTGTAATCTAGCGTAGCTCCAACGGACAAAGATCGCACCTTCACAGTACGCGCCCCGTGCTACAACCAGTCTAGGTGCCGGGATCAACAGTGCAGATTTACTAGCTCGTGTAGCACCACCCTGTGTCCATAGCCTATAACATAACACCATACGTTCTGTTCCTGGTTGTGCTGTTGCATGCCTAACGATGCTACCAAACCAGTTTTGAGCTGGACTTTGATTCTAAACTGTTGCTGTGTTCCTGGGAGAGTAACGGAGTGTCAGAAAGTAGCGTGAGCTCTCCTAGCATGATGAACGTAAATCCCCTGTAAGTTTGTATTTGTAAAAAGAACAAGTCTTTCTTCCTGTCCTCTTAATGGATGCATTGAAATATCCCTGTAGTGTTGTCCGGTAATAAATATACGCTTTGTGACCGGGGGTTTTCTGCTAACGTGAAAATATTTTGGACTGGAAAATAGGTAGGTCTACTTCTTAAACAGAAAGTAATTTTATTGCTTTCTTTTCTCTGATTAGATCAAGGGCAGAGATAGAACATGAGGCACTTATCGATGGAAATCTTGCAACGGAAGCAAATCTGATTATTTTGGATACGCTAGAGATAGTTGTACAGGTAAGGGTGATAAGAAAATAGAGGTGTAATAGCATTATGATCACCTGGCCGGGCAGCATTTTGTTAAACAAAACCTTCCTGCTGCTCTTAACTGCCTGAATGCTGTCGAAACTGTTCAGCTCCCCTGCTGCAGCGGGAAGGGTGGTAATAACCTCTCCTAATCCTCAGCCTGAAACAGTCTGGTTTTACGTTGCAGTAGCTTCCTTCAGGCTTTTTGACAGCTGTTTGCTTTTTGTAGTATAAGAAGTGGTTATTCAAAAACCTCAGTAATGAACTGTAAAAACTTCCAAGCCCTATTTTAACTGATTCCTCTAGTTCTTCTCAAATCTGCCTCAAGTCGTTGGGTTCCAGGTCAGCCTCCTATATCCATGGTTAATTGGCACAGTGCAGGAAAGCTCCCAGGCTTCTTGGCCTTTTTTCGGCAGAGTTATTCTCTGTCTCTCTTACGCACACACAGACTCACACAGGAGGATAATTTTTGCTCATGCAACTCTTGGTTTACTTTTGACTGCAGACTGTTTCTGTGACGGAGTCCAAAGAGAGTATCCTCGGCGGAGTGCTGAAAGTGCTTCTGCACAGCATGGCCTGCAACCAAAGTGCACTTTATCTCCAACACTGCTTCGCCACACAGAGGGCTTTGGTTTCAAAGGTGAATTCTCTGCGGATGCTATTATATATCCCGAGCAGCACTGCTGAAGGATGGGGCTATTTTCTTCCTTACACTTCACCAGGCATTTATTATTGTGTCCAATATTAATTTCCAGGAAGTGCGGTCTGGTGGTTGATAAAACCTGACTGGTTTTCATTATCAGTAGCCATATTTATGCACTTTGGGTTTGGCATCTGCACACAAAGGTACAGTTTGCACAGGCTGAGTGTGGTGTGGGTTCCTGCGTGCACCGGTGGTAAGCGGGCAGAGGCACCTAGACAGTAGGGAGCACAAAGCACAGGTGGAATTTAAGCTGTATGAAATTCACTTGAAGTGGATTTGTTTTACTGGACCCATAATTTAAACAATTTCCCAGTTTCTATAGGTATACTGGGGGAAGCTCCAAGTTTTAAGCCTGAGGTTTTGGAACTGATCAAATCAGTGTAAAAGTATAGATGTAGGAGCAAGTCGCGGGGGTGGGTAAAATGAGTTGCCTTCCGGTGCTGCTAGTGAGTCTGCTTTTGCCTTACTGCAAAAGTGAAGTGACTCAAATTGGCATCATTCCCCTCAAAACGGAGGGGATTGGCCTTCCTGTAATGCCAGTGCGTGCTCATTGCTGAGGGTTGCCCTGGCCTTTTTGTCTGAGTGCTTGTTCCTCTCTGTCCAAGCACTAATTTTCTCATGTGCTGTTTTTCAAGTTCCCTGAGCTGCTGTTTGAAGAAGAGACTGAGCAGTGTGCAGACCTGTGCCTGAGGCTCCTGAGACACTGTAGCAGCAGTATCAGCACGATACGGTCGCATGCGAGTGCCTCTCTTTACCTTCTGATGAGGCAAAACTTTGAGATTGGGAATGTGAGTATCCTGCTGCACTTCATTAGGTTATTACGTGTGAACTGGTTGGGGACTGCTGGATGGAGCTCTGTGTACTCCTGTGGGATACAGGCTGTTGGAGGGCTTACCATTGAAACGAGCATGACATGACTTTGCCTAGCTCCTGATCTTGCAGTACCTCGCGCTACTGGCCGATGCATAGCAGGAGTATCCAGTCTCCAGTCAGAGCTGTACGCCCGGAATGGCTTTGCAGGCAAGCTGCCTCTCGTGTCGGTTTCTAGAGAGATGCAGAGTCCCGCCTGGAACATCCACTGCGAGAGTTTCCAAACCTGGCAGTTTGGAAGGTTTGCGTACTCTCCAGGTTGGACAGTTTGCACTCGAGGGGCTGTTTGGAGGGACTCCCTCTGCCTTCCTTTCGCACACCTCTAGGTGAGAGCAGAAACAGCCACACAGCCCTTTCTGTGGCACAGCTAGTATGTGAGTCCTTTCTGAAAGGGCTGTGTTAGTGGAGGTGAGTTAGCAATGCTGGGACTTTGTTTTCGTTCAGATCTTACCTCCAATTACATTTCCCATGTGGACTTCAAATTGTCAAGCAAATTCCCAGCCTTAACTCTTCCAGTTGGTACTTTGCAGGCAGACGTGTAGCTATGTATCACAAAGTGCTCCTCCAGTCATCTTTGCACTGCTTTGGTTACAATCCCCCGTGGTGAGTAGCAGAACTGGAGGAACCCACTGGTTCTGGGCCCAGGGACTGTTGGTGGATTGATAGCAGCGAGTTAACGGTCACTGCAGTCGTTAGGCTTGACCAAAGCAGAAGAAAGTGTCTGGAATGAAGGTTGTGTTCACGAGAGGGAGTTGCGCATCATCCTGTTCAGGGTGCTTGGGAGGAGAGCTGGGAGAAGGAGAGAAAACTAAAACTTTTGCAGTATAACCTTCACCTGGAACGTAATAACGCTGTTATCAGATTATGGAGTCAGCAGCATCAGAGGTTTAGTGTAACCACTGCTCTGTGACAGTCCTTCTCACAAAACTTGTGTTTTCTTTTTTGTATCAGGTGTCTGTCAGGAAGAGGGTGCAGTGATCAGAGCACTGATGTTGCAGCGGACTGTTGGAGTATTTCCAGGTTGTTGAAATATAATAAAAATTTCTCTGTTGCAGAACTTTGCCAGAGTGAAAATGCAGGTGACCATGTCGCTCTCTTCCCTGGTGGGGACATCCCAGAACTTCAATGAGGAATTCTTGCGACGTTCCCTGAAGACTATTTTGACATATGCTGAAGAAGATCTGGAACTTAGGGAGACAACATTTCCTGATCAGGTAAAAGAGAAGTAATGTGTAGTTCATTAACAGTCTGGTCTTAAACCTCCATCTGTAGCTGGAATTTGCATGTATTCCGTGAAGGAGGTACCTTTTTTTTAATGACCTAAGTACATAAAACTCAGGTTCCTGATCAGTTCTGACACCAAGGTTCGAACACACAAAGGTTCAGAGCGACTGTGGTCTGAACATAGCATTATGTAGCTCAAATTCCATTGCCAGTTCATTACAGCGGTATTTATTTTACAGGTCCAGGATCTAGTGTTCAACCTCCATATGATCCTCTCTGACACAGTTAAAATGAAGGAGCACCAGGAAGATCCAGAAATGCTGATTGACCTCATGTACAGGTAGAGTTTATAACCATTGCACTGTAGGGACAGTAGATGTCAGTGCTCCACGTGGTGTTTGAACAAAGCTTTGTACCTACTGCACTTCCTGTATTTAGAGTGTGAGGTATTGTATTGCTGTGAACTTTGATTACTTGATTTTTATTAGCAATTACTTTACTTTAAGTTCAAACCTGTTTTACACTGCTTGCCATGATTCACATTTCCCCTGGAACCAGCCCAGCTACTCGCTGTTTGCTTTTGGACTCAGATGTTGCACATTTGAGCCCTTATAGAGTTTGTTTTTGGAGCAGTTTCAGGTCTTAGTGCTCATGGACCAATACGTACCTGTCTGTTGTGTTTGAATGTGGTGTTGATACGTTTTGTTTGGCATTTATGTAACTTATCTTGGGTAAGAGGAGTTTCCATTCCCCAGCAGTCTCTGACAATCTCATCTTCCACCTGAGTAAAGACAACTCTCCCTGCTCGCATCAGGGAAAACTTAAGGATCTTCCAGGACCTGCTTGCGCAAAAGGCTTTTTGGTGGTGGTACATACGATGGTCTCCATATGCAAAAGATATTCCAGAGCCATGTTAAGATCCCAACTACCAAATTGCGTGGTGTTTGCACAAATGGTCCTGAAGGCTTCTTAGAAGACGGCAGAGGTTTTGTCATAAGCAACCAGGCAGGTCTGCTCGGATTGTCCCACATCTTTGGCTTACTACCTGTCTCCGAGTGAAATTCGAGCTTTGGTCGAAAGCTTCAGCAGTCACCCACAAAAGCATTCTGCCATCGGGGGGTAGCTGCGATTGCTTGCCTGCCGCTAACTGGCTTGGAAATCTATGAAGTAATTTAGGGTAACTTTCCATCTATATCACTTCTTATTTCATGTCTTTCTACATAGCCTAGCACTGAGGGTGGTTGTTATTTAAGCAGAAATAACTAAATACTAATCACGGAAGTTTTCTTTTCTATTAGGATTGCAAAGGGCTATCAGAATTCCCCTGACCTGCGCCTGACGTGGCTGCAGAACATGGCTGGAAAGCACTCTGAGAGGAGCAATCATGCCGAATCAGCCCAGTGCCTGGTCCACTCTGCAGCCTTGGTGGCTGAATATCTAAGCATGCTGGAAGACCGAAAATACCTCCCTGTAGGGTGTGTTACATTTCAGGTAGGAATTTGACTCTGTAACGCATTTTTAGGCTTTGTCATCTGGTGCTGAGATACTGAGTGTCTCCATGTGCCAGGTATTACTCTGCCTGTATGCTCACACTGCGCTTACTCTGTTGGTTCCGATCTAACCATTTCGTAGCGGGTGCAGTTGATGAAAGCGGTTCCTGTGATTAGTAACGTTAAGCAGGACAATACTGAGTAGAGCAAACAAGCACCTACTTAGCTTTGAACGTGTAGGTGGTCCAGCCTGGGTAGTTTAAGCGCGTGCTGAAGTACTGTGCTAGTTCAGAAGAAAATTAAAGAAAATGCACGTGAAAGCTGCCTCTTTAAAATGTTAGGGTTTGATTGAAGATCAGCTGGCTTTCAAAGTGTTGAGAGTTTTGAATGTTGTTTAAACTGAGTAAAAATATTTTGTGTACATTATATCTCCTCAGAACATATCTTCTAATGTTTTGGAAGAGTCAGCAGTTTCTGATGATGTTGTGTCGCCAGATGAAGAAGGTATCTGTTCTGGAAAGTATTTTACGGAAGCTGGTCTGGTGGGATTGCTGGAACAGGCTGCAGCGTCTTTCTCCATGGTAGAAGACTTTTAATTTCTTTACCTATCTTCTTCAGCAATCTTATACTGCTCAGCAATATGAAGGAAAATATTTTCTCTGTATATAACTCTATTTTAACCACTTAATTTGCATGGAGCAGTGGGAGTTTTAGTTGTTCAAGGCAGCTCGGTTTGCCCTCTGGAGTAAACTGTGCAAAGAACGGGATCTGGGACTGAGAGGCCTTTGTGTGTTTCCAGTGTCTTTCACTTCAACACTGCACATTTGGGAATTCACAACAGTAAAGAAAGGCTGTAATGTTCTTCCTCCTCTTCAGAAAGAGTGGGCTGAGAGCTTTATGTGAGCAGCATTAATGAGCTAGTAGTAGTGTATCCATCAAAACCCAAGGAAAGTGAGCGAATTATTTCCCATGACACAATGTGAAACATCATCCAGTGGGTTTAAGTAGAAGCAGCAACGACTCCAGAGCAAAGACCTAGAACCCCTGCGGTGGGCTGGCTAAGCCATGCCATGCAGCATCTCTGCCCGTGGTGGGCTGCATCCCCTCCCTTAGAGACATCTTAAGGAAACTTCACAAATCCCATCTCATGGAGTCCCAAAAGTTGGATGTAGAAGTCACTTAGGTTGAAGATGCACTAAATAGAATGACCTGTGCTGTGCCCTTAAGCTTTCGTATTCTTAGAGATTTGGTTAGGATCCTATTTAGCTTGTTGTGCTCTTGTGCGTATATCCATCTAAAATATGCCAGTTTTGATTATGTTAATAATCTCATTTATTAGTAGCAATGTGTAATGCAGTAGGCTCTTGGTTCCAAAGGTGACTGGGGATTTTATTCCACTCACAAATGGGTATAGTTTTTAAAAAAAGGTGCCCATTACATCCCATTACATACCCCATTTAAATGCTGGTAGTATGTATCATTCTTGCTGTTGAATTGATGGAGCAATCTGGTGGACTTTATTTTTGTAGGCTGGCATGTATGAAGCAGTTAATGAGGTTTACAAAGTCCTTATTCCTATTCATGAAGCTAACAGAGATGCCAAGAAGCTATCTACTATTCATGGTAAACTCCAAGAAGCGTTCAGCAAGATTGTTCACCAGGTAATGATTTGAATTTTCAGCTGCAATGTGAACTGTGAAGAAACTTCAAATACTCAGTGCAAATAAAAACTACCTGTTAAGGAAAAAACATTTTAATCAGATTACATGAGATTTGTCAAATAGTGATCCACAGTAAATGCGAGAATCGATAACAGGATTTTTTTCTCTCTGGACATTTAACGTGAGAAACATGAGAGATATCATATGCTAAGTTTCGTCGTAACTTTAGAAATACCCAAGAGTTAAAAATTCCAATCATCGGTCAGTTTATCCTTTCAGATGTTATTTTAACCTGTGTTTTGTATGCTATATTTCTGGGAAAAACACTGTATCTTGCCTTTAGCCTGGTAGGTATTGTTCAGAAATGTTGGGGTTTTATTTGTCTATTCATATGGTGGATAAATAATTAAAGGAACCTTTCTAAACTCAGATGGTGCAAACCCCACCAGCTTAGGTGCTGAGCATTGATGAGAGACATCAGAAGTTATCAACCCTCACAAAGCTCAACCAACCTCAGCTAAGCAGGAGACGAGAGCACTTGGCAACTCTCAAGAAGCACACGTTACCTTCTAGGAGAGGCCCGTCGGGTGCATGCCTTTCTGTCAGGGCAGGCAAGCGCTCGGCAGACCCTCCTCCAGTACGTGCCAGTGCTACTCTGAGCCCCCGGCCCCAACCAGCTCTCTGGTCGTGGGCTGCTGGGTACACCGTTTGTCTGTTGGTGTAGTTACCCTTATGCTGCCATCAGCTGCTCGGTAGATGTCAATTAGAGCATCGATTTCATAGGACCCAGCTGAGAGTCTGGTGGTTTTCTGCACGTTCTGGCATCGCCAGATTCCTGAGGTTAAGTGTAATGATAGAGGACAATCATTGAGTGTCCTTCAAGGCCAGAGAAGGCCGTTGTGGATGCATGATGACTTGTAATCATTGGAACCATTGCAGGTTTATGATACCTTACATTGATGGTCATGTTTTGGCCTTTGAAACTTTTTTTTTTGGTTTCTGTGACATGCGCTTTTTACTTTTTATTACACAGAGTACTGGCTGGGAGGTAGGTAACTCCATTTTAGTTAGTAAAGAACACTAATAGATTTTTCAGATGACTCACGCCAACGCTTGCCCACATGTGCTAGTTGTGGGTATTTCTGTTGCTGTCTGCTGTTAAAACAATTCATTAACCAAAGAAATACCGATAAACCGATTGTGGTTGTAGTAGGAAATTCTTCATAAGAAGCTGTAGGTAGTGCATGGATGCTGATGTGTTCCACTAATGAGGTTCTTTGGTGAATGAGCCACTGTATCATCACTAGTTTGTTTTTATAATTTGTTTATATTTCTTTTCATCAGCATTGACACAGAATATCATCCCTCCATACCATATTTTCACCCCACCCACAGGGGTCGATTTAAGCAATAATGCTCAGAGGTGCTGAAACACAAAAGTGCTTTACTGCGTGTGCAGACCGTAGCCCAGAGAATAGGCTGCTTCATTCTGGTCATTTAAGAACAATCAATTTGTTATGTAGCTGTTTATCTGGCAGGAAGATAGCTCGGTTGTCTTAACTGGAGTCAGTTTTGCTACGTCCATTTTTGTAGAGGCTTTTTGCTCACGTTTCTCCAACATACACCACGAGAACCACACATTTGGATTAAACATAGACAAAGCAGTCGGCTTCGTCCGCAGTCGCACACAGCAGAGGGAGTTCGATAACTCAGGCCCTAGTCCGGTCGACACAGTGGGTACAGGAGCGTCGAGAAGGCTCAGAAGACATTTTAAATGTTTTGTGACTATGATGTTACATTATTTGGTTAGCCTTCAGCTGTCCAGTTAATCTCCGCTTTCCTGTGAATCGAGCAACTCGGCATGGGCCATCTCGCTCCATGTTTCCACCACAGGAGAGCGTTGAAGCCCCCGCTTCCCGAACTGGGGCCAAGAACGAAGTTCTTTGGCATTGTGTGACGCAAATAATTTGGGCTGATGATGTCTGAATGTCAGTTTTAATTCCAGCCTAGCAAGAAGTGAAATTCGGTAGCCTAAGAGTAACCCCTAACGCTTAGGGGCTGGCCCTGTAAATCGTTTGCTTGTTCCTGTGAAAAGCCGGAGCAGATGAGGCAGCACAGCAATCCGGAGTACGTGTCGTAGGAGAGTAAATGATCTGTGTTCAATAGCCAACGAACGTGAAGGCCTGTGAGCATCTCTTTTGATTCGTCTGCCCCTAAATCGACCCCTGAAGAAAATCCTGTCATTGGTTATGATTCTAACATCACTCAGTCATGTTTTACTGCATGGTAAAAGACACCCATGGTTTCTGTTCTCGTCTGTCATCGTGCTCCTTCATTGCCACACTTTTTCTGATCTTTGTGCTTTGTAGCTTTCGGATTTGTTGCATGTTTTGCCCTTTTCCCCTTATTTTAAATACTTTAATTGATGCTCACCCTTTTTTATTTTAAAGTTTATTTGCTGCCAATTTGCTGCTTGTTTGTTTTTTGGAATTTCCCTAATTAAATACTTTCTGTTTTCTCCTCTGTCGCCCTGGTTGCTGACCCTACTCCCCACTCTTACTATTGTCTGTTGTGGTAAGTTCCTACTTGTGGAATTTTTTTTCCCCTCCCTTTCTCCTTCCCCCCCCCCCCTTTTGGTTTTTTTTTTTGTTTTTACACTGTGGAACCCCCAATTTCATTTTACCAAAGAGCTATGCCAACAGCAGGACCCCCCCTCACGTCACAAGGAAAGTAGTATTGCCAACTACAAGCGCTGAAGTATCCTGATTCTGGCACCAATGCATTGCTGAGACCTGCTTAAACATACCAAGCGGTGGGTTTTTCTGCTTGTGTGTTTTGTTCATTGAAGAAATGTTGAATTCATTCCTTTTGTTTACTTTCCAGTTAGGAAAGTTGTTAGGAAAAATCTTTTCATGCCATGCCATGCGAATTAAAAAATACTTTTAAAAGTATTCAGGGTGAGGTTGCCATCAAACAGCAGGACTGGTGCTACTTTCAAAAGATCGATATTGGAAGACTTGTAGTAGTTGGCAACACTGCGAAGGACCTTGGGTTAAAATTTAGCAAGAAAATAACAACGCTCAGTTTGGTAAAGGTAGTTGGATTTTGCATTCTGCACAGTGTGTATGAAGGAGTTACTTTTATTCCTACATACTTCGGGCTGACTCTGCCTTCAGGCAGCTGCTGCTGTGCCGGTCGTGGTGAAGAAAGCAGACGACCGCTCTTACGTCTTGATTTTTTCAAATATTGTTGGCAAAGCTTTTTGTGTGCGTGCAAGAGATAACTCTAAAACTTTATTCCCAGCAATTTTGAAAGGTATTTACCATGCATAATAACAAATCATGAACCTTCATAAATCATGATGGCTGTTATCTGCTCTGCCAGTTCTGTAATGGCTATTCAGTGTTCACCTTCATTCTCTTCTCCTCCCAAAGACCTATTATTTTTCATAAAATAATAGGAGATAAAATGCTTTTAATAATTTCTCCCTCATATCTGCATTTTTAGCTCTTTTCAGAAACAAGACCATGGAGTATTTTTAAGTTATTTTTCTGGTTTGGGGTACTGTGATTAGATCGACTTTGGTATTGGCTACATTTCAATTAAAAGATCCTCGTACAGAGCCGTCCCGTGTTCTTAACACCAGGCAAGAAGTTGACCTCTCCTAATCTCAGGCCGCTGGCAGCTACTGAATGTCTATGAGAGGCCCGTAGGTGTTTCCAGCCCCTTCCTACTTCCATGTACAGTTTCCCCAACATGAGTCACATTCGTTTCACGGCTGATGGATCCAGGGGTTTGTGGGGGAGATGTTTCTGCCTCATGAGGGGCTGACCAGTGCTCCTCGCTGCTGCCTCTTCTCCCTGGGATCCTTATGATAACTGAGTTTCAGCAACTGGATTTACCAGGAAAAGATGGTGCAGCTGGTCTTCATGACAATGAAACAAGTATGTAAGTTGGGAGCTGCTTTCACACGGGGGCACTGAATCTCACTGGACAGGGAACTGCTGGAGAGGGTCCAGCAAAGGGCTACAAAGGTGATGAGGGGATTGGAGCATCTTTCTTATGAGGAAAGGCTGAGGGACGTGGGGCTCTTCAGTCTAGAGAAAAGACGACTGAGGGGGGATCTTAGCAATACTGACAAATACTTAAAGAGAGGGTTCCAGGTAGATGAGAACAGTCTTGTTTCAGTGGTGCCCAGTGATAGGACAAGAGGGAACGGGCACAAACTGGAGCATAGGAAGTTCCATCTAACCCTGAGGAGGGACTCCTTTGCTGTGAGGGTGGCAGAGCACTGGCACAGCTGCCCAGAGAGGTGGAGGAGTCTCCCCCTCTGGAGCCATTCCAAACCCGCCTGGAGGTGTCCTGTGCCACTGCTGGAGGTGCCCCTGCTCTGGCGGGGGGTGGCACTGGGGGAGCTCCAGAGGGCCTTTCCAACCCCCACCAGTCTGGGATTCTGGGATTCCTTGCTACTACTGTTCCTGGGGCTTCCTAATGCCCCATTACTCTTATTTTATGCATTTAGTAAATGCCACCAGAACTCCTTACTAATTGATGCTGATCAACAGACGGCATTTCTTTCCTCACTCACTGTTATTTTTACAGCAACGTAAATGTACACTGCCTGTAACAAATAGGCGTCTGGGCAGGTGTCCACGTGGCAGATACCTTGTGGGGACCAGGTTCTGCAAACACTTCATAGCCTGAAAGTCACTCGCCAAGTAGGCAGGAAAAAACACATGAGGTAGAAGAGCAGCAGTGTGTCCTCCATCGCTGGGGCCTGTCCTGTGCCCACGGGTTGGGGCAGGATCCCACCAACTTCCACGTGGAGCGTGTCCAGGCCCTGTGTAAGGTTTGGGGAGGTGTTTCGTATGGCAGTTCCCCTTGGGCAGACACGGTGCTACCTTGGGAAGTGCTTTGAGAAAAGAGTCCTGGAATCACAGTCTTCTGCCTGTAACATTCAGGTTGAACTGAAAAAAAATAGCGCAGAAAGCTGGAAATGCAGAGCGTTGAGGGATTTTAGCATGGGTAATATTGTCCAAAACTGTGGCTTTGAAAAGGTAGAGATGAGTAAATTAAGGGTTCGGTGGACTGCTCGTTCCTGTGTGAGTCCAAGGGGACTGGAGAAAGACCGGGAGTCCAGGGACGTAGCTCCCAGGTGTTGCCAGATGGTACTTCCAGTAACACAGCAATAGCTTTGCAGCTGGGGGTCCCACCCTGGGCCGTGCTTCTGGGGATGGTGGGACAAAACCCTGTAGTCTGTGGTGGCAGGTGGAGCTGGATGAAAGGCCCTCTCTGAAGGAGAGGTGCTTAAAGGGACGGACTAGAGCAGGGGTCCACGGAGCCGCCCACACCACATGAAGCGTATGAGCAACTCCCGGTGCGACTCCTTGTTTTCTTAAATTTGAGCATGTTTCTATGCTCCTGCCAGAGCAGAGCCGGTGAATTTTGTATCTGTCGATGTCCCATGGTAAAACCAAGATGTGGCCTGCACGTATTGAGCAAGGCTGCGGCTGGCTCTGGTCACTTCAGCCTTCACTTCCACTTCAGAGCTGGGCATCGGTGAGCTTTGGCTTCCTGAAGGCGCTCGGGGTGGGCAGCAGCCCTCACCCCAAAAAGGCAACGCCGCGTCCTCCTGGCTGTGCCGGGAGTGAGAGGAGCCGAGCCGTGCCTGGGCAGCTCCTGCGTGACGCCCCAGAGTGTCCTCAGGCCAGGAGAAGGCGGTGGCTTGCCATGGCAGGGCTTTTTCCAGTCTCTGGAGTTTGCCTGAGTTTTTTTTATATTTTGGTTTGGCTTATTTATCCTCTTTGCCTTCCATAGATCATGGAGATCAGTTTTGCCATAGCAAAATACTAAAAAAAAAAAAAATAAATAAAATCATACACAGCAGTCAGGACGTCTGTAAGTGCTGTTTGAAACCAAACACTAGCCCAGATTCAGAAACATTGAGCGTTATGCACCACATCACTCTTTCTCACGAGAGTAAAGGTGAACATTTTAGAGTTTCTTGCTGAAAGGCATTTCTGGTTTGTGCATGCAGCGTGAGGTTTTTTTTAACAAAATCAGAGGTGTGATTTATTTTTAAAGCAGTTTTCTTCTCTCTCTCTCTCTCTCTCTTAATCAGATTTTCTTCATTACTTTTCCAGCAAAAATCTTTCTTGATTCTCTACTTTTGTTGCATTTCTGGGCCAAATTCACCACTGGCTCAAACGGAAGCAGGTACATGATACAGTGGAGTGCATCTGCTTTCACCAGGAGTGACTTTGGCCCTCCTCCGTTCTAGACATTAGTTACTAGAAGAGAACATAACACCTTCCAGCTGACATGCTGTTTTAGAAAGCACCTGCGTGTGTGTGTGCGTGTGAGCGAACTGGACATTGACTTCGGCCCAATCCTGCAATAACTTGAGAGTGGATTATGGGGGCTCTGGTGTGGGTACTTTTCAGGGGTGTCTGCGTTCCGCAGGCTGTCAGCAGCAGGACGTCCCCGCGCCTGTGCCTACAGGGCATGGACCAGGCTAAGGGGTGTCTGCACAGGATTTGGGGCGCCTGAAATAATTACCCAAACGAAGGGACTTGCCTTTGACTCTTCCTCAGGGACATCCGACACCTCCAGACTCCTCCTGGGGTGGGAAAAGTCATTGCAGGGTTGGGCTAATGGTCGTAACCGATCCATATGATTTCATGTTCGTTTATAATTTCATTGCTGCTAAATGCATTCATGCTGAGTTCCAGGTGTGTTTTTCTTTCCCTTCTTTCTTTCTTTCTGTTTATTTCTTTGTTTTTTAATTTCTTTTTTTTTTATTTTGCATAAATTCAGGAGCCTGCCTGCAGCCGTGCTTGGGGGGTCTACGTGTCTCCACACTGAAATAACCTTTTGTTTCTCCAAACCTAGGATGGAAAGAGGATGTTTGGCACCTACTTCCGGGTTGGTTTTTATGGAACTAAATTTGGAGACCTGGATGAGCAAGAGTTTGTTTACAAGGAACCCGCGATAACAAAGTTAGCTGAAATTTCCCATAGGCTCGAGGTGAGATGATTGTGGCTGACCTCAAATTCTGTCTGTGAGTGGCAGTTTAACTGTTTTGCGTCAGTTATTTAAGAGCTGTGCTGCCAAATTACAGAAGGTGGTGGAAATCGAAACTGTGGGGCAAAGCCCGCGCCGTGCCTCTCGGAGCCTGGTGCGAGGCTGAGCTTAGAGAAACAGCCACGTGGCAAAACGGTTTGCAGAGCGCCGTGCAGTGACCCGGAGCTGGGCCTGATGTCTCCTGTCCTCTTGCCGGTGCCACCGCTGCAGGAGGCGGGAGGAGTGCAGGGAGAGGAGTCCCACGGGTTTTCCCTGATCTTGCAGCGAGGGCTGCAGACCTGCGCTGATCATTTGGGAGTTTGTGGCATATCATACTGTGTTTTCATTTCTCTTCAGCCCCCCGGTGTAAATGGGGTGACCTGGGCTTGAAAAAAAGGTTGAGATGCCTTTCGGGATCCGACTTTCAGAAAGTACTGTGTTTTGCTGTCAGTTTGTTGCCTCCACATCGTGTTGCTCTCTCCAAGAGACTGAACCCTCTTAAGGTGGCTGAATTGCAGAGCCCCTGAAGTGGGACATCACGGGTCTGAAGTTTGTTTCGGCCGTGAGCAAGCAAAGGCAACTCTGATAAATCTAACCGGGGCTTGGGTGCAGCTCCAGGTACCACCCGGTGATCGTCTGTACCGTGTACTGGTTAGCCTGGCCTGGTTTTGTGCCAACTAGCCTGTGTCTAGATAATGTCTTAGCACAGTCTGGGGGACAGCGTGGGTCAGAGGCTGTTCCCAGTAAGCAGTGTGGACAGCTGAGGCCGTCCCCAGCGGGAGAGGAAGAGCGTTTGGCTCTGGGCCGTGCCATGCTACTTGTTCGCAGGGCCAGAGGGCGGACCGGGCCCTATTTTATTCACTAGAACAGATCTGATGTCACGTTGTTGCTCGCAACGATTCAGCTGCTGTCACGTTGCGCTGAAAGCAGCAGCGTTGTTTGAGGTTTAAGCGCATGAACCTGAGTTTGGAATCCGGCCATTCACCCAGCCCAGCAAAGCCGCGCTCTGATGCGGCGCCTGATTTCCAGGCAGATCCCGTATTGACCCCAGTTTCCAGTTGAGCTCCCAGGCAGACAGCGAGCTCAAATGGCTTGTTCAGAACCAGGCAGCGTGTGCGCGCGGTTGGAAGGCTCCCGAGTTCTCCTGCCTTCCAGGGCATTTGGCTTGTTTTTTCCTGTTGCCCCTGGAATGCGACTGATTTAATCCTCCTAGGTTCAGCGGATCACATTCAGCCCCGGCACAGCTACTGTTGGAGGCATGTGGGAGCTTCACCTCCCCTGAATATGCCTTTGTCTCTCCAACCCCCATCTCTCACGGCTGTGTCTGATCTTCCCTTTCTATGCATTTGCTCTTGATTGTAGGGATTTTACGGGGAACGGTTTGGTGAAGATGTGCTTGAAGTGATTAAGGACTCAAACCCAGTGGACAAATGTAAACTAGATCCTAACAAGGTAAGAACACAAGTACGGGTTTAGAAGTACAACTGGTCCTGAACGTATGCGAACGCGGTGCAACAAATCCTGCCCGAATTTCACCAAGTAGGCAATGAAATCCGTTTGCAGAGCGTCTTGTGACTGCTCAGGAGGAGACTTGGGGAAAATCATGCCAGCAAAGGAATGCAGAATTAGCCGTTTTGCTCCCTGCCCCAGGCCCTGCCCTCGCACTGGTTGGTGGGAAGGGGGGAGGCAGAAGGACAGCAGAGGCGCAGGCGGCGTTTGCCTTTCTCTGTAGTCTCCGCTGCGTGCAAGGAAGGGAGTCTGCCATTCACTGGCCTCTGGCTTTTTTGCAGCTGCAGCATTCTGTCGTTCTTGTGCCATGTCCGTTAAGCGTAGCAGAAATAAGAGGAGCGTGCCTGGGAAACAGGACTGTGGCTGAGGGCAGGGGGTTATCTGGAGAGAAAGGAAGGAAACGCTTCATGTGAAGAGCCTGAGAGGAGAGGGGCGGTCTGCTGTATTTTGTCCAGTCCAGAAACTGCTGAGCAGCTACCCCACGTCCCTGTCAGTGTGAGCCTCGTTTTTCTGAGTAAAGGCAAAAACCAGTTCTAGTTCTCCCGGAGGTGGCTTCAAGAGGAAAGAAAGCAAACTGGGTTATTGCGCTGCTAAAAAGCGGGGCGTAGGAGTCAGCTCACCGTGCCCACCTGGGTTCCTTCCTGCAGGCCTACATTCAGATAACCTACGTGGAGCCGTACTTTGACACATACGAGATGAAGGACAGGATAACTTACTTCGATAAAAACTACAACTTGCGGCGTTTCATGTACTGCACGCCCTTCACGCTGGACGGCCGAGCTCACGGGGAGCTGCACGAGCAGTTCAAGCGCAAAACAATCCTGACGACGTCCCACGCTTTCCCTTACATTAAAACCAGGATAAACGTCATTCACAAAGAGGAGGTGAGGACTGTGCTCTCAGGGGCTTCCTGTGTTTGAAGGGAGATATTATACAAGACTAAGGGAAGTGGATGTTGCCGAAACACATGCATAATGCATAACAGGTGCACAATGTATATGTGTGGTTTGATAGCACGGCCGCGTCCCGTCACACCGTCACGTTAACACAGATGCGCCCTCCTGGCCATCACTAGTCTACCTTTCCCCTCTGTTCAAGGTGCAGAAATTCAGCAGAGAGCGAGAGCAGACAAATTCAGCAGAGCGAGAGCAGACAGCACCGTCGTGAGCTGCTCTGGCTGTTCACTGCAGAGACTGTGCATGAGACCCCTTTATTTTGATTTTAAGAATGCCCTGTTTCTATTGGACTTTTCCCTGTTTTTACTCAACCTAAACTGAAACTAGACCAATTTAAAAATGCGGTACGCCCTGCCACCTGTTTAACCAGTGCATCCATCTCACAGCACGCAAGGGTCCTTGGGCAAGCTTGGCAGTAACGCAGGCTGCTCCTGTCCATTCTGCTTGAACAACGTGCTATAGAATCACAGAATGGTTTGGGGACCTTAAAGATCATCCAGTTCCAACCCCCCTGCCACAGGCAGGGACACCTCCCGCTAGACCAGGTTGCTCCAAGCCCTGTCCAACCTGTCCCATGGCTCTGTGTTACAGCTCACTTGCACGGCCTCAACAGACCCCCAGGCCAGTGGGGTCCTGAGGTCTTATAGAGAGGTTTATCCCAAAGCTGTGTTAACTTTTCAAGGGTAGGTAGGAACTGATGTGGTACCTGGGACACAATGAAAAATGCATTTTCCCGCAAGGCAGGGAACCTGTGAGTATTTAGGCACTGCCATGGTGCTGTAACCATGGGTAGTTGGTTGCGGTGACCGCAAGGGACGTGAGTCTGCCTCCTCAGAAGCAATCTCAGAAAGCTCTTGAGCACTGAGATGTAGAAACACATTTAAAAATCAAACTTTTTCTTGATGTTCCTAAACCCAAGACTAAGAGGATGCATTTCTGAAGTGCTTCTGTCCAGACTGTCAGTCCTATTGGTGTCCTCCACAGCTTCAGTATGCCACCCCAAAGTGACCGTGGTGTTTCTGAAAGCGTGTGTCTGGTTGACAGTCTCAGCCATAACAAGCGTCCTCTATTCTGGCTACTTGCATAGATCATTTTGACGCCCATTGAAGTTGCCATAGAGGACATGCAGAAGAAAACACAGGAGTTAGCTTTTGCAACCCACCAAGACCCTGCGGACCCAAAGATGCTGCAGATGGTGCTGCAAGGATCAGTAGGTACCACAGTAAATCAGGTGAGGATCGCTGTCCGAGTTGGAGACACTGGGGTGGTGCCTTTCACTCAGTGCAGTGGATGCTCAGCGTTGGGCTTTATTGCTAAATTACCTTGGATTCTTTTTCCCGTTCAGTCTGTGGGATGTGTTTAAGGTCACTGGTGGGTCTAGACCAGCTGTGCTCAGGGACTTTGCCAGTTGAGTAAGAGTCCTGAAAATGCCATTAGATCTGAAAAGTGGCTGAAAAGAGACAGCCCTCCTCCCCCAGTTACCTGCTCCTTCCTGGCATTCGCAGTGGTTTCTGCTGCCTTCTCCCTTACAAAAAAAAAAAAAAAAAGTAATTAAAAATAATACTTTCCCTTTGGTTAGCCAGGCTCTGGTGGGTGGAACTAGGAGTGTGTCCTGCTGTGGGTTTTGAATAAAATGGAAAGCAAAACCAGTGAATGGAGAAAAATTGAGGAAAAACTGAGGGAGTATGAGTAAAGCTCTACTAATGCACAGGCTGGAAAAAAATCAGCTGGAATTTCAAGTTCTGGGTTGAGTTTGCAGTGCTGGCTAACACTTCCTTGGTTCCCTCTGCATTGTTTAAACTTTGTCTCAGTTGTGAGTTGAGCAAACTTTTGTCGAGAGTCTTTATAAGAGAAAACAAATGTAGAATCTGTGCATTTTCTCACACTGTTTTCCAAAAACAGTTTTAGTTTTTAAAAAACAACAAAACAAGTCAAAGAGATTCAGTTGTCATGATGTTTGGTGATTTATGCCAGATTTACCAGCTGCAATTCTTCAAGATGGATTCTGTAAGGAAATGTTGCATTTTACGACCGTTTCTGTGTGCAAGAAGTTTCTCCAGCAATTGGATATGACAGACGGTTTCAAGAAACTTACTTTTTTTTCTTCTGCTCTTAAAGGGACCGTTAGAAGTTGCTCAAGTTTTCTTGTCTGAAATACCCAATGATCCAAAGCTCTTCAGACATCATAACAAACTACGCCTCTGTTTCAAAGACTTCACGAAAAGGTATGGAGTATTTTCTTCAAACTGCCTGACACGTGCCGTTATCACTACCGCACACCAGACAGGAACACGTACAGCAACACAGCGGATGTTGGGAGAGAGGAGTATTCATGTTATAACTCCCATCTGTCCAGTTTCCATATGCCGCTGTATTCCTCACTGCCCGGTTGGTTCCCTGTTCCTCTGGTGCTGCAGGTCCGTGACTTAAGTCGGATCAAGCGGCTGAAGATGTTTGGCTTTGCTGTCTGTCAGGAACGAATTAGTGATCGCAGTTCAGTTCTGAACAAGTGTTCCTGTTTCAGAAAACACAACTAGCCACTCTGGCACGAATGAACTCACAGCTTGGCAGGGTGAGGAGAAACTGCTGAATTGGGCAGGAGACCTAATTTCCTTCTGAAGTGAATTTCTCCAAACGGAGTGGAAGCGTGCTGGCAGAGTTCTCTGAAGAAATGTGCTGGCTGCTCTGCTTTCCTCTTGGGTAATGCAGACTGCAGTCTCAGTCCAGCATCACTTGCAAGCACCAAGGAATTAAAAAAAAAAAAAAAAAAGGAAATAAAAGTGCTCCGTGCAAATAGATCCAGTGGCAATGTAATTTTCCCATATGTAATAAGTGGCATTGATGATGCAGTTCTTTTCATACCCTTTGTTAAAATTACATCTTTCCAAGTAGAAGAGTTCCTGATGAACATCTCGTAGTCTGCTATTTATTAATCTTTCCTGGGGAGAGCAGTAGATCTAACTGTCTTTCAGTCCTGTTGGACTGGAAGTGGCTGTGTGGAGATCAGCTTTTCATTCCTCTTCTAACTGGAGAGTAAGTTGAAATAAAAACCGAGTTGTCACTCTGGAAGTGAAATGGAAATTGGAAATGTGACACCCTCTCCTTTCCCCATGGACACCAACCGGTTTAGCCAAGCCTTTGTTACCCAAAAACCAAGATGAGGAAGTATGTGTCATCCCAGGGGAACACAATGGATTTTTTTTTTTTGTACTATTAGATTAACAAATCTCTAGCAAGCAGCTCCTTTTTTGTGTGCCCAAGTTTCACAGGTTTTTGTTTTCTAGATGTGAAGATGCTCTGCGCAAGAACAAGAGCCTGATCGGTCCAGACCAAAAGGAGTATCAGCGAGAACTTGAAAGGAATTATCACCGGTTAAAGGAATCTCTCCAACCTTTGATAAACAGAAAGATCCCACAGTTGTATAAGGCAGTGCTGCCGGTCACTTGCCACAGGTGGATATTTGATTTTACTCTTTCAGCAGAGATAAGGAGGGTGTGAAACTGGGGTGTCTGATCTTCCTGGTCAACCTGTGGCATCTGTTTGTTTTCAATTATGGCTCTTTTGGCTGACTCCATCCCTTTCCCCTTCTGTCCTGACTTCAGAGCACATCCCCTTCCCAGCAGTTATGGTAGGTGGTGTTTGCAATGGTCCCTTTTTTGTTCCTGATCTATGACAATTAGGTTTTTTTTCATCCTACATCCCATTCTTTTTGAATTCAAAACCACCCTCAGTGTGTCAGGATTTTGCTGCTTGTTTGTTCCCAGTGAAACTGGGATGAGGAGCTTCAGGGGCAGGCAGGGTGGAAAACCCATCGGTGTTTCCCATCAGGTTCCCTCCACCTAATCTTTGGGTTGACGACCCCCACTGTGTCCCCTGTCACCAAGGCAGGCTAACGCAATCCAGCGAGACCGCCCTGGCATCCTGGGCTCACACCAGTTGAGGGGGTGGGGTTTTTTCTGGAAGGTTCTTTGTTAGCACCGAGCAGGACGGTGACGGTGCTGCTAACGACAGACCCTTTAGGAGATCGGTGTGAAGGTGGACTTCAGCTCATGTCCATGCGTTGGTTTAGGAGAATACAGCCCTGACTTTGAACCTCTGCTC
Source organism: Vanellus vanellus (assembly GCF_965231255.1). Classification (NCBI taxonomy): domain Eukaryota; kingdom Metazoa; phylum Chordata; class Aves; order Charadriiformes; family Charadriidae; genus Vanellus; species Vanellus vanellus. Next base: position 79,172,663 of record NC_138910.1, on the reverse strand, counting down.
CTGTAAGTGTTGTTCAGAGGTCAAGAGCAACGGGGAACGTAAAAAACGTTGTGAAAAGAGAAACTTGGCAAAATTACATCACGAAAAGGGCAAGACTTAGTGCTGGATGAAGAAGGCAATGAGTGTTCCCAGCTCCCATGGCAGTGCTTAGCGATATTTCTGTGGCTGAATTTGAAGTATTTTTCCGTCTGCTGAATAGCGCAGAAGGGTGCCCTTGCCTCGTTACTCAGGTTCGTGACGTTTTAAGCTCTCCCCAGCCTACGTACTGTGAGCTGGCTGTTCTCCGCAGGAGTCAGTTTTCACTGGCTGGGGATGGTGGGAGTACCAGTGCTTCCCTCCCCACCCGGGTGGGAACCTCACGAGCATGGTCGCGGTAATGATTTTCTAATCTTGTGAAATTCAGCCTGTGCGGGGAGTCTAATACAGGTATTCCGGGCAAATTCCACTGAAAAATTTATTTGAGTGACTTAAATAAGATTTCAGTAGTGCGGGTGGTTTGTGCTGCTTCTCGCCGTACACAGGAGTTAAACTTTCTGTCAGCTTTCGCGTCAGTAAACCTTGGGCAGTTGAATGGTCCCAGATACAGACCCAAACCCAGTTCATTTGAAAAGCAGTGGGTTAACGTCAGCGGACTTAATTTTTGTAGTAGGCAGCTGTAGAAAACAGTGGAAATGAAGTACAGATCCATTCATCTGACGAGGCTTCTTATTTCATCATGGAAAATATGAGCTCATCATTGTATTTTCTCTCCCTCAGAGACTCCTTCAGCAGGATGAGCCTTCGCAAAATGGATATCTAAACGAGTTAAAAACCAAAATAAAAAAGCACTTAAAATTAAGGTTTTGAAACGAAAGAGCCTTGTTATCAGCGCTGGGAATCAAAGAAGTTTTATTGTGAAATAAAACTTGGACTTCATCCTGGACATCCCACACACCTCTTCCTCCATCAAAGTGTTCAGTGGCCAAAAATCATTCTGAATTGTCAAATGTAGACTTATCAATGTTTGAAAAAAAATCATGGCAGTGGTATCCAGAGTATTGGTGATAAGCTGTAAACTTACCTGTTTTTTAAGGCATTTTTATGACTCAAAGGTACACTAAACGCATTTACCTTTATTTATAGTATTGCCTAATGTTAAATTTATTTACTTCTAGTTCATATATTTAATTTATATTAGGACCATACGCAAATGCATTTTTGAAGTTTTTAATGTAGTGATGATGGTTATTTTGATGGTACTATTAAATATGTGAATGTTTACACTTTAACTCCCTGTGCGTTGGACTTCAGAGCTCCCCGTCCTTGGGAAAAAGGTTCAGAGTAAGGTAAGTCTTACAGTAACATTTCTTAACCAAGTGGTGATTTTTTTTGTTACTACCCCTATCCTTTTTTCCTTTGTAACTCTGAATACCAATTGCTACAAAGAAAAATAATGCCATCTGTAGCCATCTGAAGAATAGAGGCACATCCTGTTAACACTTTACCTCCTTCGGTACCCGTGAAGGGGAGCTTCAGCGTGACTGCTGTGCGCGCGGTCGTTTCCACCAGTTAGGAAGTCCAAACAACACTAATCTCATCAGACCTTTCAATGTGCTGTTCAGCGGAGCACTATACCTGCGACCAGATGCTTTGTTGTCTTCCTTTTTCAATTTAAAAACTAATTTCACGGGGAAAAAGAACATAAAACTATGTCACAGTTTAAAGCTTACAAAGAAAGCATTCTTTGCATTGTTATTTATGTAAAGAAAAACATCTGTTTTACAGCAGTTATTTTGGTGGCTAACGCAGCACGTCAGGGAAACATCAGAATTGGAGCCGAGTACAGAACTCAAATCTAGTCCTTTATAGTTTTCCTCTCTGTATTGAACAAGTCCCTTGGAAGAGGTGGTATGTGTTTAAACAAAGGCTTACTCTCTATAAATACCTAAATAAGCATACATATGCATATATACATGTATATAGATAAAAAACCAAATTTGATAAACGTACCTTTTCATATATATAAAAATATAAGAAAAAAGATTGGTTTTATACATGAGCTTTTAAGATCGCAGACCGCTATACATCATCACTTCCCAGTTGTGAGCATTTGACTTTTGAAACCTTAAATAGTTTTTACCTTCACTTCTAACATACGCATTCCTGTATGTTAGACAGTGCTGGGGGGTGTTTCTTTGGGGTCCGTCCGTCCCCCCCCGCTCCTGTTTTAGCATCTGTAGCTGCAGCAAGTGCCCACCCTTCTGCATCAGCGGGGGGAGGGTTTAGGGTGGGGAGGGTCTTTTCTGTTCAGGATACTTATTTCAAGTTAGTAGTGGCTGCCTGTGAGCGGGCGCGTGGCAGGGTGATGGTACTCCTGCTGCGGAGCAGGGCTGCAAAGGACCGTGTCTGGGAGCCACCACGGGCTGTAGGCGCGTGGTCAGCCCTGGCGGGATGGCGCCCAGCGGGATGGATGGCGCCCAGCGGGATGACATCCCGCGGGATGGCGCTGCGGGGCGTACTGGCTGGGGCCAAGGGGTGTGTTGGGGAAGGGAGAACAGCGCTGCCAATTTTCGCTCCTTCGGCCGCACGCTTTTTTTATTCCAACAGCTTCACAGTGGTGGTGCTTTGTGATAGCGCAAGTGCGGTGCTCTTCTCAGGGTGCGGCTGTCTGTCGTGGGTTAGGCCAAACTGGTCAGTCTCTGACCGTTTGCCCTTGAACACCAGCGATCCTGAACTAGTTCTCTGTTACGGGTTATAACACGGGAAAGCCTGCATGGAATTCCTTGTATAAAGAAAAACTACTCCTCTAACCTGAGCCTTTTTTTTTTTTTTTTTTTCCCCCTCTGAGACCTTTCGAAGGCCTGCTGCAAAGGCCAGGGATGCTGCTGAGGCTTCGGAAGCTGTATGGGAGCCAGGGACTCATAATGGAAAATATTAAGGAAGGAGGGGGTAGCTTTGCGAGAGGTTTATATGAAGAGGCGTGCAAAATATTTACAAAGTGAAAAAGGGGAAACAAATCCCCAAAGCCATGAAAGAATGAAACCTTAATTTACAGTAGTCCTTGCGTGTTGTTTCTTCGGCTAGGAAAGCGTCTTTTAAAATCCAAATCCTTTATAAATATCCTTTGATTTTACTGCACGGCCCCACGTCAGCGTGGGTCCGTCTGGCTTAGCAGTACGTACAGCTCGACAGTTGTGTAGACCTCAAGGGAGGTGTGATGGAAAGCTCAGATTCAGCAGCCACGTTCTGTTTGCCCTTGCGGCAAACTACGGGCCATGTGCAATACAGGACATCGGTTACTGCGGCAAGTGACTCGGTGAGGAAGGGTGGCAAGTGCTTTACTCGAGTAAGTCTCCAAAAAACCCACCCCATGCCTCTACCCACGTACCGGAGGGAGGTTTTTTTCATTCAGCATATTCCAGCCCATCTGTGGTTTCTGTTCCGTTGTCTACAAAGACTGTTTCTCTCGAGCTGTGTGGTATGATGGAAGACAGCTGGGGCTTCCTCCCATTACACCGTAGCAAATATTTTGTTGAATATAATGGTATTTTGTTTCCTTGGAACGTTTCCTGCTCCTGCAGTTAAATGAAAAAGATAAGTCCTGGGTCAAGGGTGGAAAAAGAAGCTTTCATTTGCAGGCTGAAATTCGGCAAACCCCATACTGCAGGCAGGAAAACAATAGCATTCTGTAATGTGATTTGGCTACCCTTGCAAGGTAAGGTTACAGTTATTTTTTTGGTGATTTTTTAAAATGTAATTTATTACGGTGACAGGGCTTTGGAAAAGGGTAATTCCAGATTTTTCTCTTCTGTACAAGATAATTACTAGAGACATCTATTCAGCATGAGTTTATAAGCAGCTCTAAATTTAGTCCAGCCTTTTTTAGACTGCTTTCTATTGAAAACTGTTGCACTGGTTTCCATCGAAAACTATTGTTTTCTGTTGAAAATATTTCTTGAATGAGCTTTCTAGACTGAACCATATTTTAGTAATACACCATCATCCACGATCTACTGCAAAATCAAGGTCTGTACAAAAATCAGAGGTTCACCATAACATGGAAAACACTAAAGATGTTTTTCAGGCGTTACCTCAGTGTTTATACTACATTATAATAAAAGACTGTAAAAAATTTAAGTGTTGCAGAATAAACTAGACAGAGGTTTCTAGGGCTTTTCCTCTAAATAAATGGAATTGTGTTTGAAAAAGCGTAAATACATCCAGGAAACTAGAGCATACTCACATCTTGTTTATCTTTCCTCATCTCTCGTTGCAGCAGCGCTTCATGTCATTCCATCCATCCAGAAGTAACACTTATTTGATTTTGTGTCATATTTTTAAGATTTTAATTGTCTGCGGTTTATAGGATTCACCTGAACATTTTAGCATCTAACATGATTTGGGATTTTAATATCTAGTATTTAGTGCTAACCGTTCCACTTGTTTTTACAGTAATCTTAAGTTTCCCTTTCCCCTTGCCTGTAGTCATCAAGTCCCTTCAACTTAGGATGCGCCGTACAAGAATCAGTTAAAAACCGGAGAATGTTATTTTTTAAAGGACTTGAAATCTTCCATTTCTCTAAGATAGATACTTTCCCAATCTTTTTGTAACAGTGCCCAACCACTTTCACTTTCCCCTTTTCCCTCTCCAAACACAAAAGTCTGATCTAGTCATCTCAGCTGCATATCGTAATTTTTTTTTATTTCATATATACATTCTTAACAAAGCATCAAGCCAAATGCTTTCATTTTCCCACATTTCAGTGAGCTCCAAGTACAAATTAACTGTTATAAGATCACCACTAAGTTCCAAATCCACCCAAACAGATATGCATATTAGAGGGCTTTATTCTTAAAAGTACAAAATTATTTTAATTACACTACATGCTCCCCCTGTTTTTGAAGTATTAATCACACCTATTTACACTTTGCCCATTTAACACCTATGCAACAAGATGTAAATTAGACCATTCAAACATTTCTGTTAAGTTCAGTTCCTTCCAATACACTAAACAAGGTTACAAAACCCTTTTCTTGTGCTTCGAGTTGCACCGAGCAGTATAGAACTGGATAAGGAGAATGTCATCAGTAAACCACGCGCTTACCCAAAGACTAAATATGAAGTATTACTTCCCAAGTTACAAAAATACACAACTTCTGATGAAATTTGCTAGTTAATATACATTTACTCCAGAATATGAATACAAATAACTTTTATTAAAAAAAAAAAAAAAAGCTAATAATACAATAGGCATGTCTGAGACCTAGAATTGTGTTAAAACCACTACAGTGTGCTGCAGGCATCGTTTAGGAACTATACAAATTGGTATTTCTAAAAGGTAATATCACTATTCTCCAGCATAAAAGTTATTATGGGAGTTAAGTTCTATGTCATGGTTTGTTAATTCAAGTTGAGCCACTTACACCGAACAAAAAGACCAGAAACATTATGATCCAGTAGCTTCAAAAACAAACAGCTGCTTCTTCCAGGTAGCCTTGATGCAAATCAGACCAATAGGTGTATGCAAATCCCTAATATTTACAGTCAAAATACAGTATCACTCTACAATTTTCTTATAAAACAGTAGGTAAGGAGTCGATGTAGACGACGATGTCGGAGAAAGAGAATTCAGGAAGTCCTTTTCTTCTGTAACCTTCACTTCAGAATCATCAAAAAGCAACCACTTGCCTTCATACTCTTTCAGGCTCTGCAGTACGTAGAGAGCTTTGTTTTCGAGTCCACCGGAAGCGACACCGTTTTGCTCGCTGTGTTCTGCGCTGCACTCCGCGCTGCCGTTAGTACTGCTAGACTCGGGATTTCTGTTTTCAGTAACCACGTTAAGAAACTTCTCAGGGTTAGCTGGTTTGTTGTTGTACAGGTCACAGTCAGACTTGCTCTTCTGCCCCCCAAGAAGTCCGACTGCTTCCATGTTCTTTTTGTTCAGAACTTTACCCGGCTGGGCGTTTCCATTGACTCGAAACGAGACTTCACCATCGTCGTAATCTTCAGCAACAGTTCTCGCCTCCTCCTCATTCAGTGGTTCCGGTTTAATCATTTCGTACATTTGGTCAGTGATGAAGTTCCCCTTGTCTAACTCCAGGCTATTAAGGTCTGTAATTTTGACAGAAGCTGTGTAGTGTCCGCTGCTAATTGTAATGCCGCTGTGCATTACCACTGCAAATAACCCGTAGGTGTCATTGGTCGGCTTTGTGCTCCATTCCTCTAGTGACAGTTTGAGAGGCGTCAGTAAGGGAGTGTTTATCTTGGACAGTCCACCATAGCAGTCAAACCTTTAGAAAAGAGATAGAGTTAGACCTCTTGACACAACACCTCACAACAAATACCGCTTTCAGTGGCCCGTATATTGTGTCTATAGTCTTGCCCTTCTATTAAAAAGCCCTGGGTGACCCGAACGGGAGAAGCTGCTCGCCTTTCACCGTGCTTATCGTGAGGGGCTGTCCCCGGCAGCCCTGTTCAGTAAAGACAATTTTACAAGTAGGCGTAACGGTAAATCTTACAGCCGAGGAACTAGGTATTTTAACTATTTAACAAATTCCCTTTTTCTGAAATAGCGGCTAAAGTTAAGTTTTAAATAGTGATGATAAAAGGAGTTATCCTAATTGTTATCACTCCTGCTTCTCTGCACAAATACTTGCTTCTTCCCAGACACCGTCCTGCTTTCCAGGTTGAAAACCCAAACTCTTCAAACATCCAAGGCTGATGTAAGCAGGGTTGGTGTTTTGTTTTTTTTTTCCCAAACCTTTGAAAGAGTCATTTACTAAATAAAGGAATACAAATCTATTTTACTTTCAGGAAAACCGAGTAATTTTTTTTTTCTCAGATGATCTTACTGCACTGTAGTATACTGCCAATGGTACGCGATGGTTATCCAAGGATGAGTAAGTTACTAACGCTTTCTTATTACTAGGGATTCTTCATTAACTGTCCAATGTTATTCAGTTTTTTTAAACAATTATCCAGCTGATTTACTTTGGAAAAGCATCCAGTATTCCATAAATATTTAGCATTTTGTTCACAGTGCACAAATTTACAAGAGAAAAGTTTCTTAAGTCCTTTCATTACAATAAGGATCTCCTAAAGAGTTTGCAAAGAAAATAACTGTTGGGACTTTTACATTGTGTATTACTCTCCTGGAATGATTCTGATGTTACATGATTTACATATTACACCAGCCAAATTTAATTAACCCCTTCATATGACGATATGTTAGGGTGTCCTAATAGACCACAGTGGTCATTCAGTCTTGCTCAGCTGTTAGGGTGTTGCAGGGAAAGTTTTACAGGGTTTGTCTGTGTTCCCCTGTAAAACTTAGGTTCCACACAGCTAACTACTATTATTCAACTTGCATTTTATCATAAGAAAGAATGAATAACTATCTTTAATCCAAGGAAACTGTAGATATGGCATAGCGGTATAAGCATAATTGCAGTAAGAGTATTACTTTTGTTTTACTGGGTTTAGTTTTGATTCTGCTGTGCTTGTAAACATCTTGCTGATGTTGACAGCCATAAACCTTTATAAACATAAATACATTTACACACACACAGCTGTCCTCAGTCACTCAGGTCTAATTAACTGAAATCTCATTTTAGACCTAGGCTTACCATAAACATTTGACTGCACCAAAAGAAACACAAAAGAGCATATAATCAGAAATACTAAAACTTAAATCTTCTGAAAATCCCTATCAGTAGTAGACAGAAATAGAGATATTCAGAAGAGAGTCAAGAAACAGAGAAACTGCTTGCTGATACTCTAGATCAGAAATCCAGTTGCACTCAAGCACACTCTGACAATCATATTAACATAAAACATTAAAAAACAGGCTCTACCTTTCTTCTGAACGAGATCCAGCATCAGAAAGATTTGGAGAGGAGGAAATAAGAGAGGAAATCTTTTCCTATTAGCTTTTTGTTCTTCTTAATGATAAGAATCTGAAGACAGAAAAATTGCATGCCAAGTACGCTGCCTCCTCTGACTGATGCACAGTAGTTCATACACAACAAACTTGATTTCTGCAGCTACAGCTTTTGAGTTTTTTGGGGAACTTTTACCCACTGTACTGAATTAATACCTCAAGTTATTATAGACCTTTAAAGACTTATGCTATTTTACTGCAATGCTTTTAACACATAAGGATGTGAAATACTCCAGATAAAGATATCCATCTTTCTGCTTTCACTAATTAGCAAATGTGACTGTAACAAAACCTAAATTAAGCCTTTTAAAAAAAAAAAAAATAATAATCACCTGCTCTTACCTGATCCCATTTCACAAGACAAAAAAAGTCTCATTTTCTTGCCAAAAAAAGTCTCATTTTCTTGCCAATGTCACTTGTTAAATTTATATAGTAGAAATGCTTAATTGGGTGTTACCAGTTACACATTTCTTAACAGCTTCCCAGTCTGAGCACAAACGGCACACATTACTTTTTCCCCCAGACACACTTGCCAAAATAGAATTACTCATCCCCAGGCAAGCAGTTTTTCACACTGGCTGCTTTATTAAAAAACAAACAAACAAACAAAACCCAAACCACAACACTTTGCAGGCCAGCATCTAGAAAAGATGAAGCAAATCCCTACTAACTGCAAATATTTGCATTACTGTTCCCCTCTGCTTCATTTCTCTTCATTTATTTAAAACTTTGCCATCAGAAAACTCAGTCGAGCACAACTGAGAAGCAGACAACATTTCAAAATTTTTACTGGGGCTAAGAGAAGTTGTATGAAGATTGTTAGTTTAAAAATTTTAAACTTAAGGCCAGCGCAACAGCCTGTTTGTTAGTACTTTTAGGGCAAACCATTGCAGTCTCATCTATGAAGAGAGGAGTATTTTATACAATAAATATTACAAGTTTCCAGAAGTCAGCTGGGGGAAGCTCCATCAAAGCTCATGGCTCAAAAACCACCACAGGAGTGACTGGATACTCTGGAGTAAGCCAGTGCTTTCTTTACCAGCCTTGGCTCTTCCCCATTTGATTTGCAGCTGTGCTTTATTACTCCAAATCAAGACGTGTAGAAATGACACGGTTTTGTCCAAGATAAAACATCCAAGCCAAAATCTCAGAAACAACCTTCTAAGCAGTTTCAGCTTCATCACTGACTCCAGTTCTACATCTGATTTTTCCACTCTTACTTCCTTAACCTCTGGCCGCTAGCACTTGGCAGGAAATGTATGACATGATGCAGAGGACACATGAGGAATACCACAAGAGACTGGACTCAGTCTGACCCAGATATAGGTCCGAGTAGTTTGGAGCAAGGACCTGAGGATTGCCAGGACAGAAGAAGAGGTAAGTGATTTAGGAGATGGCTGGTTCACCTGCGTGCTGCAAAAACTTAAACTTCCTCATAGAAACAAAAAAGTAGCAAATATAGGAGCAAACTGAAGAAAATATTCAAGTTTCCTTTCAGGTAGACATCTCGGGTTGTATTTTTTTTTTGGAATAGCCCATAATCATACCAGGATACTATCTCACATCAAGGGCTACTCAACGTAGCATTACAAGTTAAGAAGTGTGCAACTTTTTCTCTGCCTTGGTGCAACAGTCAAATATTACGTAGAACAATGAGAAGACAATTTGCTATGTTATGATCCTGGATTTGTATGAAGAGATGTTAGCAGACATTAGGGAGACAGAGGAATTTTCCTTTATACTTTGTCAGAAGCTTAGATACTCCTAAAAACAAATACTAAAACCTGGCAGAGCAAGAATTCTAGTTTTAACAATCTTAGCAAACTACCTGTAAGAATGTCTTATAAGAATGTCTTAATATAAACCTTGACGAGTTATTTTACAAATCTGATTTACACTGACCACAGTTATCAGCGCTTGTTTATACAGCATCCTCTGACAAGTCATCTTTCAACTTACATTTTGTATCTGTATATTGCCAATGGTCCTATATGCTTCAAGTTCTAAAATATATTGGTGACACAAATATTATGAACTAAATTCCACGGAAGACCGTGCAGTAGACTTCCCGCCGGCAAGGTGGCTCTGAAGGTCTAAGGGCAACCAACAGGGAAACGCGAGCCACAGGGAACCAGGCAGAGGAAAGGCCAAACTAACTTGTGCCTAAATAACTTACTGTACGTAACAAAGCAGCTCCGTGTTAAGTCTGAGACCTACACCTAGCCATCGGCTCATAAAGCACACGGGCTGCAGCAGAGAACCGTGCTGATGCCAACCAGCGGGCTGCTGAAACCAACACAAGTTTTACCTTCTTCTGCTGCATCTGGCAAAGTTAATGCAGATAAGGAAAGTTATGTTTTAGTGAATACCAAGAAGAGTTGAAACTTCTAGTCAATCTAGCGTTACTAAAATCATACAGGCACTCTCAAAAACACAATGAATGGTGTAAAGTTTTTCCAAGGGATCTCAGGTGATATTTTATAGTTTAAGAGAAGCTTTTCCTGATGAAGCCTTCTGTCATTTTTCATCATTTGAATCTCAGTGGAGCAATAGAGTCTAGTGCAAGACGCTGTGCGTGAAGTGTCATGGCATTCCTTCATTTGTGTATAGTACTGTAGGGACGGGATGGGAAGTTGCTTGCGTTTTTTCCCCTCCCTTCCCAAAGGAAATCCCTAAGTACAAAAAAAAGGTAAGGAACACTCTCATAAGAATAATCTCTTTCAAAAAATAAGGATTCCTACAGTACATAACAAACTGCTCAGCAGTTGAACATCAGTGACATTGGTATTACTGTATTTTAAAGGATTTCTGTACTGTCTGTTAGACCTTTAAAGTTTATCTCCTGATTTTTTCCCCCAAATTTTAGTACTCGCATTCAGTTAGAGACCAAAGCACTATTAGCTGCGACCATAAAATTCAGTTTTGTTCTCGTTACTTGTTCTGCTACATCTGCCTCTGAATTCACACAGACAAGCAATATTAAAAGTAATGTTTTAAGAAACGTCAGGATATCAGGCTGTTGTAAGAATATACATAAACCAATTTTTAAGAAGTTTTGTGAAAGTATGTTCTCCTGGAGATAATTTCTGCCACTACTCGTAACAACAGAAAGCCTCTATGAAATTAGGGGCTGTGTCCCACTCATTTAAGTTAATGTCAATCTAGAAATTGCTTTTGCTTTTGGAAAAGTTACAAAACCTTTTCATCTCTTGTGATAAGTTTTCCCTTCCGAGAGCACACTGTTTCGTAATACAGTCAATCTGCATACTCACTCTAAGCCACTAGCAGCAAAGCACTTCAAATGAATTGTTATAACTTCAGGCATTTTATCGAATAAAAGGCTGCGTTCTGCTTCTGTGTAATGATGGCAGTTTTCGCAGAAATATTTATCCTCTCCCACAATCCTTTCCACTGACGCAAACTGTGAAATTGCCCATTTAAGAGTCTTCATTTCTGTTTTTGGCTCTGGAGAAACTATAGAAGAGAATCGTTATATTCACAGAGATGCTATTATTTACATTTCCAATGCATTCCACCAGAATAACAACAAAACAAAGTATGTCAAGACAAGACATGCTCAAAAATCTATCAACACTGTAAAGAACGCTCAATATGTATGAAATAGAAAATATATTCAAATGGTTGAATCATTTCAGGAAGTGATGAAAATACCACTTAATGCATATCATTACTTAAAATCTACGGTTTTCCCAAAGCTTGTCTTAAGATTGCATGTACTAATTCTGCTGCCATGTCTGGAAATTGGGTGCGTGTATTTGCGACTGGAATTTCACTCATTAAGGCGAACTTCCAAAATAACCAGAAAGTTCCCTTTCACTTTTTACATTTTGCTGCCCCTGACAGCCTCACGCTGCCGATGACAAGATCGCCTACGCTGTCGGTAGCATTTGACATACGAACACCACCGAACACACATTACTCTCAAGTCCTTCAGCAAAACGGGGAGGGCAAAAATAGTAAGTAAAATAGCAGTAAAAGTTGCTCCAAATTAAGTTCATGGGAAATAAAATTAATTTATTTCAAATTCCGAATTTCAAAAAGTATTGTCACCCTGCTTATTTTTGAAAATAGCTAAAAGCTACATATAGATCACTAAAATTTCATGAAAGACACCAGAGGACTAATATTTACAAATACGGAAGAAATAGGTAACAACAGTCTAAAACACTGAAAAAAAAGTTGTTGTTTTTTTTACAGTAGATTAACAAAAAAAAGTGCTAGTTTCTCATTTCTTTATTTTTGAGAAAAAATGCAGATATTTCTTAGGAAATGAAGAAAAAGTGGGAGACCTTCTCATCCAGGAAGAAAGGGAAAACCCAAATCAAAGAAAATACCTATTTATGAGCAAGAAAACGTGTATGTAAGTGAAGGATCGTAAGCACTCTGTGTTATGTGTTAAAAACTGAAACAATTTTAGTACTATCCAGATCTGTCTATATTATCAGCACTGTGTTGCCAAAGTCTAAAGTTAATCAGGACAAGAGATAACAGAACAGCCTCTAGTTTTAACCAGCACAAACAGGAGCAGTGTTCCTCGATAGCTACGGCACCGTCCTTCCTCAATGGCTGGCTGAAGCAGAAACATAACATCACAACCCTTGTCGCTGATTACTTACTTTCAGAACTCTCTTCGGTTTTAGAAAGTTCATCTTCTTGCACGGGAACACTGATGTCCTGAAAATCTTCTCTTCTTTCGGTAAAGCACTCACACTCCAAGCATCTTGTTCTCAGAACTAACTGGCCCTGGAACAGTTTCTCCACTAGTTCAAAAACAGCCAGTTCTGTACCTAGAGAAAGTATAAGCCAGATCACTTATCGAGATGCATTTTACTCAAAACCACTTTGGAACCTGGCTATCCTTCTTGGAAAATCACTGTGTTACAGGCATGGTTTTTTAGGGATTCCAGATAGGAATTAAAAAATAATAAAAGCAGCACTGCTTATCACATGCAATTTTCACAGCGTCATCTACTTGTAACTAAGTAGGGAGCCTCTTTCTCTTGGCCTTCAAAATTTAAGTTCTGTTTTAAGATTAGATTCTTGTTTTATACTTGAAGTGTGATGGTGTCGTGTTCTGGAAAGTTTGTCATCAACACACTGTCTTCTGAGTATGGACTGTCAGCCTCACGAGGAACATAGCACTTGTGTTTTGCCTGTTTATTCTCAGCCCTCCCCTCTAATACTTTCTGAACTTGTTGGCCAATTTTAGTCAAATCTGCTGAAGAAGCAGAGACCTCAAACGATTCTGCATTCCATCAAATCTTTATAAATATTGGTGGGTGGATCAGAAAGAAAGTTTGAAATTAGTTAAGTACTGAATTCACACTGAGGCCCTTCCCTCAGCAGTTATCTCGTTTCCGTGACACAAACAAAATCCACAGCTGCCAGCCAATTAGCATATGTAATACATCCAATGTCTTTTCTAGTTCCTGGGAAGGCTGGAAATATAGAAGGACTAAAGAATAGGGGGAGGAGGAGAGGATAGTGTTTGTAAAGACTTCGGACACAAATTCATAGCCAATGGGGTTTGATTCTGTTTGCTCCCAACAGCAATCTTCCTTTACATCTTGAATCCACTTGCTATTACTATTGATGACAAAATAAAATATAAACCTGGTAGTATTCTGACTTTTTTGGTTTTATATTGTACAGTGATTCCATACCTCTTAAGATCTAAGCTAAACAGGTCAAGATATAAAAAAATTATGAACATGTATAAAAATAAATTCTCTTTCATAAAAATCTTTTTCAATTCCTGAAAATGTAATTTTGTATTTAGAGAGCTCTGCTAACTACACAGGCCGAAGGCTGACTTTCCAAGCATAGTAATTTCTTAATCATGCTAATTTTAAGCCCATACGCTTGTTCACCAACCTTCCTTTTTTGGTTCTTTTTCAGTTCCTTTTTCATTATGGCTTTCCAGAGGAGATGCTGGTTCACAGTAGTCTTCTTTAATATTGTTACCATTTTCACACTTCAGAGATGACTCTTCGAGCTCACAGTCATCGTATTCTTTCCCTGGGTCTTTGGATCCCAAGTTTGTAGTTAACTTTCCTAGACTATAAAATTTAGACAGAATACTAGGCTGTTTGCATGAAGATTTTAACCAGTTTAATCTAAGCCGTGACTTCTTCTGTGTTGGCTTTGCACTCTCGTTTTCACTGGAACACTTGGCAATGGCATCGGTTTGATTTTCTAGCTTCTCTCCTGTTGCTTTCCTCTTTGACCTGGTTTGTCTTTGATTTTCTTCAGCTGCGATTTGCTCTTTGGATACTTTGGATTTTTTCTTTGCGTTGCCACCCTCGGCATCGCTTTTTCTTTTCCCATTTCCTTTGAGCAGCTTGTCTTCAGCTATCTCTCCAACGTGGCTGCTCGGTACATTATCCTCCTCCTCGGCAGGGTTGCCAGTTCCATTGCTCTCAGCATTCTGATTCAGTTTTTCCTCCAGCTTAGCTGTAGGCTCTTCCACGGGCAGTTTGTTCAATTCTTCCTTCTTCAGCAGCTGACATGTTTCTTGAATGTTACCCAGGATACACTGCAGAACCTCCTGGGCATCATGCTGCAAGTAGCCTTCATACATAGGGTTGAGCTCTCTATTAAAAGTAAAAGTAAATGAGCAAGGCAATGAAGACTAGTTACTCTTTGCTAACTGGCTAACCTGATTGGACATTTAAATTAGGGAGTTTAGATATAAAAGCAGGGGAGGATGCTCTCCAGGCCTAGAGAGGAGTCCTCTCTGTCACATACACGGGTGAAAGCAGCTACAGCCTTATGTACTTAAACACACGCTCAATCGGAAGCCAGTAGTGGTCTTTCTCAGGTCAATGAGAATACTTAGACAATTAAGGCTAAGTACTTTTTTAAACCCACGGCTGGATTTAAATTGTGTTGTTACAAACTGAAACTTTACTTTCAAGGTTGTAATGCCATAGGGCTAACAATAAACGTGAAAAACTGACTTCCTATAACGATGCCCCAAATTTAAGACCCTCTACCTCCCGCAAGTCTCTAATGCTGTGCTGTACTGTGCAGTGACCTCAAAACTTCCCGTGAAAATTCTGACAATGCGTTAAAGATAATTTGTACCTAAGGGTATTTAGTAGCCTTCGGGGCTGAGTAGCAAGTTCATCTGTGTATTTTTCTGGATTTAAGAGAAAGCTGGCTTGAAGCTGCTCAACTGAAAGAATCAATGAGTGCAAACTGCAGATCAGTTCGTAACTTGCCAGTGGGTCTTCTTTACAACTTCCCTGCAACAACAATATAAAAAGAATAAAAATACTTGCAGTTTTTTGACTGTAACAAGTTAAACTTTTTCTCTCCTGCCCTCACTTAGTTTTCTAACAGATATTTGACAGATTTTTTTTGTCTGTTATGGGAAGCAGGTGAGTTTCAGACAATATATTGCTCTTTTGCCAGTAGAAAACAAATATAAAAGCCAAACTAACTGTTTTTTTTTTTTTTAAAAAGACCCAAACCATCTTTGCCCAGACTCCAATTTCCATCCACTCAAAGTACTGCATCATAATTATCTTCATGCCAGAAGCATAGTGAGGTATCTTCTTGAATTTCTTCTGTTAAACTTAAGACTTGTGCTTACAAGTTCACAGACACTCTAAACACTCAAGTTTGAACACAAGTTCAAAACAACTCAAATGTATCTTTACCTGAAATAGCACTGCAGAAAACAATACTGCAAAACTTCTTACAAATAGAAGAAATCACAGTTAAATTTTCTTGGTGCGCAGCCTCACTCGCACAATTACAAGTAAAGGAACGTGTCGCGAGATATATTACCTTTTCTGCTTTTTGCTCTCCTTCATCCTTCAAAGATTCTTTCTTCTTTGAAATGATATTATATAAGTGTTTTACTCCAGTTTTAAAGCCAGGACAAAAATACAATACCTGAAAGCAACAGTTTACAACAGAATAATTGGTAAAGTAAGAAGTTACTCAACATACATATCCACATTTATGATCAAACAAGCTTTGCATCTCCCAAGGCTGCTGCACAGCAGGTGAAGGTGCAGGATTATTCATAGCAGGGAGGTGCCCGGAGTATGTAAACTGAAAAATTACCCAATCAAGGCAACCTACGGCGCGCACATTTCCTGCAGTATCATCTTTTTTTTTCCCCACTGTAATTAGATTCCCTTCATATTACACCCAGACATCTATGTCACATCAACCTACAAATCTAATCCACTTGTGCTTAACCAAACAAAAAAAATCATCTTTTCGAGGGCCCCTGAACATGACCTTACCTGAAGTACACTGTTAAGGTAACAAGTGTTACCCAGATTGTTCAAGCCCACAAAAGGCAACATGTTGTCTTTCTTCTCACAGCTAACAAGCGAGGGCGGCTGTGCTGCAGGAACAACCTGATCACTATTAAATAGAGAAAACGCTCTGTAAGAGACAATTGTTGAAAATGACTCCTTCTGGTATGCATCTCTCTCCTGGGTATCTACCATCTTAGAGCTAGCTTATAGAATTAATGACTAATATACACAGATCAAAATCACGTCAAAGTGTTTCAGAGAGTGTCCATGGGGCTGCTCTGGGCACTTAAACACAGACTGCTCAACTAAACCACTGTTCTTCAGCAACCTACATAAAACCAGGCAGGTTGACAAGAAGCAGACAAATCTGCTGTTACTTCAAAAAGTATTAGTGAGACCGACTTAAGGAACCAAAAAAGTTATCTTTAAAAAAATACTTTTATATTCTTTGTTCATTCGTAAGGCAGCGCTCAGAAAAATGCGTCTAGCAAATATTTTCTGTTACTGTCCCCTGCTCCAGATTCACATCATTTCATTTCTGGAAGCAAACCAAAAGGATAAAAACAGAGGTGGGGGGAGAACCAATGAACCTGGCACATAATATACAGTGATAATGCACTGCTCTGACACAACAGAACCAAATGTTAAAGTCTCCAACACAATTGTAATTAAGCATGATTAAGCAATTTTTCTCTTTCCTATTTAAATTTCTTCACTAGCTGCAATGAAATGACAGATTTGTTCAGGGTTTGAAATACCCTAATGAAAGGCAGTGAGCAGCATAATCAATTCTATTACTTGCAGCAGAAATAACCTTTAAAATTTTAAATTAAAACTCATTTTGCAAAAACCTTGCATTTTAACGTACTTTAAATAATTCAGCATCACAATAACTATCTTACATTAGCTTCAAATAAGGTAGCTTCTTCGTCATTAAAGTTTACGCCAGCTAAACATCCACAGTGCAGCACACTTGTTTTCTTAAAACTAAGCAGATCTAGAAACCCATTATAGTGAATAGCTAGTTCAGTTTGATTAACTTGGCTGAAGGGTTTATTTAGCGCGCGTTGAGGCGCGTACTTGTCCAAGAACGTACAACGGAGAGGAGCGGATGGCGCAGCGATGTTTATCCATTACATCGAACAGCCTCGCTGAGCGGCTGGGCTACTTTCACAACACCGCCAGAAACGCTTATTCAGAGCGAAAGCCTTACATACATCTCAGAGCCTCTGAATTCCGAACTCTTTTGCTCATTTTCCTGGGACTCGGTAAAATCCAGCGCTCTTTTCGCTTCCTTTTTTTGAAAGAGCTTCAGGGAAAGCCTGTTCTTCTTGGAGGGGCTCCCTCTCGCCGGCCCGCTGCTGTCACTCGGCAGGACGCCGGGCATCTTTCCTGGCGGGCAGGCGAACGGGGGAGGCGGCCGGCCCGGCCGGGGAGCAGCGCTCGGGGCTCACACCTGCCACACACACACAGACACGCACCGGTCGCCATTTACTTTTAGAGCGGGAAGCAGCGACGGCCCGAGCGCGGCCCCGCAGACCCCCCCCCTCCCCGCTCTCTGACAGCCGCCTACCGCCCGGCCCGCTTCCCCGCGCTGACCGCCCTCATGGGCCCGCCGAGGAGGCCGCTCAGCCTTCCCGCCCGCCCGGCGGGAACGGCGCAGCGGGCCCGGCCTGCCCCCCCCCCCCCCCCCGGGAGCGGGCCCGGGGCCCGCGGGAGCGGACGGCGGCGGCGACGGAGCCGCTTCTCCTCACCGCTACATGTCGGCACGGCGCGGGCCGCCGCCGCCGCCCGCCGGTTGCCATGGAGACTGCGGGGCGCCCCGGCGCCGCTTCTCCCCACCACGGGAAACTTGGCGCGTTTTCCGCGCCGCCAGGACCCGCGCCCTCACCCCTCCTCGCGCCCCGGCGCTGGCGGCCGCCCGGCTCAAACGCCGGAGCGGAAGCCGCCGCCGGCGCCCGCCAGGACGGAAAAGCCATGGGGACCGCCGGGGGTCTGTGTCCCACCAGCTTGCGGCGACCGAGCGACACCTCCGCACGGCGCCCGCCGGCAGCGCCGCCGCCACGCCTCCGCCGCCGCCGTCAGGCAATGCTGCGGGCAGCCCGCGGGGTCCTGCCTGGGCGCGCGCGGGCGCTGGTAACGGCCTGGCCAAAGGGCTCGGGCTGGCGAACGGGGGAGGGGAGGCGGCTCGGCTGAACCATTCCGCCGAGACACTCCACCACCACCACCCCCCCCCCTCCGGCGGCGGCGATGGATTGGTCCCGCTCGATCCCCGCCCATCCCTGCCTCCACCAATCACAGCGAGAGGCGCGCGGTGCACGGTGGCGCTGTTCGAGCGGGCCTGAGGTAACGGCTGGGGCGGGGGCTCGGACCCCCCCCCCCCGTCCCTTCCCGCCGCCGGCTGCGGTCGGTTCTCCCGCTCCCCAGCGCCGCCCCGGGCTGGCGGGCCTTGGCCGGCCGACACAGCGAAAAGCGAGCGGCGAACGGGGCTGGTACGCGCTGCGGGGGCGGAGGCGGGGCCGCAGCCGCCCCTTAGGCCGCAGCCGCCCGTCCCGCCGGCCTCGCCAGTCTCGGCGCCGCCCGTTGGCGGCTGTGGGCGGGTGGTGCGAGCGCCTTTCTGGCTGTCCCTCGAAAGCCCGCTTGGTTTTGGCGCGCGTGCCCCCGCCTGGCGGTGCGTGTCGCTGCGGAGGGCCGCGGCTCGCTCAAGCTCGGAGGGCGATGGGGGACGGTCTGCTCTTGCGGCCATCGGCGCTTCCCTCTGGCAGCGTGCGGGGCCCCCGGGCAGGCGGCTCCCGGGCTGTCCGCAGCTTGCCCAGCCGACACGGAGTTCCAGCAAAATGCGCTGGGGTTAATACGTTTCAGGATTCAGACCGCTCTCTAAATACATGAAAGAGGTGTATCACACGCTTTATGCCTTTTTTTTTTTTTTTTCTACTCATAAACCAAGGATTACATTCATAACTCCTACGAGATCCGAGAGAAAAAGCTTTACCAGCACAGCTATGAAAAATGCAATAAATCATAGTTTTCATTGAGGCTGTTAAGACTTCAAAAAATCCTGGTATAGGGATCAGTACGCTCACAAAAGATGGTTTGTGGGAAATACTGTAGGTTACTCCGTTCTGCTCTTTCACCTGGCCCCTGCAGAGAAGGTTTGCTGACGGGGCTGTACCAGAAGGTCAGTGGAAACCTTTACGTATAAACAATGTCTGAGTGACTCAGTCTGACAATGGCTGGGAGTAAATATGTTTATTGTCTGTCACATGTATGCGGTACCTATAGATTCATCACACCATTTACAAAGGCCCCTTTCTACAGAAGAGCTAAGACTTTTTTTTTTTTTTCCTTTGGCCAGGCTAATGATACGGTTTTGTTTTAAAGGAAAAAAATCTTTGACAGTCAAACTAATGAGAGGTTGTAAAATACATCTTGTTACCTCTGAAAATATATCAAAGTAAATTTCAGGCCCCTGTGACCCCATAAGTAGATGTTCTCTATGCTTACCCTAAAGAGAAGTGCACTTTTATTTTTTTAATAAAAAGAATGAAATATTTTAAATCTAATGTCAGTCTTGCAAGAAAGCGAACATCTGCAGAACACAGTATTGTTCTGTTTATGATGAAAGACCTCAATAATTCGTTTGTGGCTTAACTTGCTGTGAATTATGAGGTCCTGTCTTTACATATACAATGGCTTCCATATTTCACAAATTCATCTGGCTCTGAAAATTGCTCTTTATTTATTCCATATAAGGCCTTACATTTTTCACAGCTCTCATCTGGCAGGAGTTGGGCAGTGTGAGATGGGAGAAACATGATGGGGGCATTGCTGTAGTAAATATTTCTTATGAAACATACATTTCAGCTACATTAAGTGTATATACTATGTTGCTATGTAATTTGATATTGCCCCCAAAGGTCAGAAATCTTTTAAAGATTCATCTTTTATCTTGAGAACTAAGGAGCTCTCTGTAGCAGTCACAATTTTTAGGCACTAATGTAAAGAGTTATATTAAAAGAGAGGCCCGTTAAGCCAAAACACTGTTGTTTATTGCAATTACATCCATGACTCCACTGGAAAACTTTTGTAAAAGTTTGCTAAGTTATTCAGGAAGACATTTTATAGGAATAGTTTCCTAACCGACTACACCATGCCCAGACCTATGCGTTAGCACCCCTTCACCTTGGGCAGAGTTACCCCAAATTTGAGCACTCAGTACAGAGCTGAAGAACAAACTGCCACTGTTTTCCTCAAGTGTGCTGTCTGCTAAATACTGAAGCAAAGTAGGCAGCCACCAAATCATGCACAGTTGCCACAGGTGCATACCATTTTTCAAAAGGTATTAGTACTGATAGTGTCCTCTCCACATCTGTGTGTATTTTACTCCACTCCCTTCAGGCAGTTCCCTCATGATTTAGGTATGCTTTTTTTTTTTTTTTTTTTTTGTATTTCCTGTACAGCAATGTATAACTTTGCAATTTGCTGAGTAAAATATGTTAGTGCTAGAACAAAATTGGAAACCTAGTGCTTAGTCTAAATAGCGATTTTAAGGCAGTTTTATTTTGAAAAGTTCTTTGCAATCTTTTTTGGTGTTTTTTACATTACTACATGAATTAATTATTACTGTAGATCAATATCCCTAAAAATACATTTGTATTATGGCAGGAATTATATATACTCTGGCAGTCATGTACATGCTTACTACACATATTTTGCTTTCTCTTACAGAGTGAAATATCCTTGTATGGCCGTACACAGACAGGCCCATCACCCAGGGAGTTGAGGTTCAGTTTCTCAAGGTATATATTGATCTAAAAATTTATTTGCTTGACTAGTGAGATTTACAAAGCTCTGAAGTTGGCTGGATACTGAGCTCCCATTGAAAGCTGCTGGATTTCCTGACCTGAGTTCTGCAGTATGACATTTAGCTCCACTTAGCAAACTTAAGTTCACTGCAGTTAATAGACACTCAGGACTACAGAGGTTCTTTTGTATGAGACAGCAAGCATGTGTAAGGAAGTCTTATCCAGGTGGGTGGTGCTCAGAAGTCATGTAACCGCTTGGTTGCTTAATAATGTGTTTCATTAAATCTGCTTTACGTTGCCAGTTTGAGAGGACGGCTGAGGAGTCGCTTCACCGGGAGCTGGAAGGTGCTGAGCAATCAAGACCGTGGTAGCAAGTGAGCGGTGTAATGACAAGAATGAAATCTCTTCAGCGTTTGGACCTTGAATCAATAACAGACTGGAATAAACTCCAAGGGCAGGAGTCCAGTTGCTCCAGGTAGGCTTGTGTTCGATATGGCAGCGCGTCCTGACAGGTCTCAAGTCAAGTGGCATGACTAGGGCTGTTTATTACTTACCGCTATTGCATTTCAATAAAAGTCTGCCCTGTCAAGTGCGTGGTTTGCGATCTGCTTTAACAAACATGATAAAAGACAATTTATGTCCAAGGATTTTACAATCTAATTCCACACGTACAAGTGTTGGGTGAGCTCCAGGTGTGCTAGGAACACCACTGGTGACTTTGGAAGGCCAAGCTTCGGGTTTAAAGTTAGGCTTGGGAACATTTACAGGCTCATGGTTTAACTTTCAGGTGCAGTAACTGAGTGAAGGAGGGAAGGGAGACGTTAGCAGACAGTATTTTTGCAGAGATTGGAAGCGTACACAGCCTTTCCCATGGCAGTTATGGGGCTTTGTTCTGTGTATTACATTTTATTTGGCTAATGAAGTAGTCAACTCATTTTTAATAGGTATAATGATTATTTTAATCAACAAATGCATCTGCCACACAACCAATACATCAAGTAAGTACAAGACAGTAAAGTACCTCTCAGACTACTTAATCAGCACATGTTTGGAACAAACTTTGCCTGCCTTTTTTCCACAGCATGAGGTCTGTTTCCAAATGTGCCCCTTCAAAGAGGCTTCTGTGTCATCCTGTGATGAGTCTGTTGTGCAGCCCAGTAGATCTCAGTGTCAGGTCTTCTTCCTGGAGGTGTTTTACTTTTTCTACTGGTAATTTCATCTCGTTATGTATAAACCTTATCCTGCTCTAAATAATTTCTCTTCTTTAACATATTCACAAATTGCTTCCTAATTCCTCATCATTGCTATTTTGACCAAACCACACATACTTCATTTTTTTGTCTTTACTCGTAAGTTAGTTCTCCCTGACTTCTAAAGACAAAGTCAATATAATTATCAGAGACATTCTGGTTGAGTGATCTTCAAGTTTGCCCTCTGTCGTCTCTATGGAAAACTGTTTGTGATATGCAGAACATTGTATTTTTTAAACTAAATTTTATATTCATTAAAGCATCGGTTCCTGTTGATTTTAGTGTACTTAATTTTAGTTCTGTGCCATCAAATGGTGATTTTGAGGTCAGTGCAGTTACAGCATTTTAGAATTTGGTCCTTTAATCTTGTTCTAATTTGTTTTTAACCATTGAAAAGGACAGAGGAATTTTCAGGTGGTTCCTGAGTAGCAATCAACAAGGTGAAGAGCGGTGAAGTCAAGGAGATGAGGTTGGTTGGGTGGGAAGCCACAGGACAAGAAGTTGAGGACATGGCAGAGATGGGCTGCCCACACCAAGTAATCAAGACTGATTTTCTCATACAGGTGGCAGCAAGACTCGAACTGCCTTTGAAGTGTATGAACTGCAGTAGGAGTCAGGATTCACTCTGCGTATTTACTCTGCATTCCTGGAGGAGATTTCAACTCAGATGTCACAAGGTAATGTTGGGAGCATGAAATGAGGCCTCATAATTAACTAATTTCAACAAACCTTCCTAGGAAACCTGTTTTGTTAATGGACGGGGTGAAATCTTAGCTGCAATTCCATCAACTGATTGTTTTCTTTAAAACAGTGCAGCCACACCCCTGCCTTTGCTTTCTTACACAGGTACACATGCATACATCAACTGCAATTACAGCCCGGGTAATCACTATATCTGAAGGTTTATGGCACACAAAGCTCTCCAGGCAGTGTCACCACTTGGCATACCCAGGACAGCTTGGTTAGCCGACTCGTGACTCGGCATTAAAAAATACTGGTGAAGCCGTGATTTATTTTTAGGCAGCAAATACAGTAGAAGCAGAAGCTCCCGTCATTGGGAAGCGGCTGCACCCACCAGCCTGACACGGTGCCCTGCTGCCCGAAAGGCACCTGCGCAGCTCTGTCTCAAAACCGGCCATCCGGCAGCCTCCCTTCCCACCTCGAAAGCTACAGGAGAGAACCTTCAGCTTAGTGAAATCTCCTCTTTACCAGCCTTTCACCCTCTCAAATTTTTATGCACCCTCCTAAAATACGTCTCCCTGACACTACTTAATGCAGGGAAATTTTTCCAGCAGGAAAACGTTCTGTTTAAATGTAAGGAAGTGGGGATTATTTTTTTTCTGTATCTCTCCAAAAATAGAGCAACAGCTAATTAAATATTTATGGAGGCTTAGCACACTCCATAAAGGAACTGTTGTTTAGAAGCCTCCGAAGCTCAGGCTTCTTACAGTAAAGGAGTGTTTCAAATACAGGCCAAAGAGGGAGCAGGTGCAAGAGGCAGTGATTGCATACGTACGGTCCTGAGACTCTCAAACATGCAAGATTAAATTATGTCTAATACTATAGACTTCACAGCCATATGTTATAAAAATAGCTGCACTGGGAAACTAGAAATCTCTATAGACATACCCAAAAATAACTGTATGAAATGCCTAGAAAGAGCAGATTCCCTAGAGGTGGGATTTCTGGACTCTTGGAGGAAGTCTCCAGTACAGAGCACTATCCCCTGCAGGAAAAAACCCCAACAACCTCTAGCTGTTGCTGAATTACAAAAATTATAGCAACTTCCAAACCCTGCACCCATATCAGCAATAGGCCTATAAATCTGTCAGGGTTCCCGTGTTGTCAGAATTATTCTGTGATTTTTGTGAACGCTGTGCAGATTGTATGCAGACAATGCGCTCTTTCAGCAGTGTTCCCGCCCCAGTCGCAGGGATCACCCGGGAAAGGTCTGTACCCTACCCTGGGCTCTCCGCGGTTCACATTAGCAAAACCTATTTTGTTCTTGAGGGATACGATTCTGGGTCAGATGCCCTACGGCAGGAAGGGTGAGAAACCATTCACAAAAATGAGAATACTGACTATAAAATGTCAAGATAGGAGTGGCTTCAGGTAGAAGGAATAGAAATCAATATTTAGGGCTCTTATTGTTTGGTGATCCGCAGTTCATGCAAGCTCTGCCCCCTTTCACAACCAGAAACACAGGAACAAATTCTCTGACTCACTTTACTACACTGGAAAGGGTAACTGAGTCTTCCCACAGCAAACAGCCTGGGACCTTCACAAACCTTCAATGATTCCTACTTGACAAGCTACATCTGCTTTCAGAGGATCTCAGATAATTCATAACCCATTATTTAACTTTGATACTGTTATGTCAAGTGCACGTGGGAACAGTTTGACCACTGCAGAAATAAAGTCCCTTTGACAGCGGTACCTCTCCAGGGCTTTGACTAGTTTCTAGCAGCTCAGGAGGACGAGTTTGTGCGATTTGACATCAGACCGAGGGGGTGAGGCAGCAGCAGAGCTACTGTCTCGTATCAGGGGTGGGATCTTCTTCACTGGATCATGCTAACATGGATCACAGAGCAACTTCATGGAACAACCCAGAGGAGAAGGGCACCCAGGAGGGAGTCAGGGAGTTACTCCAGCTCCAGTCTCTCCCATGTAAAACCTAGCCCAAAAGCTTGACCTGCGTGGCCGGTTTTTGACTAAAAAGCTTTAGATTAGGCATCCTTAAAGATGCGGACTTCAGGTCAAGCAGGAAATAATGAATTAGAAATTGCTACGGTTCTGTAAATTCCATGGTAAAGCCTGCAATGAGCTCCTTTTCATTTCAGCTTCCAAAAAGCAAACATCAGCTTGGAGGTCTGAGCCACAACCCATGACCTCAATGCACAAACCATGATGTGCTCCTCTGTGTTGGAGAGTTTATCGGTTTTGAGATGGAGATGTATAGCTCCTGATACTGCAGGCAGTATGCAGCCTTAGCTCTCATTTATCTCTCTCTTCGGAGAAAACACAGTTGGCTGTGGTCTATGAACTTCTAGAGCTGCACACGCATCTATTCTACCTAAGAAAATAACAGTAATTACACCCACAATGTAGAGATAAAGCAGTGTACATAGTTCATAAGAATATAAACGTGTGGTTCTGTACACTGAAATTCTGCCAAAGGCAAGATGGTTCTTTGACCAGGTCTGAAACAAAACATTTCTCCACAGATCTCTTTGAAAGCTAAGTTCTGTAGTGCAGAAAGAAGTGATGTTGTGTAAGTGGCCTCATTGCATTGTTAGAGGTGTTTTCCCCATACTTTGTCTGTCTATGCATATTTTCTTCCACAACTCACAGCCTACCCCTCAGTTTAATAGAACATACGGGTCCACAGCTTCACCAGTAGCAGAGGCAGTGCAGTTTTGCATTGTGGGCTGGAATTCAGAGGAGAAGCCAGGTGCTATATTGCAAGCCGGGATTAAAATACAGTGAAATCATAGAATCATAGAATGGTTTAGGTTGGAAAGGACCTTGAAGATCATCCAGTTCCAACCCCCTGCCATAGGCAGGGACACCTCCCACCAGCCCAGGTTGCCCAAGGCCACGTCCAGCCTGGCCTTGAACCCCTCCAGGGATGGGGCCTCAACAACCTCTCTGGGCAACCTGTGCCAGTGCCGCACCACCCTTAAAATGAAAATCTCTCCTCATCTCTGCTCTTAGGTCAAAATACCATCTCACAGACCTGTAACTCACTTCTGGAAGCAGAAACAGGAGGAAACACAACCTACACATTCTTGCACCATCTGCCGGTAGCATCTCCGTCGAGACACACCTAGAACAGGTTTTACAATTCTTCTCAAACCTAGATGGATACGTCCACCTTTAGAGACATGAGACCACCATTACAAAGCTTCAAGATTCAGGTGAGGATTTGCTTTTTAAAAAAAATCAAACCACAGTTGGTTCTCCATAGCAGAGCCATTTCTGCAAGGTTTTTAAGAAATTATGTAGCAAGGCCTCCGTGACTCCCAGCCTAGCCACATCAAGATGGGAACTGCAGAGCCCTTTGAATCCCTGCAGGGCAGGACAGAGCAGCCTCCACCAGCTGCTGTTGCAGTCAGTGGGCGCCAGAGCACCTGAAGAAGAGGTCTAGCCTCTCCGGCCCCATAGCCTGCTCTGCAGATGGTTGTGGTCGAATGTCTCATCACCTTCCAGGCAAAGCCTTTGGTGTGGATGGGTCTGTGCTGGCCCCGCAACAGCGCTGTGCCGGGTTATGTCCCCATTGGAGAGACATTCCCTCTGAAACTGCTGAAAACGCTCAGCTGAAGGATGGGATCCAGTGATGCCGGTCAGGTTCCTTTCCCATCCCAGAGACTTCATATATGTTAAAATTGAACACCGTGCTTTGTTACTGTCAAAGACATCACAATGTGAGTGAAATGAATGAGTCACTCAGGTAAAAATGAAACTTTAATAAAGCGTTTATAATGTTAAGGTGTGTAGGAATAGATCGGTTCCTCCTTTCTGCCCCATCCCTTACTACAAGAAGGGGCTGTAAGTGGTGGAGAGTGGTGTCAAAGAAAACAAATACCTCCTCATGCAGGCTGCAGTCTGCTGAGTTACAGCTCCAAGAAGACACAACATTAAATGCCCTTGCTTGCCTTTTAAAGAGGGTTGGAAGTTTTATAACAAGTCCATGGGAGCCCTGCGGAGCTGAGGGGTCACATTTCACCGTTCAGGCTGGAGGATGGAACCGCGGGAGACTGGGGAAATGGTCTTCTCTAGGTGCAGCCCATCAGGAGTGTTAAGAGATATGTTGTCCCTGAGCCATCAGGCACTAAACCAGTATAAAAGCAGAGAAACTCCCAGCATGGTGGGTCAGCGTGAGTTACTCAGACCATCGCTTGGACCAGAGTGACAAATCCCATGTGACTAAAAGTCTAGAAAACCGAAGCTGAGGCAGAGAACAGCTGAGCATCTCCCTGTTACGTGTGTATGTGTTCTCTCTCCTGTGAAGAGCTTCATCACAGTAAGCCCAGGGTCATGAACACACACATGCCCACTCCCTGGGTAGTTGTCGCGCTCAGCTGTCGTCACCAACACGGGCACACCAGCCTGTGCTGCTGCCAGCTGGGTGAGGATGTGCAGGCAGAGTGGGTCTGGTCTCCTTCACCCAGAAATCAGAGCTGCAGCTCATCACCCTCAGTCCTTTATTGCATTCCTCTAAAATCAAAATACTCCACGTTCCTGGCACGTGGTAAAAGCCAGCGCCGTATACACACGGCGTGGTGGTCTCATTTTCAAAGGTCAATATTGCGACAATCATGGTAGGGTCCACAAAACCTTCCCAAATTGAGCTACTTTGTTAGGTTGATATTTGTAGCACCCAGATACGTCTTGCAGAAGCATTTTGCCCCGTTCACGCTACTGACCAAAAAGTGACCGTGGCGGACTGTGGCCATGCCAGCCACGTGTGGGTGGATGGGGCAGGATTTTAGCGTTCGTAGCCCATACAAGGCAGCGAAGGGGGAGCAGTTTGCAGAGAGTCTACAAAAATGGATGTTGGCACAAGCATAACATCGTATAGAACAATAGTGATTTTGTACTGCGTTTCCAAAAGGACTCGATCACATCAGCCCCTGGCCCTGTCACTGCAGGCTCTGAACACGACATCAACTTTGTCTTCCTCCCAGCATGGGGCAGGAGCCTCACCCCGCTCCCGCCTGTCTGCTCCGGGGAGCTGCAGGGAGAAACCCCCCTGCAGAGCAGGCGAGGGCAGCATCTCTGGGAGGAATTCATCCCACCACCGGAGGGAAACCTGCTTCCCCAGGGAGTCCCTTCACCATCCAAACCACCATCCACCCTCAGAGGGATTACAGCCAGCTAGGAAGGTCTGGTCCCTGTCTTAAAAATCGCACGTAAGAAAAGCTAAATCGGGTGGTGAGAGACCGTAGGAAACCACGTTGTTCTTGTTCTTTTCCCATCTTGTATTGACCTTTGAAAATGAAACCACTTTAATCCCGAACTGGTGGCAGCCCTTGGGCGGGATCTGACTCACAGCATTTCGGACGGCAGGGCTGACCTCTTGCCGTGGAATTTCACCTAGTAATTTCTGTGGCAGAAATAAAATCCTCCGAGCGGGTTGTCTGGCTTCAGAAGTAAATTTAAGTGCCTGTGGCTTAACAAATAAACATTCTGAAAGCGCTTAATGACTCACAACCTCGCCTAAGAATAGCTGAACTTTGCAAGACCGAAACACGTAGCGGAGAATATGGCCTCTGACACTGCCCGAGCATGGAGCTGATGGGTGCGGTGGGAGAGGGTGCGACTACACCGTGGCTGCATTCCTGTCGTCCCCTCCCGGCTGCTGGCAAGCCACATCTCAGAGGCTTTTTCGGCCATAGCCACCTCGGAGCTCTCCTCCGCAAATTCACCTAATCCGATTTTAAACAATTTATCGTGTTTCATTTATACTCCCAGCAAAGCACTCCTCGTTTATCCTGGTTGTTTGAAAGCGCTATTATTCTCTTGGCTTAAAGAAGGGGGTCACAGAAGTTTTATGCGTATACATGTTACACTTTGGAGCGCCTGACATTTCATAGAAGAGAGATTCTTTGTCTTCAAGTTATCGAGCAAGTAAAACCTCAGTGACTGAAAAGGGGAACTTAGTTTGATTCTCTTTGCTCAGAAGTGGGTTTTTTGGTAGTTGTTGCTTTTCTGGGGCGCACTTGCAGAAGTGTGTGCTGTGAACTGCCACCGCTTTACTTCTTACCCCCCCACGCTCACTTCTTAGCGCTTTAATCTAACCCCAGGAAAAACAGAACAAAACACGAGTTCAGCTGCATGTCTGCAACCACAAGAGCTTCCTGTAGGTGCCCGAAGTTTCTGTTGCAAAAGCCTCGTCGTTGTCATTAAGGCTCAGGGATTGTCATAGCTTTGGGGATGAGCCTAAGGGACGGGTAGTGGTTTAGCTGCACCGTCCCAGGAGCAGCAGGAGAAGGGCTGTGCCTCGAAGGCCGTGACTGGACATCAAAGTAAGTTTGTTGTTCAGGAACGGGAGAAGAAAATAATGTAGGAGTCGTCTCCTGCCTCCACCAGCCGGTAATGCCAGAAAAAAAGTCTTTCTGATATCATGGTCCCTCTCTTTTGGGCCCTGCCAAAATCACCTGAGCAGGGGTTGTCCTGATGGCACGAAGCCCGAAGGCTCCCCTGAGACACGCTTTTCCCCTGATTCTGTGATCTGTTGTTAAAGTTGTCAGGAAATGTCTTCCTCTCGTTCAGCACGTGAGCCCCTCCCGTGGGACCGAGGGCGGACTGAGCTGAGCGCCGACCCCGCTCTGATTTACAGCATTTCCCACCCGGAGAGGAAAGATATTTGGGCTCCTCTTGAAGGATGGGGAATCACAGCGGGCTGCAGTCGTCCCGCTGGATGCTGAGTCCACAGCCCCGATGGAGGACACGGGGCCACCCCCAGCATTGCTGGAGCCACTGCTCTCCCACGCTCCAGAACAGCCGGGAGCAGGGCCGGGGTTCGCCTCTCTGTCTCAAGACAAGCGAAATCAAAAGCTTCACCTCAAGCTGACGGTATTATCGCAGGTCACTAAACTACTGATTTCTGCCTGTTCCCAGAGCCTGGAAAAGAACTGTCATTACAGCGACTTGCTGCAAGCACGTAGGTGATGAGCACGTAAATGACACGGGGGAAGGAACACGAGGAGGCTCAAAACCTAAAACTAAAATGGCATTTTCTTTACATTTTCCACACGGTCACATTAAGGTACGAGGGAGCGATGTAAACCGGACCGCGTCGAAGGGCTGAGCCGGAGAACAGCTGGTACAAATACAGCACAAGTTCTGCAGCCGCGGCCCGTCCCTGCAGATTTCCCCTTCCCACCGCCCTTGATGTGCATCTGTGCAAACAGGATGAGCCAGAAAAGTACAAACAAAGCATTGAAAAGAAGAACCGGGGCACAGGGCCGCAGTCATAAGGAAAGAAAATAAAACAAAACACCAAAAAAAAAAAAAAAAAGTGGAT
The DNA here is from genome assembly GCF_965231255.1 of Vanellus vanellus. Classification (NCBI taxonomy): domain Eukaryota; kingdom Metazoa; phylum Chordata; class Aves; order Charadriiformes; family Charadriidae; genus Vanellus; species Vanellus vanellus. The sequence goes on along the minus strand of NC_138910.1, from coordinate 79,142,360 downwards.
TTCTGCCCTCCCACCGCAGCCTCTCCTTTTGGCTCCCGCTGACGCTCCCGCAGCGCACAGCTCCGCTGCCCCCGGGCCCCGCCCCGCCCCGCCCCGCCCCGCCCCGCCCCGCCCCGCCCCGCCCCGCCCCGCCCCGCCCCGCCCCGCGTCCCCGGGCCCCGCCCGCCGGAGGCAGCGGGGCCGCCGGCACCGCTGCGCTGCGCCCTCCGGGCTCCGCCGCTCCGCAGGTACCGCTGGGGGAGGGAGGGCGGGTCGGGGAGGCGGGGGACCGGGCGGGGGGAGACCGGGAGAGAGCCGGCCCGCGGCGGGGGCGGTGGATTCCGGCAGACCGGGGGACCGCCGCCTTCCCCTGCGGGTGGCCGCGGAGGGGTCCTCCTGGGAGGTGGTCGGGGGATGCGCCGGGGATCCTTAGGGGGTGCGCCAGTGGGTGCTCGGGGGTGCGCTGGAGGATGCTCTGGGGGTGCCTCAAAGGGTGCTGTGCAGGATGCTCTGGGGGACGCTTTAAAAGTGCTCAGGGGCGCCCCAGAGTGTGCCCCGGGGGTGCTCAGACGGCACCTGGGAGCACTCCGCAGGGGGCTGAGGGGTGCGCAGGGGTGCCAGACCCCTCGGGGGCTGCCTGGGGGCAGCAGCAGCCCTGAACCGTCCGGGGCAGGAGCGTTTCCAGTGCACCCCAGAACGTGGCTGGGCAGCGGGGAGAGGGCAGGAAGGCTGCAAGCCCCGACGGGACCCCCGGATGTCACCGTGTGAGGGCTGGGAAGGGCCTCCAGGCTGCGGGCGATGTGGCGGAAGGCACCAGGATCCCAGAGCAGCCAGAGTTGCATTTAGCCTCAAAGCTCAACCATAAAACCCTCCCCAGCTGTGAAGATGTGGTTCAGCCGAGCCCCAGCTCAGCCTCCACAGCCGAGCACGGTCTCGGGCGCCAGCTTCCAGCCTCTCCCCGTTTCCTTGCCGGCTTTCCAGCCATCCGGACGCAAAAACTCTTGGCACCGTATTTCTGTCTCTAGCGAGGTTCATGCTCCGGTTCCCTGAGCCGCGTGTCCCATGGGGCTCGGCCGCAGATCTGGTCCGGCTGCCGAGCGGGGCCAGGCTGAGCTCCGGCTTTCTGCATCCTCGGCGGGGCCGAGAGAGGGGCCGCTCCAGCAGCGCGTTTGGCAGCGAGCGGAGGGACGGGCAGTGCCTCTCCTTCGCAGGCAGCATCGCCTTTCCTCGGCGGCGGCCGCTGCCAGGGCATTTCTGAGCAACCCAACTCTGCCGGGACCAGGCGTGTCCCATGCAAGCAGTTTCGTCAGCTCTCGGCGTTCAGCTTGTGATTTCTCGCAGACCGAAGGCAAAGACGTGACGGGCTCTGACTCCGCTTTGGGAGAAACCGGAGGGAGTGTCAACAGGGAGCTGCTGCACCGGGGTAGAACATTGCCTGAGATCTGTGTGGAAGAGGCTGGATAGTCCATGAGAGGATCGGTGATGGCAAAAAGTGAGTTAAATAGTCTCAAATACAAGTCCGAGTAAGTTCAGGACGGGGGAAATCGTGGTCTGGATGCTGTGGGTATGATGTTCACTGTCCAGAGATGGAAGTGGGACTGTACCGTACAGGGTTATCTCATTTTCGTCACAGCTAGGGGATGCGCCACCACCGGGACTCCTTGGTCCAGAGGCTAAACCAGAAATCAAATATTTTAGCTGCATGGCCCAAATGAAGGCATTGAGCACCCAAAAACATGGCATGTGCAGGGTAAGGATAGCGACCGCAGTGAAGGGCAGAGACAAGGGTACAAAATAATCAGCATTTGCCTTCATACCTGTTTTGCAGTCTTCCCGCTGTTTTGTGTTTTGATTTGGGATGGACTTAATGGAAAACGTTGATGTCTTAAATGATTCCTGAAATGGTAAATCAGAGGAGGGAGCCCATAACTTCGGGTTTATGATTGATTACTTGTCACTTCGACTGTAATGTTTCAAGAATAAATTTATGTGCCGAAGTGACAGCCAGCCTGATGAGCAGCGACCTGGTTGGGGCAATCTGTGATTGAGGAGGGATCAGTTCATAGATTTATTAAAATAATCCTGCAACTGGAAGATGAGCTGGGGGGAGCCTGTTGCTGTTGTGGATGCTGCCAGTCTCCCGGTGCAGTTTCCAAACCACTTGTGAATAGGAAAACCAGGGCCACGTTGGGCTCCTTTCTGGAAAGTCTGGTTATGGAGAAGGTTTTGTCTCCCGGGTGCAGAAATCACCTCCTCGTGCAGTGCTGGGGCTGTCACGTTCCTGCAGGAGCCGGCCAATTCGGTGTCACAAAGTCTCCCTTCGTCCTCAGCTAACTGAAATACCCCCCCCCCCCCCCATATTTAATTGCTGCTGAGGAGGAGTGCGCTGTTGCTTCCCATCAAACAGCCTCTGCGCCCCTCGTCGTGGGTGCATTTTGGGAGGAAGAGGTTTGGTCTCAAAACATCCTTCGCATCAGGAGCAGTTTTGAGATTCTGCGAGATGACCGGGGTTAGATGAATACAAGCTCATTCACAAGCTCATTGCCAATTCAGGTCCCTCCCCCCTGTGGTTTTACAGCTGCCAAATATTCTGAAAGTCACATTTTTATGTGTGTTACACAGCAATTCTTGGGTCTTTTCAAGGCAGCTTTGGGAACAGCACCAGGGGTGAACATGGCCCTATTTGTTAGAGAAAAAAGTAAATACTGAAAGTTAGTGTATTTTCCATTCTGTGTCCTGTGTGACAGGGGTTACGTGACCCTGCCTTGCTCAAGAGCAGTGAGATGCGGATTTCGGTCAATAAAGCCCTGACCCGGGCTCGGGGGCGCGAAGGAGCCCGTGGCTCAGGGCAGAAATCCCCAACCGTGCACATTCACACGCTGCCGGCACGAGGGGAGAGTGGTGGGGAGGAACCGGCAGCAGAGAGCTCCTTCTTCAGCCCTATTTATTTAGACCTCGGTGGAATTAACGTTTCCGGCGCTGTGCCTCGGGAAGCCTCGAGTCCTGCACATCTCAGGCTTTAAACAGCACATGAAAAAGCAGTTATTTTCATTATTATGATAACATGCTGCCAAAATGGACAATTTGGTGGAGCGAGAAACATGAAATATGGTGAAAAACCCACCCGCACGCAGTGGCTCCCATCTTGCAAATGTGTTTGTCTTCAATTCATCGTTGCAGCCAGTTCCTCTGTCCGTCAGGGTTGAACACGAGTCTCGGCACAAGCGAGAAAGCTGAAAGCACACCAGCAACGTGTGGCCCGAGCTTGGGCAAAAAAATGGAGGAAAGCCCCCGTTTCCTAAACCTTCCCCATAACCTGGGTGAGCAGGTGGGAAACACGGCTCCCAGCATCCACGTGGAAATCACCGGCAGAGGAGGAAGGCGGCACCTCCACCCCCTCCGTGGTCCCAAGTCAACATGGAGTGTGGCTTCAGGTGACCTGAAAAAGAATGACTCCTGTTTGAAGAGGTTTTTGAAAATGTTGTGAGTGTGATCAATCCGAGTCATGTTGGCTCAGGCAAGAAATTGATATAAAATGGCCCTGTGTCTCCAGGGAGGACTGCCCAGGGAAGACGAGAAAAACAGCCCTGTAGAAAATAGGGCTTTCCGACAACCACCTGAAAGTCCCTCTTTCAGCAGGAGAGGACCTGTGTTGATGACGAGACCTTTATCGGGGTCAGACAGGACAGACCCTGAATCGCCAGTCAGCTTTCGCAACCACAAATGCACTTTTTGGAGATTTCTCAGGCTGGTGTGTTTAGGAAGCCCTGTTTGTGCATCGGGGTGGGTTTTTCCAGTTCCACAAACTCTGGTGTTTGATCTCTCTGTAGGCACCGAGGAGATCAGCCACGGCACAGCACCCTTCCTTCCCTGTGCTGCCCCGTCCATCTCGTGTCTCAGCAAGCAGCCAAGCAAGAGCAAGGTGGAAGAGCCTTTCCCAGCAAGCAGGAGCACCTTAGTTTGATGGTTTGCCTCCACACCCAGCTTCTGAAAACACCCAAAGAATCCTGTTTTTCCTTAGGAAACGGAGACATTTCCATCCCAGCTTGGGCCAAAGCTCTAGCTCTTAAGTGGGATGAGTGCAGGAGCCCCAAGGGTGCACCAAGCCACGGACAACCCCCTAGTCATAAAGTTGCTACCAGCTTCTTTGACCACGTGGAAGTTATTCAGTATCACAGCAGCAAAGCTTGACCTGTCCCAAGGTCAAGGAGATGGAAAACAGCAGCTTGGAAGAGACCAGAAGCCAAAGGAGGGCTTCATTAGTTCCCCTCCCTCCAAAAATTTGTGGGATTAAGGCAAAAAGAGTAAACATTAGAAATGAGGCACTTCGGATTTTTGTCTGCCTTCTGCCTGTGGAGCGCCTTCAATTCATGGCTTTAGGTGGTTTTTCTGATCGCCTGGCTCTGGGAAAGGAGATTTTAGGGAAAACACCACAGTTTTCAAGGCACAGGATAGAATCAAGAGAATCGTCCAAAGCTTTTGTAAGACTGTGGTTGGAATGAGCTGAAGGTCAGTTGGAAAAGAGGTTATCAGAGGAGGGGATGAATGTGATCGTTTTCCCCTCCCGGTGAGCCATAAAAGAGGGCGAGAGTCTGGATATCTGATACCTCCAGGTCTCGTCCTGCCCCGTCTCTAATGGAAATGCTGGCAGGAAGCTCACCACATTTATTAAACAGCAATAAGCAGCTTTAATAAAATCAGTATCCGCACAACTTTATTACTGCCATTTGAAAAGATGCCTGAAATGGCTGTTTAAGTACCGCCGGCTGCCGAGGGTTGCACAGTTATGCTGAAAGCGATCTTCTTCTTTATTAAGTGGTGCTGGGTTAATTATTCAGGTTTCTTGCGAACCCGCTGCTCTCTCAAACCCCCGTGAGGCTCCGCATGCCTCCAGGATGTTTTCCATGCGAGCAGCCCCCGGCTCCAGCCCCATCCAGCCCCTCCGCTGCTTTGTGTAAATAATTTTGCGGAGAGGGTGGTGGCTGGCAGAGGGTGGGAGCCCAACCTGGACCTCTCCATCGATGCAACTACAAGCTGGTGGGTTGTAGAGGGAACTCGTCCCTCCCGAACACACACAAACTGCTTCCAACTCCCAGATCTCCTCTCGAGAAGCTGAGGGAGCTTCAGCCTGGGGTGCAATAAAACGCTGGGGGCAGCGCTGTAGGCTACCCATTGCTGTAGGCTACCTATCGCCGTGAGCCATATGCCAAAAAGTCATCTGCTGGCCCTGGGACGGAGGGTGAATTTTAAACAGGCACCTGGACTATGCGGCATTTTGCTTTCAGAGGGGTTTAAAGATTTACATCCCTTTTCTCATCATACCTTTTTACCTGCTGCCTCCACCACCACTGCTCTTCCCATACAGCAACTGGTTTTGCATCCCCAAATCTGGTCCTGCTCCACTTTGGGATGTGCAGTTGGGTAACACCAGCGCAGAGGGATGCCTGCCCAGCAAGCGCGGTGCTGAGCCATGCGTGGCTGCAGGCTGCGCGCCGGGCTGGGACGGATCCAGCTCGCCAGCTTGCCTTTCTGGATGCAGATGGGTTTAGAGCAGTGAGCTTCCTGGGGCTCAGGTGTCGGCTGGTCTCCCCACTTTAATTTTGGGTCTGCTCAGCTGCCTTCTGCCCCCCGCCAGGCAGCACGGACCAGCCCAGCATTTGCCCCCACCAGCTCCGGTCCCTCGAGGGATGCCGTGGGGCGCAGGGCTGCTGGCAGTGATGGTTGCATGATGCTGAATGCACCTAGGAAGGTGGTTGTTGGGCTCCCGGGATGCAGATCTCTTACGGCAGAACCCCTCTTTGCTCTCACTTTGGAGCAGGTCCAGAGGAGGCCATGAAGATGCTGCGAGGGCTGAAGCCCCTCTGCTGTGAAGACAGGCTGAGAGAGTTGGGGGTGTTCAGCCCGGAGAAGAGAAGGCTCCGGGGAGACCTTAGAGCCCCTTCCAGTCCCTAAAGGGACTCCAGGAGAGCTGGGAAAGGGACTCTTGATCAGGGAGGGGAGCCATAGGATGAGGGGGAATGGTTTTAAACTGAAAAGGGGAGATTTAGATGAGATATTAGCAAGAAATTCTTGACTGTGAGGGTGGTGAGCCCATGGCCCAGGTTGCCCAGAGAAGCTGTGACTGGAGGTCACACCCTGGAGGTGTTCAAGGCCAGGTTGGACGGGGCTTGGAGCAACCTGGGCTGGTGGGAGGTGTCCCTGCCCAGGGCAGGGGGGTAGAAATTTTTATCTTCAAGGTCCCTTCCAACCCAACCCATTCTGTGATTCTATGATAAAACCTCATGACAGCTTCTTTCAATGCAAACCAGGACTTTAAACTGCTTTTATTTAGTTATTTGTTTAATCCCACAAAGTTTTCAAACTTTTTTTTTTCCTCCTGGAAGGAAACTCCTTCCCGTGCCTGTGCCAGCCGGCAGCCGATCCCAGCCCACCGCCGTACAGCGGAGATCCCACCCGTGTGGATGTCCCCAGCAGACTGGAAATGGCTTATTTTTCTTCCTTTGCAGTGAAAACAGAATTGAAAAATCTGTACAACAAATATTCCCTGAGAGGCTATATTTATTCCTGGTATGTCCACTTGCAATAATAGCTCGGCTGGTTGTTGTGCAATCCAGCAGACCGCCTGGATGGAGCAGGTTTGGATGTAACCCTTTGGGTACCGAGGGTGAGCTCCGTCCGTGGGTGCATACGGGACCGTGCGGTGGAGGGGAGCCCAAACCGGAGGGGGGTGTCGGGTGAAGCCCAAACCTGCCCTCCTGCAGCAATTCTGCCTGGGGAGAGGAGGGAAAGCAGCCGCTTTGCCCATCGGCCCAGTGAGCATCCAAGAAGGGCAGCGGTGGCCGTGGCAGGGACTGATGGGATGGCTTCTGCGCCGTTTCATGGCCGTCTGTTTCCTATCATCCGTGGGAGCAGCCTGCAAAGCGAAATCCCCCCCCGACAGCTGGTGTATAACGTAAAGCAGCAGCAATTTTAGGCCATGACCTCAGTCCTCATGCTTGCGGGGCGACCTCGGGCCATGCCCAGGTGAAACCTTTCCCCATTTCCCGCCCTGCATCGGCCCCGTTGGGCAAAGCTGTCAGAGGCTTCATAGCTCCAAGCACCAGCCCATAATTAATTAATTTGCGTGTTTAGACTCCATCCATCCATAGTTCCCGATTAAAAGCTTATTTAGGGGGACACAGACTTTAAGACCTTCTTCAGGTCCGTGGGGATTACATCTGGGAAAAACTGTAGGTCTTATGTGTGTAATTGCAATAAGGAAATGCTCCAAATAAAAGCTTCCTGCTGGGTCTTTCCAGTGGGAAAATGCAACAATTCTTTTAGGCTTACTTTAAAATCAGCGCCATATAGGAATATGTATGTTTTTTCCATCGTGCTGCTTTGTCAGCAACAGAATATGCTCAGAAAAGATGCACAAGCGTAACTAAGCCAGAAGGATTTGACAGAAAATAAGCCAACGTGCTCTTAAGTTTGTTTTGAACCCCAAGCTCAGTAATTGCTTGTGAAAGCAGAAAGCTGACAACACCGTGTCACAGCCCTGTGTGGTGTGGGATGCTGGAGCCGCGTGGGAAAGGCGGTATTTAATGGGAAAGGCGGCATTTAACCGGCTGCTGAAATGGGGGGGGGGGGGAATTTTTCATTCCTCGGGTAAGAAGTTAACCCACCCGTGCCTTGGGGAGCACTAGCGAGGAGGAGCTGCTGCCGTTTCTGTACACGTCCGGGCTATTTTGCTTCTGCAAAGGCCAAACTTTTCTGCTTTTCTTCAAACTTAATCTGTTGAAGTTACATGTAGTAGCTGCAGGAGCGCAGTGAGCTGCAGGAGTGCCAGCAGCTCTCTTCTGCAGGCAGAGAGTAATGAGATGTGGGTTTTCCTGCTAACATGAGCATTTTGGTTGTGCTGCTTGTTAAGCGATGGGAAAGATGCTGGCGCCGCTCTGTGACGCGAGTCCCTGGCGAAAGCCCCCAGCAGAGCCCCCGGGTCCCAGCAGGATGTCTCTGCTTTCCAGGAGTTTCTTTCCCAGCCCTGGAAGAGGTTCACAGCCCGGCTGCGGGGCCGCGGGAAGCCGGGCAGGGTCTGAACCCCTCCACTTTGCAAACGTGAAGTTGTTGCAAGTTCAGTGCAGAGACTGAGGTTTTTGGTTTTTTTTTTCCCCGTTGCCAGCCCGGGGGTGCAGCAATCCGGGATGCCCGACAGCAGCCCCAGCGCGGGGGCTTGGGACGGGCTCTCTGCCCATCACCGAGCCGCACAAAAGCACGCTGTGTCTGCTCTGCAAGCTGCCCCCATGCCTCGAATTTGAAGTTTGCGTTGCTAACCCTGCTGCAAAAGGCTGGAGCCGTTTATTTGGAGCATCCCACCGGCACCCACAAGAGCCCGGCGGCTGCCTGTCCCTCCTTGCAGCCGCCGGGGCACGGCACGGCACGGCACGGCACAGAGAGACACGCACGGCCACCTTCCCACCCCGTCTTGTTCAGCGTCTCCTGGGGACACGGCGGATGGATGGGAGCGACGTGAGGGGCTGGAGCTATGGGGAGAAGGGTAGAGGGCCGAGGGGCTCTTTCTGCTCCGTGCGTGGGAACGGGGCTTCGGCAGGATTAATTCTGGACATTGAGACCTTCTGCGGCTTCTACTAACGATGCCGCCTTTTAATCGCGGCAGCCGCTTGCGTTTCCTTGGGAGAGGCGCTCAGCAGAATAACTAATGCGTTCAGCCTGGGAGGTGCAGCATGCGGAGGGCGAGCTCCGGCGGCAGCCTGCAGCATCAGGTATAATACAAACCGTGTCGTTAATAATTGACTGTCTTTTCAATAATCTTTCCTGATAAGGGAGGCAGCCCGGAGACAGCCCAAGCAGCGCTTGGCATTTTGTGTTTTATGGGAAAGTTATCTGTGCTCTGGAAAGTAACTCATTTTTGTACAGCAGGCTCGAACTGTCCTCGGAAAGGTCATACAAGAGCAACGGGCTGCTTTATTAGAAAATTAATCCCTCTTTTGTGCTGCTTCTTTTAAACTTGTATTTGCTTTCTGAGCAAGGTCACTGCTCAGCTGACCAACTTTTTAACAACTGGAAAAGGCATGTTTGCTGCTCCGAACCCTTCGCTGCCGGCTCTCATCATGGGAAAAGATGCTTTGGAGGGAGGCAAGCGCTTCTGCTCCCCGATGGGCTTGTAGGGGGGAGCATGAGAAGGTAACACGACAAGATGCTTTTGTAACGATAGTTTTTCCTTTCACCACGAAGTGCTAAAGCCATTGCTGCAGTGCAGGAGAACGCGACAGGCAGAGCTCAAAAACCCGTTGTGTTATAGCTAATGAGAGTGTGCTAACGTGCTGCTCAGCAGGGATGAATTATCTTCTTATTTATAGGCACAGGGTTAAACGTTTCCAATTTAAAATTACTCGCAAGATGCTCTCGGAGAATGGAATTCATATATATTTGTCTTTGTGGTTCAGTTAATTTGTTCTTTAAATCTTCCGGGGTGTAATGCTGCTCTCCTTTCTGCTGGCTGGGCTGGCTGGGGGAGTGGGCGGGCGCTTACATTGCCTGGTGTCCTGGTTTAGGCAAGTGGGACAGAGTAAGAGAGGGGTTAAATGTGACTGTAAAGAGCCAGTGTTTGAGACGGGGCTAGTTAAAAAGACAGTGCACTGTCCCTGCGGATGGGCTGCCCCAGGGAATAAAACCACTTCGCCCTGTGCTGTTGCCTTCTCGTGTATTTGCCTTCTTGATTTCCATTTCTGTACGTATTTATTTCTGCCTTGAGAAAAGCAATGTAATGTCATGCAAGGTAGAAATCAGCAATGCTGTGCACGCGGTGATGTTGCCTGCCTGGAAAGGAAAATAAGTATTCTTCAGTTTTATTCAATAGAGGAAAACTCAGCAAATGTAGCACCCGACAGAGGGTCAGCGTAACAGGTATTAGCAGGATGGGGAACCACCTAAAAGTACTGCTCTGCCCCGAACTGTGGGCCGGACCCTGGGCGTACAGGTACGCTTCTTTTGACAGATCCCTTCAATTTTTTTTGCTCGTTTGTATTAGGGACTGGCATCAGACAGCACCCGCGGGGTCCAAGGAGCCGCGGTTTTGGCTCAAAGCCATCCACCCCACGCCTGAGCTGGCCTCGGAGGGGCGGCGGGAGCACATCAGCAAGCTGGTCGGGTACATTCAGCATCCCTTTACGAGGCAATTTTGAAGTAGATTGGTCAAAAGAGAAAAGTCGTAGTATCATTTTGGGCCACAGAGTTGGGACCCAGCCAGCTCATAAATGAACCAAATAGATGTAATTATCTAGATATTAAACAGCATCCTCTTCACTGGCTTTCCCCCCTGTCTAAATAAATTACCTAGAAGAGTGAAGTGTAGCTGGTCAGACTGTAGATGGGATCTGTAATTGACTGTAATCAAAAAATTAAAAAAAAACATTTGAGAAAGAGGTTAGCGTTCGTTTTGGCATGTGCTGTTTATTGGCAGAAGGAGACAGAAGAAATTACCCTTGATAGAAGTGCAGTTAATTGGAGAGCACATCAGGAGGCCACTGGTCAAGGTGTTTCAGAAGCTCACGGGGCGTTGGGTGGGCGTCAGTGTTGCTGTCTGGCCGCATGAGCGGTGAGGAGGTACCAACCCTGAAGGAGCTTTTGAGAGTTTTGATGTTCTCCTTGGGTTGGGACCCTCCCAACTCTCCATCGGGGCTATACATTGACAATAAACATGTCTACCTGATTGAGGGAACTAATTGTTTCTTTAAAAGGTTTTGATCTTTCAGATCAAAAGATCTTTTGATCTTGCCCTATGATAACAATGCAGCAGGATTTTACTTTGCTTTCCCACTGGTCTTTATTGTAGTTAAACCACGTCATGTCAGTGCGTCTAGAAGACAATATCTATATATCCTAATCTGTACTGCATATCCAGTTATCTTGCCAGATAAGCTGTTGTGGGACCATCTCTGGCCAGGAACCAAATGAGATACTTGAAGGAAAATCCTAAACAAGTAACCTACTCTCCAAGAAACCCCCACTTTTCGCCCCGTAGCAGGAATTAAGAAACAGATCTTCTCACTCTGAGCAATGTTGCCCTTCTCGTGCAAGTCAGGAAGCCTCCTACAGTGATGTCCAACTGCCTCAACCTCCTTCGCCCTTGCCAGCCTCCTCCCCGTGTCTTTCTAAAGGGCGTGGAAGAGAGAACCTTCAACAAGGACTTTCCTGGGTAGTTCCCAGCCTTAATCTCCTCTTACGCTCCAGGAGCGTCTTACCTGGGTCCACGTGATGGGAAAGAGCTGGAGGGCGATACAGACCAGGCTGGATGGGAAGTTCACGATGTAGGCTGTGGTAGATCTCCACCTAAACATCTTCCCTGATATGAAAACATTTTGTATTTTAGTGCCATTTGGCGAAGGGTCTTCATAACGGTATGGACATGCTCTGAAATAATGGGTTTCGTTTGAACAAGATTTAACATCAATTTTGAATCTTTTGTTGTTAGGGATTTAAAAAAAAAAAAGGTGACAAACCAGTCATTTCTGTGCATAGTTTATATCCCTCGCTGTTTTCAGAGACGTTATATTATGTTGGCTATATCCAGCTTACAGGAGTCGATGAAGAGTCCCTGTGCCATCTATCTCCAGCCCAGTAGAAACGATCCTAAACATCTCTCCTTTCTCTTTTGCAGTCAAAACCGTCTGTAATGCAGGAGATGTTTTATAAGAGCCAACTACCTGGGATGTGTCTGTGAAGCACAAGTTGTTGCCACTGGAAAAGGAGCTATTGATTTAAGCAGCTTGAAAGTGCTTAGCAGACACAGTCGGGCTGCAGAATGTGGGGGATCGGAGGGAGGCGGCCTGTGAAGAGGTGTAAGGCTTTAAGGAGAGATTAACTTTGCGTAATTGAGCTTTTTTTTAAATTAAAAGTATCTGTTTTTTTTTTTTTTTCAAGGGTGAAGCGACTCATCTGCCCCAGCGTGTCAGAGGATGCTTAACTGACGACCCGAATAGACCACACCATGGAGAAGACAGATGGTATGGAGGCGACGGGATGTTTGTTTGCTCATTTGTTTCTTGGAAAAAAATACCCCAACCAACCCCTGGAGTAATTTCCTTTCCAGAAGTACTGTAAATAACCTGTTTTCTATAGATATGCACTCGGGCCAGGAGATGAAAAATGCATCGTTCATGTATAATGCAGACTTCTTAAACCACAGCAAAAACATGGTCACAGCTCTCAGTGCAGCTCCTATTTGTCCTCCCGTCCTCTGCGGTGCACTGGTGGGACAGATCTCCTCTGCTCCCACCGGCCGGGCTTTCCCCTCATGCCGTATTCCCCCGCGTGACGTTTTCCCTCTGTCATTCCTCTGACTTTCACGTGCCGCTTCCCGTCAGAAAGGCGGCTGCATCTCGGTGATGCTCTGTGAGGAGCGGCACCCGAAAGCTGTGCCAGATTCTCCTGGTCCCCGCGCAGCTGCTGCACCAGGATGGAGAGAGAGGGAGCAGCTGCGAATCGTACCTTCTCCTGGTCGAGCTGCTCCTCCTCGTCCTCACGGAGCACGGCGTGTTTGCTCGGGGGTGCAAAGCAGCCCAAACCACGGTCATTTCAGGGACTTGCCGCATAAAGAAAAACGAGCAGTGATGCAGGGGTTTAACTATTTAGACCCGCAAGGCTGAAATTTGGGGGCCGTGAATTTTGTCAGGCGGGATCTGACTGCATGAAGGTGTGTTAAACCAGAAGGCTCGGGCTGCACGGCCGGAGCCGCGGGGTTTGCCTGCGACGGCTGGGTGGGCAAACACGCTGTCACGCATTTCGTGGTGATATTCCTCAATTAAAAGCCGTGCTGGGTGCCGTGCAGCCGGTCACCTTGGGAGGTGTTTTGCATGGATGCAGCTGTGTAAGGCAGCCCCGGCTGGCACTGTCTGGGTCCGGCCTCTGCCCGGTGCCCTATTCATCATTTTCAAGGAATAATTTGCGACCTGGTGTTTGCAGACGAAATGACGCGATGATTTTCCTGCTTGGCGTGCGCGGCACTACCTACGCCACCGAAAAGTTAAAACCAAACCAAAAGCCTTGAAAAAACGTAATTGTCACAGATTGGCTCCACCTTTGCTGGATTTATTATACATCAGGCAGCTTTTTATACTGACGCAGACATGTAGCTCTGCCTGCAAAACCTGCTGATTGCTTAATTGCCAATTACAGCCATGATTTCAGCAAATTTTCAGCTTCCTCAGTGCAACAATTACCTGATTCACCTCCGGAAAGCCGGATCGGACCTTTGCACGTGTTGCTGCGTCTCTGCGCAGCTTCACCACGAGCCTCCGCAATGCCGAGCTGCAGCCCCCTGCCTGCCCGAAACTGAGATGACAAAAGCAGTAACATTTTTTCCCCTGCTCCAAACTTATTTTTTTGTTAATTTTTTTGTTGTCTTCAATCGTCTCTTTTCTTTGGGTTGTTTCAGCAAACGGCCAGCCACCCAAACCTGACGGGGAGAGGGAACCGCCCCGCAGCCTCCCCTACTCGGTTGAGACACCATATGGCTTTCACTTGGACCTGGACTTCCTGAAGTACGTGGATGACATTGAGAAAGGGCACACCATCAGAAGGGTTCACATCCACCGGAAAGCCAAGCAGCCGAAATTCAGCACCCTGCCCCGAAACTTCAGCCTGCCCGAGAACGGCTCCCGTGGATGTGTGTCCGCTCCCAGCAAGAGCTGGACGGCGACCTGCTCCTTCCCCCAGCGAAAGGCATCCCTGGGGGCGGAGGAGACCCCCAGTCCCCTTCTGCCCGACGAGCTGACCCTTCCCGTGGCCGATGAGCCGAGTTACCGGAGAAAAGCCCTTTTGGCGGAGACGTGGCGGCAGGCGGAGCTGGGGCGGCAGGAGGATGAGCTCCGGGGGCGGCCGCAGCTACTGCGAGCCTCCAGCATGCCCGCCGCTCTGCCGCCCGGCCAGCCCCCGCCGGGGGACGCACGGGTGCCCTCACCCCTCCGGCCGCCTCCCCAGCCCTGCCAGGACCAGAGCAGCTCCGAAAGCACGTTTCGCCCCACGCTGCGTTCGCCCAGTTCCGATGGCATCGTGTTAAATCTCCCCCGGGAGATGAGCTCGGAGCAAGATGTCTCCTTGGGGCAGAAGGAGCATCCTGGTGGAGGCAGCCCGGGGCTGGTGCAGATGCAGCCCCCGTGGCAGAGCCAGCATCCCGCAGCGCCGCAGCTGCAGGTGGTGATGGAGAGTGGAGGCGAGGAGGGCGATGCCGCCGACGCCAGCGGTCGCTCCGCCTTGGCTGGGGGTGAACCATCATCACCGGGTGCCCTCCAGCTCGCAGAGGAGAACACAAACCCTGGGGAAGGGGAGTTAAGGGTGAGTGAAATCCCTCTGAATGTGCTGAAGAAAGCTGAGGAGGAGAGTGTCCGGGCTGGAGAGAACAAGGAGAGCTGTGGTCCTCAGCCTGGTGATGCTGGAGAGCCCGGCGGGGTCGCTGCGCTGAAGCAGCAGATTGCTGCTCTGGAGGAGCAGCTGAAGAAAAAGAAGGAAGAACTTGAGCAGATCAGGGCAGTGCTGGAGCGGCAGGATCATGAGATCAAGGAAAAGGAGAAAAGCATCAAGTTACTGGCCAGCTCCAAAGCTCAGCTGGAAGAGAAGTTGCGCCGGGAAAACACCAAAGATGCCATGCCGCCGTCCAGGCAGAGCAGCGGGGCTTTGCAGTGCTACGATGCTGCGGTGAACACCGACCTCTCGCAGGTAGCCGGGGCCAAGCAAGCCCACGATAAAGGCATCAACGTAAATATCCCTGTCGCCACCAAATCCATAGGATGCAGCGTCCGCAGAGCAGACAACATGAACGCGCAGGCGATGGAGCTGGGTGCTCGGAGAGATCAGGGACTGGCAGATGCTTGCAGCGGTGTCAGTGGAGAGGGACCCGGACATTTTGGTGAAGCCGACATCGAGGCTGGCCTTCATGCACCGTGCTTCACCCAGCTGAAGATTGATGAGCACCTCAGCGATGACAATCAAAACCACAGGAATAACTACGATACCCAGGGTCTCGCTGCTCACGCGGTGACTGCAGAAGGCTATCGAGGAGCAAGAATTGGCTCAAACACAGGAGAAAACAAGGCAGGCTTTGGCGAAGCTAAACCTCGAGATGGGCTGGAAGAGGAAGGTCCACCTGACCACGAGGACCTCCCTGCTGTTGACCCCATCGGCCAATACGTAAAAAAAATCCAGGAGCTTTTGCAGGAGCAGTGGCTGTGTTTGGAGCATGGCTACCCTGAGTTAGCGAGCGCTATTAAACAGCCGGCCTCCAAGCTCAGCTCCATTCAGAACCAATTAGTTAATTCCTTAAACTCGTTGTTGTCTGCCTACTCTACGCAAGGGCCCGCGGATAAGGAGAATTCGAACACACACTATCAGCAGTTGGGTAAATAATATTGGCATAGGTTTCAAAGTGTCTGGGCCAAATCTCTTCCCATTTATTCAAGTGTTGAGCAGGGGTGGTGCGGTGGAGCTCGGTGGTATAATTACTCAGATCAGAAATAGCCCCTCCTAAACATGTATGGGAACGGGAAACCTCTGCGCGTAATAAGCTATGCGACCTTAAATAAAAAAAGCAAACAAACCATGTAGGAGCTGATAAAGCTGTGCCTCAGTTACATGCAGGATCAGCTTCCAAAAGTGGCTGTACTTGTGGCTATTCCATCAAATAACCATTTTTCTTAATTGGATTGGACATCTCAATTTGCAAGGATATAGGACTCATGGGGTAGATCAGCATGAAGTTCACCAGAACCAAAACCAAATCAAGCTAACTGAGCGACTAGGCTGGGAAAAGACCTGTTCCCACTCACAGCTGTTCATCTAAAATAATTTTAGCTTATATGAAGATAAGAATCCAAACCCGAAGGCTCCCTGTTTACTGTCGGGGGGGCTGGCAAATAGACGAGTGACCTATTACTTAGAAGCAATACGTGTGGGACTGTTCAAGCTCCGATGGAAAGACTCATCCATGTAGCATTATAGGAGATGTATATAGAAGACTTCCAATACGTTAGTATTGAAAAAAATAAAAAAGAAAACATTATTACAAAAGTAAAACCTACTTATATTCATAGGACGCGCATATAATTCCCAGTCACTTTCTTTATGTTCCCAGTCACTTGGAGATGTTTGAGACCCGTATTTTAAAGGTGGCAGGGCAGGTTCAGAGTGTGACCACGTGCATCGGTAGTTTTGCAAGACCTAAAAAGCATCTCCTAAGATGAACTAAGATGCTTACAGTTGTCATTTGTAGTTTGTTGGTAGAGGTTGGGAATAATCATTGATAATTATGGCACATCTGCTTAATTAATCTATTATTTTGTATTTTGCTAGAAATATCTCCAACCACAAGTCTTAAATCTATCATGAAAAAGAAAGGTTATGGTTTCCATGCAGGAGGCAATGGGACCAAAAAGAATCTTCAGTTTGTTGGGGTAAATGGTGGGTAAGCATCCGTTCAGAAGATAAAACTGCCTTTTAACATGTGATGTCCTCTGTATCGCTGAAGTCATTCTTTTTTTCCCCCTCTTTTCCCCTTCAAACCTCTTGATTAAAAGGCCATTTGAAATGGAGCCTCTTTTCTCCCTTCTTTAATCCAGCACTGATAACCTGTAAGGAACCCTGTAGAAAAGAGGTTGGTGTTTTCAGCACAGCGAGGGACACCCTGGGGACTGACACTCTCTGCACACCCATCTTTTGGGGCTTCATCCAAAACCCAGCTGGGTCCGTGGGAGGATTCCCAGTAACTTTGGTGGGTTTTGGAGGAGGACAGCTTTGCTTGGGCGGGCACGTTGCCACTGGCATGCCTCCATGCTCCAGTGGCAGCCGTCAAAAGTTGGTTCAGGGACTGAGAAAAGACTTTTTCAGTAAGTAAGGAATTATCTCGGGGTGAAGGAGACCCATATTTTAGGTTGTGCTCCAACACCCAGTTCCCTGTCTATCCAACAGCTAACATTCTTTGGCCTCCGAGCTAACTAGGTACAAGAACATGTGCTGTAGATGCCTCTCTAAGAGCAGCACTGGCACATCTTCTACCGAGGAGTACGTGTGCCCGCGTGAAGAGGGCAGGACAGATTTCGCTGTCCCTTCGCTGGGCAAACAGCTGTGTGTGCAAGTTTGGATGCTGCTTTCTGCTGACATACGCTTCTCTGACTTCCCAGCTCGATGGCTACTGCTGTTGGGTTCATCAGGTGTTACTCACTCTTGTTGTGCGGAGCTGCTCCTACCAACAGTCGCTGAAATGTATACAACTTGTAGCAAGTAGAGGAATCTCGACTAGTTTGAGAAGAGTTTTGGGATCCCTCAGAGTGAAATGTTCTGTCTCATGGAAGACGTAATTTTTATTAATACTTTTGGACAACCAGAAGAGAGGTCTCTCTAGCAGGGCTGCTCGAATGGTCCATGCTGGAGCTGCAAACACAGTTTTTGTCTAGCGGTCCTCAAGGTTGCCCACATGCGCCTGTCCCACCTTGCCACAGGGTCTGTCTTTCTCACGGCTCCCCGTCTGTGTGCTGGCAGCTCCCAGCAGGGAAGGGGCACACAGACCTTGCCTGGCCACACTGGGGCTTGTGTGACAGACGTCCCTCCAAACCAACCGAGTAGTTCTTGAAGTAACCTTGCCTGCTGCTAATTAACTGCTTCTATCACGCTCCTGCTGTTAAAAAGCCAAAAAAAAAAAAAAAAAAAGACTAACCCCAAGTTTGGCTGCGGCTCTAACCTTTTAACTTGCGTAAAAATGGGCTTCATCCAAGGCCCATTGGAGTCAGTGGGTGTCTTCAATGAGTCTTGGTCAGGCCCTGCGGTTGCAGATCGGGAAGGAGGGAATAACATGTGGTGTCCTCAAATAGCTACGAAACGACTTCAAGCGAAGACACAAGTTGTGAAGACAGCCCATCGGACGGGGACGCGGAGAGCGAGACGGAGAGAAGAGCCGATGATTTGGAGCCCACACAGGCGAAAGCTGGAGGTGAAAGCGAGGGGGCTTCATCGGGGACCTCCTCGCAGGAGAGACGTGAGGACGATGACCTGCAGGAGCCGTCAGCAGAAGCAGCGCCTTGCCCTCAGTACAAGGCTGACAGGTAACCAGACAACCAGACAGTGATTGAGCTTTCCATCTCATTTCTGAAGCCACGGGACGCACGGCACTGCATTCGGTCGCTCCCACAGGGCTGGGTTTCGGTGCTTCATCTGCTCCGTGAAAAGGCACGCTGACCTCTGTAGACGCAGGAAAATGCTTTAAAGAGCTAAATATTTTCTGAGATACTGCAGAATCCAATGGGGATTGATTCAGGCCCTACGCTTGACTGTGGAAAAGGTGGAGTGAGTCATATTTGGTGAGAATTAGCTCATTTCTCCCCTCTCAAGTAAAGTTTCTAAGTAAAGTTCTTCGCAGATTCAGGAACAAGAGGTTTTTCTCCCCCACTTTAAGAATTCTTGTAAAAGATGAAGTTGACCATACAGATCTGGGATTGTGGACTTAAACACTTATTTAAGTGCTTAACTTTGTACCTAAAATCTGTGTCAGTGAGACAATTTGTGTCCATAGAGTTCAGCACTTAATAAGTTTGAACATATTCTGACCTAAACTGCCATATTCTCCTTCCTGCTTTGATGCCTCCTCTGTCTCTTGATGGATTTACAAAAGTATTTTCCCTTTAGATGCAAACCCTCTGAAGATTTCCTTGCCGACTGCCAGCTACTCAGCAAGCACCTCTCAGAAATCGGGACCACAAGTGACCAGCATCTGGTACAGATAATTTTCAATCCTTTCAGATTGCGTTTCAGGCGCAGTTCCTGCTCGCTGTTACGTCTAATGGATAAGGTTATCCTGACGGTGCGTTGCAGGCTGTGCCCTACCGAGCCATGGACAGCTTTGTGTGGGGGATGAGATGATCTCTGAGTCAGTTTTAGAACAGCCAAAAAGAAAGGAAAAGGGAAAAAAAAAAAAAAAAAAAAAGAGGATGAAGGCTTTCTCTGCTTACTCATTCAAGTTACCACAGGAAATTCCTTTCCCCCTTCAGTTACAGCAGTAATCCCAAAACCACAAGTTAAATACCGGGTGGGTGATGCCAGAGCGCAGGACAAAGTGGTGCGGGGCAAGGAGCTGGGACAGCGACCGGTTTACAGGATGACTGCCCCAGGAGTAATGGCGAGACCTTGGTGTTTTCAGCAGCACGTCCTGAGCACCGTCTGCCAGGAGTGGTTCCGGGTGTCGAGCCGCAAGTCCTCTAGCCCGGAGGTGGTCGCAGCATATCTCAAGGCGTTGGGGGCCATCCAGCCCCAGCTCCTGGAGATGGTGGTGAACCTGGCTGACAGGAATGGCAACACGGCTCTTCACTACAGTGTTTCCCACTCCAACTTCCCAATTGCAAAGCTCCTGCTAGACACAGGTAGGAACAGCCACTCTCTGCTCAGCCATGTTTTTTGTTGGGTCTGGGTGTGGAAGTTACTTTATGTCGCTCTTGTCCGTGGGACACGGTTCCACAGGGAATGACCAGTGTGCAGAGCCAGATAATGGGGGTCCATCAATAGTCCCAGACCTGGCAAACAGGGAATGAGGTCCAGGGTCCTCCCAGGGATTTCAGTCAGGAGCAAAAGATGTGACAGAGGTGAAGCTGGCCACCAACTACAACCTATATGCAAGGGAGCCATCCAGGAGACAAATGTAAAGCCAAGGTCCATCCCAGATACAAGCATGAGGCCAAGGTCCACCCAGGAGACATGGCTGATCCTCCCAGCATCCTCCCCCACAGCTCGGCCCTGAGCCCGTAGGTGTGGGCAGGAGTTCCAGCTGAGGCTCCTCAGGGACATTAAGGCTTGTTACTGCCCACAGGGCCCTGACGCATCTTGAGGACTTTGCAGTCTGACTTTGGAGAGGGCTCAGGGTCCCCGTGGCCAAGGGGTGTGTTTTGTGGCCCTGGACCAGGTGGGATGGGGTGGCTCCCCCAGCTTCTTGTAGCAGCAAATGCCACATTGTGGCTCAGAGCTGGAGGATCAGACCCCTGAGAGCATAACAAACCCCACAGCGCTGCAGAAAAACTCCATTTTAAACTGTTGAACTTTCAGCTCGTGTCGCAAAGAAAGAAAAATCTCAGCTGAGCTTGTATGGGGGGGGAAATGCACACGCGCTCAGCAAGAATAAAGGCACTTTGGTCTTTTCTCACGGGCCAGACAATCTGTTAAATGTTAGGGAAATGGCAGATTATCATACACATCTATAACCCAATTGTTGCTGCAGCCGTGCCGGGAGCTGCGGTGGTTTGTCCCTTCCTGCCGCTGAGTGCCCGAGGTGGCCGGGTCCCCGGGGCAAGGCTGGTCCCGAGCCCCGGCCCGTCAGACATGGCTCATTTTATAATGCTCAAGGCATTAGTTATCCTCCCCCCCTTTTTTTTTTGGGTTATGGTCTTCAAAGTTAATTGAGTTAAGCCCAGCAATTGTAATTAACTGTAGCAATGCGTAGCACCAAATATCCTTCGATGCTGTGCTTACAAGACGAGATATGTAACGCAGATAAATCTCAATCCTGTATAATCATGGAAACTCCTGTTTCTCGGAATGTAAGAGGCTGCATGTTTTATAATTCCCTCTTTGCTTCCCGTTGGCTCGTCTCTCTCCATCTGACTCATCGTGGGGCTGACCCCTTCCCCTGCGCGGCGCATCGCCCGCCAGGCGTGTGCCGCCTGGACCTGCAGAACCGCGCCGGCTACACGGCGGTGATGCTCACCCCGCTGGCGGCCGCCGAGACGGGCGAG
Source organism: Vanellus vanellus (assembly GCF_965231255.1). Taxonomy (NCBI): domain Eukaryota; kingdom Metazoa; phylum Chordata; class Aves; order Charadriiformes; family Charadriidae; genus Vanellus; species Vanellus vanellus. The sequence goes on along the minus strand of NC_138910.1, from coordinate 79,121,619 downwards.
GACATGGAGGTGGTGATGAAGCTGCTGAAGGAGGGGGACGTCAACTTGCGAGCCGCCCAGGTGTGTCCCTGTAATTCTGCTCTTTCTTTGAAAACCGAGCGCGGCCCCGTGTGGGATCGTGGCACGGCAGAGGGCAGCGGGTATTAATTTGGCAAAGGCGTCTGCGTAGTGACTCCTGCTGAGCTTGTAGTACGGCCATCGCTGTGCGATGCCAGTTCAGGCCGTGGCATCATCGTGTCCCCATAGAGACCTCAGGGTGGGGCGGGATATGATTCGGGTTCCTCACGCTGCATGTGCAGCGCCAGGCTGGGACTCGGCGCCAGACCTCGGGTCGGAGTTGCTGTTTCCCGGGAGTTCCAACAGCAACCTCAGCTCAGCTGCAGCGTGGCCACCCACCGGCTCCCTGCGAAGGGACGCAGGAGCTGGTTCAAACAAAAAGACAAAAGGAAAGCTGAAAATTTTGCAAAACAATTTGCGTGAGCTAAAAATTTAAAGTCTGAAGAAGTGATACCAGGGGGGAGCGGTGCGGGGTGGACCCCCGGGGTTTGGGATTCCCAGGTTTGCTGGTGAGCGGTCACTCATCAGTTACGCGTTTTGGTCTCAGAGATGGCAGTGCCCTCATCCAGCTCTTCTTCCAAACAGCTGTAAAAGTTAGTCTAGACCTAAGTTAAACTGCCCAGGAAGGTCAGGGGGACCTTTGGGGGCAGCTGGGAGCCGGGCGGTTTGGCCATGCTGCCGCAGAGACCCTCCATGTGGCCATGGTGCAAGTGGGCAGCTCTCTCTCGCACCGGAGCCCCGGTGTTATTTAATAATAATATGCAATAATAATACGAATTATTGTGATATATGTACTATGCAATAATAATAACATGCAATCAGGCCAACCGTATCCTGGGCTGCAGCCCCAGCAGCGTGGCCCGCAGGGCGAGGGAGGTGATTCTGCCCCTCTACTCTACTCTTGTGAGACCCCCCCCAGGAGTACTGCCTCCAGCTCTGGAACCCCCAAGATAAGAAGGACATGGACCTGTTGGAGGAGGGCCAGAGGAGGGCCATGAGGATGCTCTGAGGGCTGGAGCACCTCTCCTATGAGGACAGGCTGAGAGAGTTGGGGCTGTTCAGCCTGGAGAAGAGAAGGCTCCAGAGAGACCTTATTGTGGCCTTCCAGTCCCTAAAGGGGGCCTACAGGAGAGCTGGGGAAGGACTTTTTACTGGGGCATGTAGTGATAGGACGAGGGGGGAATGGCTTCAAACTGGAAGAGGAGAGATTTAGTTGAGATATGAGGAAGAAATTGTTGCCTGTGAGGGTGGTGAGCCCCTGGCGCAGGTTGCCCCGAGAAGCTGTGGCTGCCCCATCCCTGGAGGTGTTCAAGGCCGGGTTGGATGGGGCTGGGAGCGACCTGGGCTGAGGGGAGGTGTCCCTGCCCAGGGCAAGGGGGTGGCACTGGATGATCTTCAAGGTCCCTTCCAACCCAAACCATTCTGTGATTCTGTGATCTTATTATATTTATGGAATAACAGCTCATTATTATTATTATTATTATTATTATTATTATTATTATTATTATTATTACTATTATTATAATATATAACGTTCTGAATAAGCAGGACTGCAGAAGGTGGTGGGTGAGGGGTGCTCAGCCTTTCCCTCTGCGGTTGCAGGGAGGCCAGACCGCCCTGATGCTGGGGGTCAGCCACGAGCGGGACGACATGGTGCGAGCCCTCCTCTCCTGCCAGGCCGATGTCAACCTGCAGGACGAGGAGGGGACGACGGCCCTGATGGTGGCCTGCCAGCAGGGCAACGCCGACATCGTCAAGCTCCTCTTGGCCCAGCCCGGCTGCCAGGTCATGCTGACGGACAAGGTGAGGCTCCGGCGCCGTGTTCGGTCCTGTACACAACCTCACATCCACCAGGCAGGGAAAGCTCACGCGGGGTCAGGTTTTACAGGCAACAATCCCCAAATGGTGTTTTTTAAGTGAAGAAGTACAATTTTGGTCCACTTTCTAATCGGGACCACTTTTAGGAGAGTATCCCTGATTTTGGTGCTTGCTGTGCAGCGGATGGGGTGGCTGCGGCAGCATCCCGCATCCCAGTCATAGACTGGGCAGGAGCACTGGGGGGAAGAGCTCAACCTGGTGTAAACCGAAAAAAAAAAGATGAAATCCTGGACATCTGGAACCAGCAGAGCTTCAGCTCCAAGAAATTGGCAGGAATTAGCTCTCCCCTGAGAACAGATGCCTCTCTGGGGGGATGCATGGGACGGGGCTGGGCTGGGAGCCCCGCGGCCGGCTGGTGGAAATCTCCTCCCACGTGGGCTCACAGCGACGGGCCGCATGGCTGCATTTATGGTTATGTGACTATTTTCTAATTAAACCAGGACTTGTCTTAGTCTCATATGACTAAGACATGCAGGAGGGCACCAGGACCAAGGGAAGGCACGGCTGGGATGCGGTTTGTGCAGTTGAGATTAAGCCCCAAAAGACCATGAGGAGTTTTGCGGGACGGTGACTCATTTTAAGGAGGGATGAACTGCGGGAGAGGAGGTTTTGGGGGTAAATAGCTGAGTGCAAAGCAGCCCGGGCCAACCGCTCGCAGGAGCGGGGAGGAAAACTCATCGCCAGTGGGCAGGTTGACAACAGCCTCCCTTGGCAGTGGTGGGGCCAAGAAGTGGAGGCGGTTGAGGAGGGAGCTGGGCTTGTTATGGGGCTGGCTGGGGCGAGACGACGCGGGGATCTGGGCGGTAACGTCTTTGCCTCCTCCCTCCCCGCAGGGCGGTAACTCGGCCCTGTCGCTGGCCCAGCGCGCTGCCCGCGGGGACATCGCCGCGCTCCTGCGAGCCCATGTTGAGCAGAGCTCGTCCCTCTCGGCGTGACCGAGTCGGGAGAAGAAACCGGGATGGGGAGTGGGGAACAAACAGCTCCTTCTTGTAACGGCCCCGCTGCCCGCTCGGCGGCCGGGAACACTATCGCGGGTTTCCATACGTACCGGGGGATGAACCCCGTCAGTCATCTGCATATGTTCCCCACGTCTAATTCTCCTCATTAACCTGCTTACACCCCCCTAATCTATGCACGTTGCCACAAATGATTCCGAACTCTCCTATACACTCATCCTCATATAGATTTTGTAGGTGAGTGACCAAAATGAAGGAGAAAAGCACATTAGAAAAAGCAATACTTAGTCTTTTGTAACCTTAGATTATGGTTGTCCCTTTAATCGACTACTTAACTGTAGCCCATTTAACTTGTAAGTTTGTGTCCTAATATTTATTATTAGCTCGTCTGTACGTAGCGGCAGGCAGTGATTATTCAGTATATGTAACAACAAACACAAGCTGGATGGATTATGTAAAGTATAAAATCCTATTTATGTTTGCTTATGTGGGTCTGATGTAAGAATTAAAAATTAATGCTCTAGGAAAATATTTGAGTATACCAGACCCAAACACACAGACATTGTTTTGCCTCTGTTCAGAATTACCATATGGCTCTTATTTTTCCTAATTAAGTTTGAGCTAACGGGGAAGCGTAGCCCATTGACATGCACCGTGCATCCGCACAGGCGGTGCTCAGGCACAGCGGATCAGGTTCTCCCGAACACGGCACGAGGAGATCACAACAGATTCCCATCCCAGGATGCGCTAATGTTGTCCAAGAGTTCTGTGGAGCGACTTTGCTGGCAGATGCCTTTTGGGCAGACACCTGCTCTCCGCTTTCCCTTGCGCTCAACTTTCAGATGCCCAAACTACTCCCACGTAAAGCCATGCTGTGGTTTAGCTGCTGGAGTCGGCCGGTGCCAGGGTCTCCCCCGCCACGGAGCACCCACAGGGTCGGTCCAGCATCACCTCAAAGCATACATAGGACAGACACTTTGTTTCTTAAATCCCTCTGCTGCTGACAAAGAGGGAGGGATGGCTCAGGTCCCACTTTTCCAAACATCTTCACTCTGTCGTTAAGTCGCGATGTACCAAGAAATGCCATTTCATGAGGCTGTGCTGCACCTCTGTAGGCTTCCATGGACCTGGATGCCATCACCAGTTGAGCTGGTGCGTAGCACATCATCATAAGCCCAGAGCTGCTTGCCATCACTAAAAGCAGATCTCCTGAGTCAGCTAACTGCTTTTCTTTTTTTTTGTTACTAAGCAGAAGTTAATCCTGGACAACTTTGGTTGCTCGTAAGCCAGTTCACATCACCATGAAGTCTCTCCTCAGCTGCCTTTTCCCCTTCCTTCGTATTTGCCATACGCGGCAAAGCCCTTCCTGAGAGCCCCTGTCCCCGCTGGGGGGACACTTACCGCCTCGCAGGGAGGGGAGGGCAGCCCCTGCCCTCTGTTTTCCACGGAAATCTGCTGTCTGCTCCGTTTTCTTCGCTTTCTTCACTTTTTTTATTTGGAAGCGCTCACTGTCTCAGATGCCTACCTTTTGCTTTTTTCTTTTTTTTTTTTTTTTTTTTACCTCTGTCCCCAAATGCAGTTACCTCCTTTCTGTATAAATAAACTCGAGTTAATCCTTTACCAGCGTCGGCTCCTGTGCCTGTCCCCACCGCGGTGCTGCTCTCCTGGCGCCGGGCAGCAGGGATGCTCTGATGGACAGACAGACAGACAGGCGGGGAAGGACAGCCCGTGGTGACTGCACATACCTGCACATCATTAAATCAGTCATTTTTGAGATGTTTCTTCAGGTCAGTGACCCCCACCCCCCCCAGGAGGTCCCGGGGCCCCGGATCGCCGCACAGACCGCGCAGGGTGGGGTTTGGTTTTTTTTTTTTGCAGGAATCCCCCCAGTTTGCGTTCCTGGGTGCTGAGCACTGGGTACCCGGATGCAGCGTGAGCACCCATGGCATCGCCGCCCGGCCCCAGCTGCAAACGAGAAGAACCGTAATACCATTTTGTGACAATTTCCACGGAGAATTTTTCCCCCAACAGCTCTGGAGCCACGCTCGCGGCGAGGAATTTCACTCTGCCTCTCGCTGCTGCCCAGAGGGAGGCGGACTTTCTGGCTTCCACGTAATAAATGTGGGAGATTTTCCGCTAAGGATCAGGGTGGCTTTGGGAAGCGCCCGCCTCCTCCTGCCTGCGGGATCCCTCGGGACATCGAGCTCACCATAGCGCAATTTGGGGACAGGGCACGTTATTTTGGGGCCGTGCTGCAGCTCTGCAGCGAAGAAGCACCGACTTTGCTGCCTTCCCTCTGCCCCCCTCCGCACCCCCCTCTCCCACCCCTGCAGCCCAGGCTGGTTAACTACATCCGCGGAATGTTTATTTTCATTCCTTTGCCTCATATTTCCTCTTTTTCCCTCAACCCATCTCCCCGGGGAGGAGCGGCTCCCACGGGGTGACCCCCTGGAGCAGCTCCTCTGCTCACGTGGAGCCCGAGGGGACCACGGAGGGTTCGACGCTGCCCTCGGCATCTCCCAGCGCGCAGCATCGCCCTGTCGAAGTACCGGGTGGCACAAAACCGATGATAGAAAATCGTCTGCGGGGACCTCAGTGCCACGCAGCGCCCAAGAGCCAGCCTTAATTTATATATTTTGATATCACGGTAGAGATCAAACTAAATATAGGCAAGCAAAAATACATCCCCAGTGGGAGCGCTGCGCAATACAAATGGAGACAATTAAGTCGCAGCAAGGAAAGAAATTAATCTAATGATCTTTATGGGCTCACCATCTAGGAGCTGATTAGCTATGAAGGGAAAGAATGAAAAGAAACTCAGCTGATCACGATTTTTCCACTCTCCTCATGGCCATTTCTAGTGTCTCCCTTTCTTTTCCTGCAAGGAGGGGAGCAGGGACTCCGATGGTCTGATCTGAAGCACCTCCATGGTCATGAGGAACCATATCGCTCTGCGTAACCCTCAGTGTTCACGCTGGGACTGAAAAAGGGATGAATTCCAGCAATTCTCTGTTTTTTATTGATAACCTCCAGGGAAAGCCCTCCGCCACCCAGACATTGTCCCCTGACCCACATGCAGGTGAGCCCGTCACGTGTCCCCGGGGATGCCGGGATTGCCTGAGCACGATGCTGGACACCGAGCACTTCGGTGGCAGAACAGGGATGGGAAAGGGGGGATGGCAGTGCCAAAGGGGAGATGCAGAGGAACAACAGCCAACTCCACCCAAGGTCTATCCTGGGGAGAAGGGAACCCCGGATGCCTGAAAACATTCCAGGCCAGGTTGGACGGGGCTCTGAGCAACCTGATCTAGTTGAAGATGTCCTTGCTCATGGCAGGGAGCTTGGACTAGATGACCTCTAAAAGTCCCTTCTGACCCAAACTGTTCTGCGATTCCATGCTCTGTGCCTGGAGACCTCATCTGCAACCAGTCGGCTCCAGCTCCATGGCAAAAGCAGATTTTGAAGCAACCGTACGAACACACGGCACCGCTTTTCCCCCAGCTGTGCCCTGCACCCGGCCAGAGCCGTGGGAGACCCTCTCAGCCCACCAGCCCCGTCTGCGCCTGGATTGGTGGCGACACCCACGCCAGATACAACACACAAAAGAAACAGCCGGGAACTTCCCCCCCTCCTTGCCGAAAACCAGATGATCCCACGTTGTTCCTCCCACCGCTTGCGGGAGCGACGCCTCCCTGGGGGCACCAGGGCTGGAAGGCAATATCCAGAAATTTTGGGGGGGACACACACACACATGGAGAGGCGGCCAAGCTGTGCCCCTCCCTGGAGCAGGAGGGCCCCCGCGGCCACCCCCGCGCTGTCCTGACATCAGCCGTAAGATATGCCAGGAATGAAAGCGCCCGGGTCCGTGGCGAAACGTGCGGTCCCTGTGATCCGTCAGACCCGGACAAAAGGCTGCCTTGTGCTCAGCGCCTGCGTCCGTGGGGTGGGAAAACCATCACGGGTCTCGTGCGAGGGGCGGTGGGGCCCCCGCCGGGGGAAGAAACGCAAAGGGGGCTCCGTCCCTGCTGCGGGGCTGCGGATGGTTCCTCGGCATCGGCGTGAGACCATCATATAGTGCAGAAAAGGGGATGAAATAACGGCAGTAATTTGCTAATGTCATCCTCGTGCGGTAAATATCCTCAGCCCGTGGGGCAGGGGAGGACCCTGCTCCCTCTGGTGGGGCCGGGAGCCCCAGGGGGGACAGCAGGGCAAGAAATGCCCCTGGGCATCCGAAACGGGGCCGTGGCCGCGTTCAAAGCACAAGGAGGGCACAGACCGCCTTGAGCCCGATGCGCACACAGAGCCCCATGGATGTGCTGAACGCAACCTCCGCGGTTAATTAAATTAACGGGCCGTTCCCAGGTGGTGGGGACGTGCCTTGGCTCAGCTCCTGGGACATCTGCGGGCAGCTCCGGCCCGCTGCCTCCCCGTGTGGGTGACAACTGGGTGCTGGGATGAGCCTCTTGAGGCTTAGCACCGGGGCAGAGGCAAAACCAACGCCCGGCAGCTTTCTCAGTTCCGAGGGAAAGCATAAGGAGCCAAACACAATAAATTCTGCTTTCTCTTTCCTCTCCCCACTCTCGCCCACGCGGGCGGCAGAGAAAATCGGCACCTCTCGGTTTATCACCCAGAAACTGCCCCATCAGCGGCTTGGAAGGTGTCAGCTCAGTGACTATCAGCAGAATTTAAGATTCTTAGAAGAGACGAATGTCTCGGCAGCAAAGGCAGATTTATTTGCTGCAGGGGAATGAGCTGCCGCAGGGGCAGCGACAGCATCTCTGCTTTGGGCTGAGTTCACCCCCCCTCGGCGGCCCATCCCGCCCCCCCAGCGTGGTGTGGTGTGGAGGCACCGCTCAGCCCCACGTTCACCAGGGACGGAGGACAGTTCTCACAGGGCCGTGATTTCCTTTCCTAGAAATCTCTCGTTATAGCACCCAGATGTCTCCTTTTATTTTTTTTTGCAGCACCCACCTGTCTGCCGGGGGAAAAGGCAGCTCTGAGCTCTGGGAGTGCGGTGTTCCGGGTCTGGGCTGAGAGGATGGAGCATCCTCGGAGCATCCCTCGGGGCAGCCCCTCCGTCAGGGCCCACCGGGCCCAGGCTGAAGGCAGCAGAAATACAATATTTTGTCAACTGCTCCATCTAGTGCCATTTCAGCAGAAAAAGCCGTGGGAGCGCAGTGGCCGCGGCGGCTGTGGCCGCTCGGTGAGGATGCTCCAAGTCCCCACACTGGTCCAGCGCTGGTGACATCCATCAGCCGATGGCAGCCGCGCGCAAGGGGAACAGGCTGCCTCCCGCGTACGCTGCTGGGCGGGATGAGAAGAAGGATACCAAAAGTACTGATTTCTTAATATTTGAAAACGCTCATCGGGAATACTGTGTTTCCGAGGGCAGATATTTCCCTGAAAGGGTTAATAGTCTCATTTTGAGAAAGATGAGTGAAATATGAGAAATGGAGCAAAGGCTCCCGGTCCGCAACGTAAGAGCGGATTTCAAAACCCTGGCAGGGTGGGCTCCAGCCACGGAGGAGATGAGGACCTGCTGCCAACACGCCACCGAGACCCCGGCCGTCACCCAAAAACTGTGCAGAGGAAATCTGCCATGGAGGTGATTAAATGTCATGTGGGCAGCAACAGGTCACGCGTTACCCTGCACAGGGTAACACCACCGTAGACAGCAACTGTCCCCGTTTGCTACCCCACTCTGCGACGTAAAAACCAGCAATATTGTAAAATGTTTGCCCACATAATAATAATTTGTTCAATTTTAGCTGCTTCCCCCAATCATAGAATGGTTTGGGTTGGAAGGGACCTTGAAGACCATCCAGTCCCAGCCCCCTGCCCCGGGCAGGGACACCTCCCCCCAGCCCAGGTTGCTCCAAGCCCCGTCCAACCCGGCCTTGAACACCTCCAGGGATGGGGCAGCCACAGCTTCTCGGGGCACCCTGCGCCAGGGGCTCACCACCCTCACAGGCAGCAATTTCTTCCTCATATCTAATCTGAATCCCCCTCTTCCAGTTTAAAGCTGTTACCCCTCGTCCTATCACTCCACCCCCAATGCAGCGAGTCAACTGGTTTTGTGCCCACGAGGAGCTGCACGCCGATTCCGGCTTCTCCGCCAGGAGCACTAAAACACCCGACTAAGGAATAAACCCCTCTCTGAGGGGCACGATCCCCCACCCCCACTTCTCACTGGCTGAAGTTGCTTTCCGCCCAGCGGCCGCAGACACCACACCAGTACATCCTCAAGCAGAAATCCTGCAGAGAATCCGGGGCCGGGACCAGCCTGTAACGGGGGCTTCTTCCAGCCCAAACGCAGCCGGGAGCAAACAACGCCCCTCTTGAAAAGTGATTGTTTTGGCGCTAACGAAGGCCTTTGCTGAGCAGCATCACTGCCGGGGGGTGCGCGAGCCCCCCAACGGAGGCATCGGGCTCTCGCGCGGGGGTCCGCCCCGGGAGCTGCGGTGGGAGGAGAGGGGGTACCGCGGGGTCCCGGCTCGGCCCCGGGGCCCGCACACACACAGCTCCCGGCAAGCGCTGCGCACGGGGCCGTCGGTCCTCGCGGTCGCCCCGTGGGAGCTCCCAGGCACAGCGTTCCGCTCTCGCCATCCCCCCTCCGCGGTGAGATTTGTGCTGAGTTTGCATTTTAGGAGAACCACTGCACAGAAGCATCAGAGTGTCCTTCGTCTTTGGGTGGGAACAAGTCTGTCCGGAAAGGCCACGGGGCCGAGAGGGGACGGGAGGGAAGGATAGCGCGTTGCTGTTTAGGGGAATTTATTTGCAGCGCCTTTTCTGCTGCACACAAATGAACCCGAACCCGCAGCAAAGAGAGCGCCAGGAGAAACCCACCTTCTACGCTGACGTCTCTTTTCAACAGACGTTCCGTCATACCTGCATGCCCGAGTGTTAAAGAAGAAGAAAAGGGGAAAAAAAAAAAAAAAAAGCCAAGAAAGGGTTTTATGAAACAGAAGAGACTGTTCCCATTCAAAATGCAAACAAGTAACCTTCCCCAAAAGTACATTTCCTTCAGGAAAAATGAGACCTTCGAGGACCTCTTCTTTTCTGGTTTTCCTCCTTGCGGCATCTCGCTGCTCCAGGTGGTAAAAGCGGCTGCGGCGCCGCGCCATTTCTGGAGAGAAGACCCGTTTCCCAGGAGGTGATGGAAAGGATGAGCCGAGCGCCGCAGGTCTGCGCCCTGCCCGGGGCATCCCGCAGGGGGAGTGCGGCAGAATGACCCCATGTCAACGTGGTTTTAATTGGCACAATTTGATTAGGATGTGATTTTTCGTTTTAAACCGGGGGGTTAGAGAGGCGCAGCGCCCCCGGCAGGGGCTGCGCTGTCGGGAATGAAGGGGTCGTCATGCTGCCACCGCCTATTTTCCTTTTCGTGCGGGAATCGGGAATAAACTCTGCTCCAACCAAACCAGACCTGCGAAAGCAGCAGAGACCGCGGAGCCCGCCGGGACGAGGCTGGAGCCAAAGGCAAGGCGATGCTTGTTCCTGTGCCGTTTGGGATGCTGCAGAACACGGATCTCTGATTTGTTGCCATCCTAAAAGGTGCGGCTGTCACAGGACTGTGGGTGTTAGAGAACAAAATGTCCATTGCTGCTAAAAGGGAAAAACAATGACCGTGACAGTGTTTAACTGGAATGTAAATACAGCTAAATTATGGATGGAGGAGTGTGAAACCGTGGAGAAAGATGATAATGGAATTATATATCAATGCTCAGCACAACTGTAAAAACTAATGTTTTATACATGTGTAACGTTAAATTAATTCATTCCAGTTCTTTCAGGTGAAGGTACATTAACTGCTCCATCTCGGTATAATCATATTACCTCAACAAGCTCTCTATATGTCGTACTTCCAGGGCGGTAATCGCCATTTGATTAATTACAGGGAATTCAGAGGCATTACAGTGATTCCTGATGCAGCAGCGCAACGTGACGGAGTCCCCCCCGGGGCTCCAGCCTGAGCTGCTCTCCGCGCCGCCCACCCCTCCACCCCCACCGTCCCCCTCGCTGCCCCAGCGCCATCCCGGCCTGCAGCCGGCGGGCGCTCCTCAAGCTCGGCGCTGGGCAGCGGGGACGGTGCCGGGACAGACGTTGGGCCCTTGGCCATCTCCCACGGCGGGGAGGACACAGCAAGGGCCAGCGCCTCGATCCCAGCCTGCGGAAGAAGCGGAATCACGGGCATATGCGGCCCTTTTCTTTGCAGCGTTAGCCAAGAAATGCCAACAGCCCCAAGATGGCTCCTGGTGATGTCTAAGATGTCCTTGATGGTGTCGCTGCAGACTGCAGGTTATTCCAGGTCTCTCCAGGTGTGGAAGCTGATGGAGGGACTGTGAACAGCACATGGCCCTTTGAAAAGAAAAGGCTCTAACAGCTGAGTCCTCAAACCAAGGCAGGAGAACGCTTCCCACCCGTACGTATGAGTCGAAACGGTGGTGAGTGGCACCTCCAAAGGGTTGCGAGATGCCTACAGCACGGATGCTCCTCCTGCAAGCACGCTTCGTGTTGACTCGGATTACTCCTGGCACAAGACCGGTCACTCAGCACCTTCGTCTTCATCCCCTTTTTTCTCTCCCGCGGTTTTGCTGCCTGCGCACCGGATCCTTGGTTTCTCTACTGAGCCCTTTCTCTTGGTGCCCCCCTGGTTCAAATCTCCTCCCCAAGGCTCGAGCCATTCGGAGGGGCAGCCAGAGCTTTCTGATGGAGGGCAGCTGTGCGCGGGAGGGCTCCCTGTCACCGTCTCGCCCGGGAGCGATCCCACGACCTGGGCACAGAGCCTCGGCCGGCTGTCACCACCGCCCGCTGTCACCACCGCCCGCTGTCACCACCGCCCGCTGTCACCACAGCCTTCCACCACTCCTACAGCGACCGCCGCTCCTGCTCCCGGAGAAGGGCAACCACGAGCCCCACTCGGACTAGAAAACAGACACCTCACGCAGTACATTTGGACAGTGACTTCAAAAAATAAATAAATGCACAACTACGTATGTAAGCGAGCTTTATTTAGAATCTTTGAAGTCATAAAATGTCTCATTTTTCTGATATACGTAAACATACAATCAGGAGGTTTAATTGCTTTTTCCCTTGCACAGAAATAAAGTTTTAAACAAACCAGAACACCTCAACCCAGACAAGCGTAATGCAAATTTAATTATCTAACTTGGTCCTGTACATACAGCACCACGCTCCTCCGCACGGTCACTGGTTTATCAATTAGTTGCAATATAATTTTTGGCAGTAATATATTCAACACACAAAGTGCAAATTACAAGAAGCAGAAAATGTTCTCTCTCATTCTGAGCAATGAGAAGTGCAAAATAATCTCAGCCCATAAATTCTATTCTTTATGTGTATGAACAGTATGTGCATAATGGGCTAAGAAATAGCCGTGTAAAACTTCATAGATTAACTGTGGCAACACCTTAGAGTAGGAATGCAACGGTTATAAAGCCATAATCAGGCAGAGGAATCGTTACATTTTGCTCATAAATTCCATACAGTATTTTTGAGGGTACCTCTTCACATTTCACCTACCTGCCTGCCACTCCTGCGTACCTTGGATACTTTCGCAGCCAAAGGCAATTTGTTAAAAAGTCTCCAATTTGCTACATCTGGACATACTTCTGTGCGTCTGCAATGAAGGTTCCGCCAACGCTTCACTCGGCAAATCAAATACTACGGCGGGAATCCATTGAAAATGTGAAATCTCTTCCAGGCACTATGAACGGAATACCCACTAATCGTTCCAGCAGGCTAAATGCACTTCGGGATTACCTACATTGAAAGAAAACTTTCCAATGAAATAAGGCAAACCGTTTGAATGCGAGCCAGTTTGCTTGTTTCAGCGGGGTTCCTCTCGCGTCAGTACCTGTTCTTTCAGGTAAAATGGGAGAATACCCACTGCAGCTAAAACATACCGAACGCAGCACTTTTAACACAAACCCCTGTACTACTCCGTTATTATAGTACAGATTTGGAATCTTCTTTCCATTTCATTCCAGGGATTTTTTCACATAAAACGAGCAGCCAATGTCTACACTCCCCCCCTTCCTTTCGTTTCTCCTGGGTACATCATTATTATAAATTATACCAAATAGTCCAAATCAGTCCGGGCCGCCTCCTCTAAAACCCTACCGCTCCCCTGGACAGGAAGATTAAACCACGCCGACTTGCATTGCCATTAATCTGCCTGCCAAATTCATTTTGCGAAATCGCTGAGGCTTCGGCCATATAATCGGCTGCAGGAACGGCCGCGACACGTAACGGAATCGCTAACTTTTGGCTGCTGAACGTTCCTGCATCCCACCTCCACCACGCGGAGCAGGCCGGGCCGGGGGAAGGCTCCTCGGGGGCTTCGGCGCGCTCTCGCCTGGCTTCGTTTTTGGTTTTTAACCCCCCCCCCAAAAAGTAGTCGGTTGCTTCGAGTGAGCTGTCCGACTCGCCGGAGGGGGCTGAGGAACGCCGTGCCCGGGAGGACATCATCGTAAACTGCCGCAGCCGTCTTCCGCGGCGATGGTCTCACCACTGCCCGGTATTATTCCCTATTATCCAAACTTGAACCCCGGCAGCCCCGAGAGAGAAGCATCCTCTGTGATCCGTGAAAGCCTCTTCCTGCACTATCTGATCCTGGGGAGACCCTCGGAAATGCAAAAGGGTTTGCGGGTTTGGATTAACTTCATCCGGCCTTAAAGACGACGTGCAGAGGGACTGCTCACCATCATTACGAGAATTACAGGATCGCGTTGCCGAAGCAAACTTTTGTCTTCATTAAAAGTTTCAGGATGAACAATTATGCTGCAACTTGGCACGACGACGACGACGACTGCCTTTGTACGCAACATGCCTGGCATATATCAGCACATTTCTTCTTCTTTAAAAATATAATTAGACTAGAACGAGATACGCTGCCGTTGTTCATGCTGCCTAAATATCTGAAAAGGCTCAAACATTTTAAAAGCCTAAAAAGATAAATTTCCCTCTCCCCTAGTTTATTTTTCACGCTAAAGGCTGCAAATTGACACATCACAGTAATTACCTCTGACTAACTTCCACAGACCGACCCAAAGAGATAAACATGAGAAGTTCACATTTGACTATCAGACTTACTGTGCCGAGCACAAATAATTTCCCAGAGGAGAATTTGATATTTCATCATTTGGAACAGTGGTAATTTAATTACATTGCTAATGTTTTCTGGCATACTTGAAAGGACAATTAGCATAAGTAAATCATGAGCGAGATGACAAGTCACTCGGCATTTATTTCTGCTCATCAGATGAGATCAGGCGATGATCTAAATTCTCTTTTGCGTGCGAACCGCTTCCAGGTGCAGCGGTTGTAAGTGGGGCTCAGGCTGGCGGGGATAAATAAAGTAAAAAGGATACCGTTCTTTGAAGTTTCTTCGTTAAACTTGTCCAGAGAAACCTCGAAAGCCACCAGAAGCAGGGGAGGGGGGGGGAGGAAGGCTGATAAAGGCGGAGGGCTAAATGAAGCTCGAGCTGCGCGCTCCCCTTTCTGGCAATGGGGTGAAGGCTGATTCCTTTTCGCCAGGGTTTGCTTTACATCCTGCTCAGGGCTCAACAGTATTATTACAGCTCTACTGATGTTCTAAAATAATTGTATTTATCTCCGCGAGCGCAATGGCATTCACGATAACACCGTTAACGTTACGGTTCCTTTCTGGCGCTTCAGGATAGCTACAGCTTGCTCATGAGTAACGCCTTCCAAAGCTTCCCCGTTAACCGCTAAAATCTGATCGCCGCGCTTCAGTCTGCCATCGTCCGCAGCTGCTCCCTGCAAACGGCAAAGCGAGTCGTTAGCGGCCGGCAGCACGGAGCCCTCCCGCCTCTCCTAACGCTGATGGATGAAATGAGGAGGGATGCAGCACTGGAAATCCCGCCGTAACTGGGTGGGGAACGCGGGAAACGACAGTGGGGAAGGTTCCCCCTGAGGGCGTCCCCCACTGCCCATCGCTCACCCAACCCTGCCAGGTCCGGGGCAGCGCGGGCAGGCGATACGCCCCTGGGAAGAGGAGAATCGGCTCATCCCTGAAAAAACACGGCAGTGTAAAGGCTGGTTCTGGCTTTTGTGATGGTGGGGAGGCTTTTTAAAGCAGCATTTAAACGTGCTCTGCACCCGGTGCTGAGAAACGGGTTAAAATGTGGGGAGGGAGAGGGACGCAGAGCTCACGCAGCAGAACAGCCCCAAGCCCCGGATGGAGCTGGGCTGGACTGAAGGTCCTGAGAAGCTCCCCCTGAGCTTCAGAAATGGCTTTTCTCCTCCAGAAGCCTTAGTGCAGCTCTTCTGTCTACATCCCGAGCCCTGCCTTGCCCAGAGGTCGACTCCTGGGCTTCGTTTCCGCTCCACGGCCCCACCAGCGACTGCAGGGTACTCTAGCTTCAATTTAGGGTTTCTCAGCTGTGCTCACATCTAGGAACTTGTAAATCTAAGCATCAGTTTAAAGACACAGTATCTGCCCACGCTAATAATGGAAAATTGTAAAAAGACCAGATATTTGCGGTTTGAGCCCCGGAACTGCAGGAGCAGAGGAGACATGACTTCTACTCCAACTTCAGATGAAGTTTTCTTAGTTATGCCATCCGCCCTGCCAGAAGCGCCGACACAAGTGACAGCAAGTAGGCACAGCCAAGCAACTGTGTGTGACTGACTTCAAAGTTACTTTATGGAAAGTATCCCTAATTCCCACTGTTTTTTTTTCCTCCCCACCATTTCCAGAACCCCCTTCACATGGACGTATCTCACTGGCCCACGCCGAGCACATTTCTAGCAAGGGGGTGGGTGGGAAAAGGGGCCACTTCTCCCTCTCCACCAGTGGCCATCCTGGGGCTGTCTGCTTCAAGGCTGGGCTGTACTAGGTTTCTTCCTCAGCCTTGGTGGCCAGAGCTACTGCTGTACCTGCCTGGGACCCCAAATGCCCCCCCGAGACTCAGGGTTGGGGTCAGAGATGGGCCGAGAGAGCCGTGCCGCGAGCGGCTCCAGCGCATGGGAGAGGAGCACTCATGGAGAGACGTGAGAGAGAAGCTGGAAGCAAGGGAGAAGAACTAGAGCCAGGACCGATGTGTAAGCCAATTCATTATCAAGACACAAAGTACGGCGTTTTGGTCTTTCGGTGTTTTTTCTCCTTGAGGTGACTATCTGAGCACAGGAGCTTATCGCTGGTTTTGCAGCAGAAGCTCAGCCACAAAGATACAGCATCTCTGCAACGGTCTCCTCGCCTGTACAGTGGGAAAAGCCGTGCCTCCAGACCTCTTGGAAGGCTCTTTTTGATTTACAGATAGAAAACCGCCTTGTAAATATTTTAATGTATAAAAACAAGTTTCCCAAGTACACAGAGCAATTTTGCTGAGATAAAGTATCTTGTTTCAGCCATCAGTAATACGAAATATAAACAGAAGCCGGCTGTGAGTTCTCGGTCCACTTACTCACACCAATGTACTGAGACAGTACAGTTTGCTTCCTGCTACGTAATATATTATCCAAGCCAAATCTCAGGTTTATTTTTAAAGATAACACACAAAAAGGGAGAAAACGGAAAAAAAAAAAAAAAAGATACCTTGGCAAATATAGTCTTGACATAAATGGGCAGGTCTCCATGGGGACTTCCATACCCCCCTACAATACTAAATCCCAGTCCATCTGAGCCTTTCTCCAAAGTAATAATCTTAGGCTGAGGTGCTCTGAAAACACAATAAATATCACTTAGAATAGCAATGTCTGTCTCTGGGGACTTTATGCAGAAGGAACACTTACGGAGATATTTATCTACCACGAAGTTTTTCATACAGTCACAAAGCACGACTCTCGTCCTTGCGCTGAAATACGCTCCTGCGCAGCCCGCAGCTCAAACGCTGTTCCGTGTGCTTCAGCTCCTCCCTTTGAAGTTACTTATTTTTAATAAGAGCTCAACAAGAGCACTTATCTCTGATGCAGCAGTGAGACTCCCTTCATCTGCAGTCGCTGCACGTACGTGAAGGAGACTTTCCTTTCTCACCGGCCGAGCTGTCGTCTGTAGTCTGCATAAGTGGCAACTGCAACAGCTTCCTTACAGCACGATTTTACTTTATGACTTCAGAGGAACGAGCCTATTTAACCGACTTGTGTTTACAGTCGCAGCTCTGCTGCAGGCTCTTCGGGCTGTTTTCTAACAACTTATACTTGACCTACATGCCGGTACCCCGTAACCCCAGAGGCGGACTCCCGAGAGCCCCGTCCCTCACCCAGCGCATCGCTTAGAGCCCGAACTCTCTTCAGGGGCTTTTACTGTCTGCATTGAGCAAGGGAAGATTTTCGGTGGAATTTAGACCACTCACACACATATCTATCTATCTCTCCATCTCAAATTTGAAAAAGTCATTTCTACATATTTAGGAAGAATTATTGTGGACAAAAGCTGTGGGGCGTCTTCCACCTATATGAGGGTGCCGCCCATGATGACTAACACCCAGCCATTCCTTTTCATTCAGAATGAGTGCGTACACCTACCTCATTCTGCTTCCTATTTCCGTATTCAAATTTCCCTACTATTTTGATATGGAAAGAGAATACAAATCCTTTTGTGAAGTAAGCAATTTTCCTTTGAGAGCAGCAATAAAAACAGTATCTCATATCGTAAGACTAGAAAATGCAGCGTAAAAAGCTTAACTTTTATACTCAAAACCCCCTGAGGTAGGGCAGCAACTTGCATCTCAGCTTCTTATGATAAATATAACGACTCAAAGAACGAAAATGAAGAACATAATGAAGCTAATGAACCAAAATGAAGACCCAATGAATTTCAAAATGATAACTGGAATGCTCTAAGCTGCCCTAAAAAGCACACGATGGAGAATGATGCATGGCCATGGGAGGACTAGATCTCTAACTTCCATCACCATGCAGAAAATTTTTTAATCAGATTTTTTCGAATTGTAAAGCTAAAAGAGATTCAAAAGACAAAGGAAATTCTGGGACGCGTTTTGAAAACTTGGTCTCTGATAGCGGGCTTTTTAGCACCTCTCGCCTTAGTCTGCCAATGACAAATCATTTCAAATTGCTACAATCATAACTCCTTTCAGGCAAGGAAGCCAACAGGCAAGGGCGGAACTATCATGTCAGCATAACACATTAGAAAAGAAAGGAGATAAGGGCTTTTTTTGAAAAAATGTCCAGAACTAGTGCTTGGAAACACATTTTGTGCTCATTTACCCAAGCAATTTCTGTCACCAGGTGAAGATGGACACGAGTCCATAATCAGCTTGGAGAAGGTCACGGTTTTCATCTTAAAGGTGATGGAAAATTAGGGAGAAACGCAATGGGAGAGACCTCCTTCACCACCCTGGGCTTTTCCCTCGCACGGTGCATAGAAATCCACCTCAGTTATGCAGGCTAAGCACAAACTTACTCGGGATCTTCCGAAGGATGCTCAGAAGAAGAGTTAAGGTTGCATCCCGCAGACATGCTCTCCAGCTGGGTAGCGATGGCACTGATGTTGGTGTCAGCCACAACCTAAACAGAAGGATGCAATGAAACACTACGTCTGTTCACTTAATACCAAAACCATCTTGGCTAATTAGGTAGAAAATAGCTGATACATTAGGAAAATCACTTGTTGATGGCTTTTCTTCAAACAAATTTCAAACGCAAGTCCTACTCTCTTAAATGTCCTATTAATTCAAGACTTTCAAATAACCGAGTTAACAGCAGCCACCTTTCTGGGGGTTAAATGCCAACTTTGCTCTGAAGCTTTCTCTGGCCTTTCCTCAGATGTTGAGCAGAAGGGAACCGTCTTTCTGGATAAGCCAGAGAAGGAGGTTACTTTGTCAAGGAAATAGGTACGTCTCAGAGTCACCACAAGGTGTCCGGGATTGGGCTTGAAAGTAAAGGTCTCCCACAGAGAGCTCCGAAGCCGTTAACACAATACAGAGATCCACGGGACTATCAGGCAGAGGCTCTGAAATATCTCAGGTTGGTTTTTGGAAGAAATTGATCCTTAGTTTCAACTTTTCTTCGATTTCTAGAGTGAATCCAACAAACGGGACTCTTAAACTTCGCAATTCTGGCTCCTGTATTGTTCTGAAACCATCCCGAATTCCCACCGCAGAGCGCTGACCGGAGTCAATGACGTTTTGACAGGCTGTGGGGCAGCAAACTTGCTGAGGCTTTTCAAAGCAACCGAATCAACGATGTGTAGGCGAGGTACAAAGCCAGCTACGGCCGCACTGAGGAGACAGGTACTTGCACGTTGAGGTCTGGGGTTGGCCGTTCACAGGGGTTCGCCCTTGGACGGACGAGAGCTCGCAGCTCGCGGCCCCACTGGGATTTATTGAACACGAAGCGACAATGCCTGCTCTAGTTTTTTTTTTTTTTAAAAAAAAAACCCTTTCGTTGCATGCTAATTTTCTATTCTTGGCTTTTTCTGGAAAAAAAGTGGAGGGATCCACTAGGAAGTGTTTGGGATTTTAAATATTTACAGCTGAAAGGACATCAGTTTCCTAACAACTACATGCTGCGGTTATCCCCTAACTCCATCTCCTTGTGACGAGGTATTCTTCTTCGCTTGACCTTTACTGTACAGTGCGGGAGTTCGCCTCAGAGCCAGTGAGAAATACCCAGTAAGTACATTTTCAATATTTCCTCTAGCTATCTACGGCCTTATTTTATCAAAATTAACAGGTACTTTTTCCACTCCTTACTGTGAACGTGGCTTAAGGGAAGCGTACCTTTTCGAAAGAAAAAAAAAATCCGTTATATAAATCCCCTGTTTTAAATGAACGCTCACAATTCTTCCACAACAATATTTCCCCTTTTCTAATCAGTGGGAGCCAAGGGGGTGGTAGCATTTTCTAGGGAGGAAGATTAGTTCTCACGCAAATTTTGCATCCCAGGACTCAGGTTCTCGGATGCCCTAAATGAAGGGGTCCGGCAGACAAGAGAGCAGCGCCTGGCTCAGCCAGCAAAGACACCGTTAAGTTTTCCCTCCCGTTGCAGCAGGCGAAAGAGCGCCAGCCAGTATTTGTCGTATTTCGTTGTTAAATAAAACGAGGGCAAAATAAATCTATATTCAAAAATCTTCAGTTGGCAGTAAGAACGTATCAGAGTTCAACAACCTTGTAAAAAAGCTTCCCCTTATCTCATTACTACACCTGCAGAAAAGAAATTAAATTAAACCACAGCATCAAAACAGCCGAAAGGGATGATTGTTCCCCTGAGACCCTAATCTCCCATTTGCAAACAGCATTTGCAAACTCCTTTGCCATCCTTCCCAGGACGGACTGATAATAAGCCTTTCCACACCACTGAACGCAATTATCTGACCTTTCAAAGCAGTTTGCCATGAAGTGGTCTAACCCGATAATAAATAGAATTACTTAATGACACATCAGTCACGATTATCGCAGCGATAGGATTATTCCATTTAGATTGTTTTAATAGAAAAAAAAAAATAAATAAGGCAATCCGGCGATCGAGAAGTACCTGTGGTTGGCACGTAAGGTAACCGTACCGCCACGCTTATGGCAGGGCTTCGACGCTACTCCCCGCCGGTATTAAAATATAACATCCCACCTTCGCATAACAGATGTTTAATAGAGGAAAAGAGACTCTGTTCTGTCAGAATAAACCCGTAGCGTCTGTAAAAGGTATTAAGCCCATTTTAAGTCTGACAGCAAAACTGCGGAAGAAAAACCACCAACCGACAAACCCAAAGACATTTCCAGAAGAACCTCTTTGCTTATGCGAGCGACCAAGTGACAGCGTGCTCCATCAGGAACATTTTTAAATACACGATGAGGTGGAATACGCTGTATTACAGCTTTCAAGATTAGCAATTTTGGGTTCTGCAGCAAGCTTTCATTTTCTATTCAGGGAATACTGTTGACATGAAAAGTGAAATTACTCAACGTTAGTAACAATATGATAACTATAATTTAACAGAAAATCCTCAGCTGGTGTATATCTGTGTATTTCCTTTGACTTCAATGGAACTACACAAATACACCATCTGCTCTGGAACCGGCTCATCACTTACCAGGTCAGCAGTTCACGGACAAACAAAACCAAGAATAAGCAAGTCTAAGACTAAGTTTATTATCATTGCATTTCCTCCCCCCCCATTTTTATAGCCATACTTGTGTTGTAACGCAAGCATGAAGCTTGCAAAAATCTCTCAAGATGCGTTCCAATCCAATATGCGGTGATGATAAAGAAAATTAAGAGTAGATTTTAGTGGTATGTCTTTAGCTTGTTTTCCAATTGTTACAATAATCCTGCAAACGAGTAGTATTTTGAATTCTCTCTGGCAAGTATTTTTCTCATTTCTTTGTGTAAACATACAAATAAACTAAAGAGGAATATACCGGCAAGCAGCGATTAGAACCAAAGTGGCAGAACGCGTCTCCCTTTTAGCCAGCGTATAAACGTGGCGGTCATAACACTGTTTCTCTCTCGAGTGTTATTTTTCATTACCTGTAGAATAATCAGTTCTAGGCAGCACCATCTTAATGACGATGCTATCATGTTTACTAAACGCTGCTACCATTTCTTTCTTCTCCCCCTTTCAAGAACAAGGAAATTAACACCGTGGGCAGCTTGGTCACAGTCTAGTTGCGTGCACGCACACATACGCAACACACATAATTTCTTGTTCCTAGTTAACTTCAAATTAAAAAAAAAACAAAACCAACTTGGAAGCTTGTTGATTTATCATGTATAGCAATAAGTTATTTTGTTCTCTTTGTTACGCTTTTATATAATCATGCTCACAGCCTGTATGAGTGGCAATAAAGATTTTTTGAATGAAAATCATTTCTCGCTTTCATTCTGCGTAATTCCCATCAGCAAGCACCCTGCAATTCTGTGATGCCTTGTGCCAGTGATGCTTAGGTTTTTTTTTTTTTCCTGAATGCCATTTATCTACCCTCATGCAGCTGCATGTTCAATTTATCACCATACCTGCAGGATAATGCTCCCATAAGCATTCTTTAGTAGATTAACCGCATCTGCATGAGACAGCCCATCCAAAGGTTGCCCATTAATACTGACAATCCGATCTCCAACCTAAAAGTACAACAGTAATGGAAAATTACTAGCATTAGGGAAAATTAAAATTAAGAATGCTTAAAATTCCTCGTGAACTTGGCACTGCACAGTCATGCTTCTCTTTTGCAGGATCCCTTTTGTGAGAATTCTGCACTGCTAGTGATCATTTACCGTTCTTCAGAGCAAGTACGATACGTTTTTTTTAAAAATAACAATGTGATCAGAGAAACAAAGATGGGTTGTATTTTACTATTTCCGTTTGTAAGCAGAGAGAGTGAGATTTTCACCGCTGTCCTCCCATCCAGAAAGGATTCGTCTGTGTCCGTATGCGCAGACAAGTTCATATTCTTACAGACTGTGTATGCACACGCTGAATGCAGTATAGGAAAGCACTTCTGATATTAATCTAATTAACCTACATGATTTCTTCTTCTTATACACAAAAATGATCTTGACCCTGGCACTTAGTGCTATTGTGTAATTCGGTTGGAGACATGGCATGAATGTAGCAGCACGTACTAACGAATCTCATGGGCCAGAGCAATCCTATGTATCCGCATAATAAGTTTTTTTCAATAATAATGATTCCTTGAAACTCTCTGCAAGACTGAAAGCGTTCACTACGGTCATTCCTGGAAACCCACATATCCTGTGGGTCTGACAGAAGTGCCTTATTTGGGCATTTCTTTATAAGGGCCTTGAGATCAAACAACTAACCTCCCATCTGGTTTTTACCTGGTTTGAGCTCTAAATGATGCCCAGTCTGCAGTCCCCCGAATGCCTGTGATTGCCAGAGAGCATGTTGCTGCCCTCCCTGGGTCTGGATGAACGTATACATTCAAAGACCACTGCAAAGGCATTTATGTTCTTTCTCTTAATGTCACTTTTCCAATGTGGGCAACAATTGCCAGTATCCCAAGACGCAATATAATCAAAAAGGGAAGAGAAGGGTAGGTTTGGGTTTTGGTTTTTTTTGTTTGTTTGTTTGTTTGTTTTGTTTTGATATAAAAAGAGGCAGAGTAGTCTATGAGACATTATCAAAGTGATGGCATATACAGAAGCGCTTGAGGCTCCTTCTCTGCAGGGCACATGGCAGATGAAATAGGAAATATCGAGAGGACCCCTCTACTCACTCTGAGTCTTTGGGTACGTGCAGCCACACCACTGGCTTGGATCATAGCAATGAAGATGGGAATATCTCCTAATGGACTTCCCTTCCCTCCTGCTATACTGATACCAAGTGCATCATTTGGTCCCTAAAACAAAGCAAAACAGCACAACATTTGCAACTGGAGCAACTCACAGAGGTCAGTGTTCAGGGCATAGCGCTAACTGGCTCGTTTGATTTATGGAACAGGGAGCAAATAGGTTTGACAGACCCACGCATCCTCACACACGCAGGCATACATCCAACAACCTATTGCAAACATAAATAACACAATTTTACTTCTGAGAAACGCTACTAAAATTAACAACTTCAGTTAAAGGTGTCAGCTTTTTGAATTGATAGAAAATAACTCACTGACCCTTGTTATCTCCACAGTCCTTGGGCCCATATCTGCTCCTACTAATAAAGAAACAAACAATTAGCTTCTGTAATTAAGAGATAATATAATTAAGAGATAACGCTGTCAGGTGACAATGGTCCCTTGCTGCCTAGTCAGAGTTATCACCGAGCAGAAGCGGAGCCTTCCCGTGCCAAACCAGGCCGTGCTGCTCACATGAGGAGGACAGGATTTCTGTTTCACCCAGAGATGAATACGGACGTAATCACTCCGGCTGACGGATGCCACCGTGACGCCCATTGTAGCGCAGCCGCTGCTCACCCCGATCTATTGAATAGCAGCACTCTGCCCGCCTGAAGAAAAGCCCTATTGTGCCTTTCACTCCATTAAAGATTGGCTTATTATTCATAAATCACAGTGTCCCTACCACAAAGGGTAGGGCACGCGGCTGGTCTGAGACTGTTGAGGTTCCATTGAATTCCTCTTCTAATTTGTGCTGTATTAGCAAATAATAGACAGCCAGGAAGCCTGGCTGGCATATATCTAACCATGGGACATTTACAAGTACTCAAAAACAGTAAAAAAAAGGAAAAAAGAAAAAAAAAAAAAGTGATGCGTTCAAGGAATCATTTGAACTGGGACTAAACAGCCTAAAAGCTGATGGGGCAGTGCTGGGCTCTGCTATACCACCCCCTAATCCTACCAGCTTTAATTAAACTATTTGATTATTTGATATTTGATTATTTGACTATTTGATAT
The DNA here is from genome assembly GCF_965231255.1 of Vanellus vanellus. Lineage (NCBI taxonomy): Eukaryota > Metazoa > Chordata > Aves > Charadriiformes > Charadriidae > Vanellus > Vanellus vanellus. The sequence goes on along the minus strand of NC_138910.1, from coordinate 79,097,420 downwards.
TTCTAAGGGAGGCAGAACTGGTCTCTTTCAAGAGTCGACAATTGTAAATAACACAGATCGGTATTTCTCAGCGCCACGCACGTGTGCTGGTGCAGGTATCTCCTCCGAGTACCCAAGGCAGCGGGGTGGCTGGGGGGCAGCGGGGTGGCTGGGGGGCAGCGGGGCGGCCGAGGGGCAGCAGGAAGCCCAGCAGTGGGGACGCTGGACGAGGGGACGCAGACGTGCATTCTCAGCGCTGCCGGGCCCTTCAAAATGGCACAAGGAAGGCTGCCCAAAAAGCCGCCCACCTCCTCCAGCGCATGCAAACTGGCAGAAGAAACATCTTCTACTTCTGCCCTCGGTCGGACGTGAGCAAAGGTTACCGCGTTCCGACACGGGGCAGAGCACACAAACGCACCGGCTCTCCGCAAGCTACCGCAGGTTGTAGATTTAGCCCTTGCTAAATCTGCACTTTGCAAACTGAGCATTGTGACTTTCTCATTACAAAACAGCCCTTTATACGCTCAAGAACAACAAAGATATAAATGAAGTGGTGGCAGCTTTATTCCCTGAGAAAACCGTTTCTAACGCGAGAACCTTGCCTGTGCTAAGCCTCCGAGGAGGGCGCGGGGGAATAGCAGGGAGCAGGAATTCTGCGCTTAAAACAGAGGAGCCATTACTCTACTAGTAGACATAAAAATAATGTCATTTGCTGGAAAGTGCTTGGGTCTTAAAATATCAGTGGTACGTCTTCGGGGAGACTGAGTAGGAAAACCAGAATGAAGTATTCCATTTGCTTTTAAACCAGCACAACTACAAAGCAAATAAGACGCAGCTATGCTGACAGCCGCCCAGGTCGTACCTGAGTTTCTCTGAGACGCATCTGCTGAAGATCTTTTTGTGCTGACAAAACTCTGTAAAGTAGAGAGGACCGGAGCGAGCGCAGGGTGGAAGTGGCTGTGGACGCTCTGTTGGCTCACCTGAAGTTAAAAAGAAATCAAAACCTGTGAGTCAAACCCAAACGTTAACTTTAAACCAGTTCCCGCAGCATACGGGCGCAGCTGTGCTCTGTGCCAACCAGACTGGAAATACCGCATCGGCCACGCAAGCGCAAACCCCTCCAGCTTCATTTCCAAAGGGGGAACCTACCCAAATCCATCCCCAGGCTGCGGGCACACCCATAGCGCTGCACACCTAATGCGTACGGTGTTCGGGTCTTCTCTAGAGAGCACAATGAAATTAGATTAATCCCCCTCGTCTGCTTATTCCCAGTGTGTCTCCGAGCCTGGGGAGGTGATGGTCGCTGCTCAAGCTGTTCTCCCATAGGATAGGGATAGTGCTTACACCCACCTTGTTACGCAGCAGTAGTCTACAGGCTTTGCTATTTTAGCTGAACATACTGCCTGATTACAAGGTCCCCTAATTGAACCTGCTCCTCTCATTTGACCAAGCACCTGCTCTTCCTTCCAGAGTTACATGCCGGGTGGAGGCTGAGATGCCCCTGTACTAAAGCTGACAAAAGGGAGAGCCTCCAAAGATAGCTGCTCCTGCACGTTACCAGTTCTTGGCCGTCTACTTCCAGCCCTCCTTTTCCCTGTCTCCGTATCTGGCTTTATCTTCGGACTCTGCCTCTCAAGAAAACATCATTATCAATTTAGGAAGTGCGTCTGAACAAGAGGTTTCACCGAGGGCCAGACCTTTTCAACTAAGCTGCCTTACGCCAAACAAAGATCTGGTCTATACTCCTCCATCCACAGCAGAGCTTTCTCCCTCTAAATGCATTAGGCGGTGAATCAAAAGCTCTGGCAGCATTTATCCGAACTGACCGGCGCGCAGCTGTCAGTGACGAACAACAGGCAGAGCACAATTTCCACCTCTAGTTGCCAATTCATGGGTCAGTTAACATAATTTGCAACGCGCGTGAAAGAAATCACTGTCCCGCACCACAAGGCTTACGTTTCTACCGTTAAAGGTATGCAACGGACCAAGAAAAAAGCCAAGTGAGGACAAAAGTTCTGGATGCTCTTGGCCAGCAGCTTCTAAAACGTCGCTCGCAGTTGTGCAAATCATTCAAGCTGATTCGCCGTATCATCTGCCAAGATTTTTATAACTCTTGGAACGGTTTTGCTGAGAAACATTTATTCAGTTTTCAAAATCACCAAGTCACTTAGGAGCAGTGAGATGAAGGCTCTCAAATGGCTCTGCATTAAGAACAGCAATTAAGATTTCTTATATTAAAGGGAATGCAGAAATTACTAGGTTCCTGCAAAAGCCTCTTACGCTACGAAGAAAGGGGGATGACGCTGTTCGATTTGATTTTCTACCTAGAATTACGTTAGATACTATTGCGTTTTGCTTCCCTTTCAGCTAGGAGTTTTACACGGTAAAACTGGGTGGATAATTTTTAACCGGCGCTTTTTGCTCACACTGCTCTCGCTTAGGCTAGCCCTTGATACGGCCACCAAAAGAAAGCAATACTCAAGGCTGCTGTCTTTACTTAACGCGATCAGTATCGTTTTCCTCCGCTACTTCATCTTCCCTTGCCCGCTGCGTGCGGTGCAGAAGTTTCTCCAATGATAGTTAGCCAATATTTTTAAAGCTGGGCTTAGCCCAGCTGTTCCCGCAGGGCTACGGGCTCTTTAGCCCTTCCTGACACTTCACCCACCCAGAGAGCCGGCTGGATCACTCCCGCCCTTCAGCAAGTTAAGAAATCACAGCGCAGGAGTATGATTTTGGCACCCCTTTTGGGGTTGTTCATGCACGACATCAAGGACAAGCCGCCCCTCCCGGGGACATTGGCAACTGAAATATCACGGCAAAGCTGTTGGTCTGCGGAAGGAGAAATCCGTTAAAAAAAGTTTTCTAAGTCATCTTGCCTTGTTCTTCCTCCCTCGCAATACTCAGATTTAATACCAACGGTATCAGTGTCTGAGCTGATTGGGGGGCGCGGGGAGAGGGGAAAAGCCCTGCACTGATTGAAAAATGAATTGTCGTCCTCGCTTCAGGTAAAAAGCAAGTGAAGCAGGAAATTGCTCTGTGTTTTCTTTGAGAGGAAAGCAGCTCTCGTGTGGTTCTGCCATAAGATAGGCAAAGATACAGTTCAGTTTCATTAACTCATTTTGATTGACAAAACAGCTGCAGAAAATACATTCAGCATTTTTGCAGGTCTAAAAAAAATTCTGGGCATCACCATTTGAGAAATATATTACATATTTTTTGTGTGTCTCAGGAAGACGCTCCTTAAACAACAACAACAAAAATATTAACGAGCTCTTCTACTTAATCGGCATTTCAGCATGACACTTACTTTGCAGTCCTGGACAGAAAACTATTGCGATAAAACATTTTGTCCCACGCCCTCAGCAGTAAGCGTCTGTGGAAGGACTGAGCGTCGAGTGCATGCCTGCGCACCGTCCCCGTGCCCTGCCTGTCACAGCTCCATGTCATACGTATGAATTTGTCACTAACCTGACTGTTTTGGGACGTTTTCCGTGATGATAGCCATGATCCAGCTCGCAATCTCCCGAGCTCAAGATGCACTAGGCCTTGAGCACACTTGGAAAAAGAATAAAAAATCACAACGTACGGCATTTAAGTACACACATAATATTTCACGCTCTCCTGGGGAGAAATATGTTTATATTCAGCACCACAACCCCATGAAGAAAGCCCCAAGGAATGCTCCAAACTTTAACGTTTGTGTTTGTACAAAAAGTGCCCGTCCCTGGATTTGGGTTTATTCTGAAGGTTTATCCCGGTTGCCGGAGTCAGTACGAATCTTCCCATTGGCAAACTGGAGGTGGGCGATTACTCAGTAAAAATAAACAAAAAGGTCCCAACTCCGTAACTGACGTTTGCCACAAACAACGCTCATGAAAAACACTTCAGAGGAAAAATGCTGGAGAAAAGGGCAAATTTAACACATGTGCGCTCAACTTAATAACATCCCCTCCTATCGCCGATTTCCAATTCTTAAATAGGTAAACTGTTGGCCGGGTACCAACCCTGAATGGAAAAAGCCAGGAAATAATTAGCCTTTCCTTTCAAGAACAAAAGAAATCATAGGCAGAAACACCAGCGGTGACGGCAGGGAAAAAGGCCTCCTCTCCACACGCAGTTTTGAACAGAAATGGGTCTGCAGCATCGCTCCCGCCTGTCCTTTCGGCCTTGGTAGGGGCTGCCGGGCCCGGGAGCGGGACGGAGCAGCGAACGTCAGGCACCGGCAGCCAGGCCGCCCCCCGCCCTCTCCTCTGCCCCATGCTTTTGAACGGAATAAAGCAAATTCTCCCGGACTGCACAACTTCAGAGTCTAAAATCACTGCTGGAAGACGGAAAGCTTGTGCAGCCGCAGATTTATCTGCCATTTTATAGCTGCAGGTCAGCACGGCAAAGCCAAAGGCATCTTATTCCAGTTCCGATTTGTACGCCTCTCAGGCTTCCAAATATTTTTCTACCGCATGAAACATACGGTCGCATTTTCAAATAAATGCCTAAATACCACATGCGCCTTTGGTTTCCCACCTCGTATCGTCCCACTTCTAAATAAACATCGAGAAGTGATTTTAAATGAATCTTCCAAAGTTGCTTCAGGTGAAATTCCTGTCTCGGTAATCAGTTCGAGCTGTCCCGTGTATGTGTAAATAGCACTTGCGGATAATTACCTTGCGTAGCGTCAGTAACTGCAATTCAATGCCTTAAAATGTATTTTGTACTCACCTTTAGTATAGTGGCAACAGTCTCTTGTGAGGCATTTCTCATATCCTCTCCATTTACAGACAAAATCTGATCTCCTTGAATTAATCTTCCATCTAGGTCTGCAGCTCCGCCTTTAACAATGTCAGAGATAAACACTCCACTTCCATTTCTAACAATGCAAGAAGCATATGGCTAATTACACAATCCAATATTCTTTGGGAGACCAATTTAGATTACTTGCATTTAAGAGACATCACAAGAAACCTGTGAGCAGAGGAAGAACTGGTTTTACACCCCGTTCAACCGTTTTGAGTGTAAAAACCCCCCGAGTTTTAAAACCAAGGCATGCTTTGCTCTATTTAATGCTGTCTTTCCCCTCGAACCGTTCGTTCCGACTGTACGATCTGTAAAGATTCACGAAAAATACCACTTGTGTGAATAAAAAGCCGAGGGTCGGTCTAAGATGGCGTTAAACTACCTCCTGATACGCCCGAGATGAATTAGGCAGCCTCGCATACTTTTTTCCTCTGGTCCCCCTAAAGGTTCAGCTCGGTTGCTTTCCGACAAGCCCGGAGGCCCCCGCCAGAAGAGCGGGGAGAAGCCTGCAGAAAAGCCTTCTACAGTTCGCACAGGAGTTCTGCAGCAGAAAACCCAGCCTTGGGCGGGCAGCGAGGGGAGTGTGTTTATTTCTCAGCTCCAGGCTCCTGGCAGGGGACTCCCCTTCCCGGGGGCCGCAGGAGCCCTCTGTGCCGGGCCCAGCTCCCGGGGCTCGCTCGGGGCTCGCTGGTGCCGGCTGCGATGCCAAGATCGGGGGTTTGGTATCCTTCCCCCCGAAGGACACGACCCAACCGGAATTGCACCCGGCTATCGTTTAAGCGCCTTCCAAAATCGGGCTGCCTCGCAGGTGGGAGTCCCCACAAGCGAAGCACTTAGCAATAGTACAGAAAGTTTTGCACAGAAGCAAAGGCGGGGGGGGCTGGAGACTGCGATTACCATCTGTAGGGTAATTTACATAAGCTAAATTAATTACCCAACCTGCAATCTGCTCACAACACCTGGGTTAAACGTTGCCACTCTTGTAAAAAACTGCCGCGGCAACTTTACTGACCATACGCGGTCAGGATAACGACACGATGATTTGTAATTGAGAAAATAAATTTTTTTTTTGGCAATGCGGAAAAGCAACCGTGTGACTCTCACCGCACCAGCACTGAACGAGCGCTCACCAGTGTCATGCTGTAAATCTCTTCTAGCACCGCAAGATTAAATCTCTCAGCGCTCTGGTTCGAGTGATCTAATAGCAGTGGTTTAGAAATACATCGGTAAAGAGTCGTCACATTTTATTAAGCAGCTGTTACCTACCACCGTATCTCAGATCCCGAGTGGTACCCACACAACTGCTGTCTACAGCGTCGGACAGTCGCTTCGATACTGTTGAGGATTTGGGTCTAACGCTCAGCCTCAGATCTTCCACTGACACTGGTCCCTTTGAACCCGAGCAGGAGCTAGATCTAACCCGCAAATCCATTTTCAAAGGCAAATCCTGGTATCTGGGAATAGGAAGGTTTCTCTCCCCGTTTCGAAATCACAAAAGCCACCACCAGGGCTCCCAAGCCCCGAGACACGGCTACGCTCCCGGTTCTGCGTGTGCCCACTTGGCCACGCGTGCCCTGTGCCAGGAGCCCTCCGGGCCAGCACCAGCCTTGGCTACCCGGGTGCGTCGTCGTTCCGGTAGAGCAGCCAGGACCACAACCCCACCGCATCCCTGAAGAGGTTGAGATACAAAATTCTGTTCCTGACAGAGTTTTTCCCTTTATTTCACGTTCCATTTAATGGCTACAGCTGTTCATACGGCAAAGAGCAGAATATTTCTCATATCAAGCGCAGTGTGACCAGGAGACGTTCTTACCGTTTTCCAGCTATGCTGAGCCCTAGTCCTCGGCCCGTTTTCTTTTGTATGTCTACATAGAAAATCTCCAAGTTTTCTTCATCTTTGTAATGCGCTTCGTCTCTATAAACAACCAACTGCACCTTCTGGGGCGTCTGTCTCAGCGCAGTGATAGCTTCTTCATGGCTGGCGTTCCGCAGATCGATCCCGTTCACCTGAAATAATCAGTGTTTTCTTTCCAAACGACACGTATAAATGATCTTTTCATCCCACCCTACCCTTGTGTGACAGGGCAAATTTGTCAAATTGACACCCCTCGGCACTGTAATTTAGTGCTCCCATTTGCAGAGGGCCGAGCTCCCGGATCGCCCACCGAGTGCGAGTTCGGCGCTTTGCGCCGCTGCCCGGAGTAAATCACAATAAGCAAAACATTTTGGCTTGTAAGTTTTGTGGCTGTTCTTCCCTTATTTTTAAATGCTGGAACCTCAGACAATGCTCCTTTCTTACAACTAGACAAAGCGGGACCCGCTCCTTTGAGCTTCCTATACCTCTTCCTGCCCCGATTCCTTCTCCCCCAGTTTCCCCATGCCGCTGCGCCTGGGGCAGGAGGAACCAGAGCCACGAGCACATGGCCGCGGCGAAGGCCAGGCAGGACATCTTAAACGGTTATTTTGCTTTGTTCCAATAGATGGCACACAAGACCGCTCCTGGAGCACTCAATTACATTTCTCTTACGAGAACCCGAAAATGTTTTAACATTTTAGTAATATCAGACAGAACAAGAAGTTCTGATTGAATGCTGAAGTATAAAAAAAAAAACCCCTCGCTATTGCAACTTGAAACTTAATCTCCTAATTTTGCCAAGCCTGATCCACGGACGCCCTTTAAAGCGTTCGCCGATATTCTGTTGACAAAACCCTTTTGTTTGTCAATAGCAAAAAATATCGATGCTTAACTATTTCTGAAGTCTCCTTAGGAAGTAACATGAACTGTAACTGAATAACAATATAACCTTAATCCACTTACATAATATAATAACTTATAAGGCAATGAAAATATTTCTCAGTATTTCTACTTTTCAGTAGAAAAAAGTTATTCGGTATTTCAAAGTTATAATCATACTTGATTTTACATTAAGATAATTAAGCCTAATCTATAGTAATTGTATTCTTTTGTACTAATTCTGCACACATTTATTTCTATACTGCGTTGGTATTCTGTTCTCGACACGGGCATCTGCGTGTACTTTATCACAGTAATCTGAAAGTAATTCAGTCATCTCTTTGATTCATTAGTACAGCTTTTAAAAGCTGAAATAATAACAATATTATGGCACACAAACATTAGCACTTTCCTGTTGGGCCAGAGAAGAATTAATTAACCTTCCCCATTTTTATCCCCTAATTATTGCGCTCTGTTAATACACAGCTATTTATAAAACGAAAACAACATTCGGCCCTAACGCTAAAAAAAAAATATTTTCAATGCAAGAGCCGTAAAGACAACTCCCCGAGTACCCCTCGCTATTTTTCTAACCCTACACACCAAAGCCTTAATGGCCATGCTGGGAATTTGTCCTGATCCGAGGGCGAGAGAGGCGGCCAGCAGCTGCGCCGAACCCCTGCCTGACGCAACCCTCATTCGCAGACCAACGCTTCTCTCTTAACCCTTTCCCTCCTCGGCTTCCGCGCTCCTCTGCGGGGGGAAAAACCGCTACGTTTATTCCCAGGAATAATTCTGGGTGAGGAACGGCGGCCCGGAGGAGCCGGGAGCTGCCCCGGCCACGCCGTGGGCGGGCACGGCGGGGTTTTCGGCGGGGCTGCTCGCAGGGATGCTGCGGCCGCCTTCGCCTTCGCCTCCTCGCCGCGCGTGGGGCCGGCTCAGCGCGGAGCCGCCGGAGGGGCGGCGGCAGCGCCGGCCTCCGAATGAAAGATTAAACAGATGAATAATACTGAGCTATTGGACATGACAGCTGAACTATGTAATTCGAGACCTGCCTCGCTCAATTAAATTTAATATATTCTCAATTTGTACCTTCAGTTTATATGAATATATAAGGAAATAGGGATTTGTCAGGGTGTTCGTAGTGACGGAAAAGAAGCGTCACGTACAGATCCCACTCAATGATCTCTATTTTGCCTACAAGAAACATACGCCGCGTTGAATGCAAATGCCCACGACGAAGGTACGAGGGAGCACATACGCCCAGAGAGACTCGTTTACCTCCAGAATCTGATCGCCGGCCCAAAGCCTGCCATCGCGGGCCGCTGCCCCTTCTTCATAAACTTCATGGATCACTATGGCGTCCTGCGGGAAGAAGGGGGTGGCGTGAATCCTCCCTCCCAAACACCCCCCAAAACGGGCAGCCACCACCCACCCCACACAGCCCACCCCTCCGCGGCAAAGGGGTACAGCGCTCCGTCTCACGGCAAGCAAGGCTGTAACACAGGTTTGCCTTTTTTTTAAATATTTTGGGAGAAGAAAATGTACTCCTGTAATCAAACTACAGACAGCCGGTAAAAAAGGATTTGGTTATCACTTCAGGGTAGTCTTGCCCAGGGCTGCTTAGACTTCCATCGGTTTTATACGTTGGCATCAGCGGTATTGAACTCAGTGTGAACCGCTGTATTAATATCGTCTACTTTTTACGATATTATTTAAAACCAGATTCTTCGGAGCTATGAATATTTTTAGGGACTTGGCATAGATCTCGGCTTTAAGCAAGAACTGAACGCCTTGCGGTAAACAGCGCTGGTTAAATCTGTAAGAAATGAAATCCAGAAGAAACGAACAATGGCAAACGTTAGTTTATTACTGAGGTTGGAAAATGTAGGCAGTGGCAGATGTAGCTTCGGGGAAGGTTTCAGTGATTTAATCTTATTGCCAGCAATAGATGTCCCTAAAGAAAAAGCATTACAAAGAACACACTGTTCTCTTGCTGGTGCTTTCCCTTTGCATTGTTCTGGTCTCTTTCTTTTTTTTTTTTCTCCTCCCCGAAACGAATAGGTGAACATCCTGCTGCAGTGCTTCAGCCGCGGCCCTGGCAGCTAGCAGGATGGGTGGCTTTACTGGGCAGAACGCGCTCCTGTCTCCATCATCACCAGCAAGCACCCAGGAACGCCTTCACTACAAACTTGAGAATGGCCCCGGCAATTTTCCATTAGATACGTAGAGATCGGATAAGCCATTCTCAGACACATACACCCTCCAAAAAACGCTACGGCTGTGAAGCTCCTTCACCGGTTTGACGTACAAGTCAACGAGGAGTCAACTTTCTGCAGTGCGGGCAACAACAGGCGGCGAGGTTAGCAGCGTGCGAGCCCCGCGGCGCACCGCCTTCCTGCGGCAGGGCAGGAAACAGCTGCCGGGGTAGAACAAAGTACCTCCGTGTTCCGAAAACACTGTTAGATACTACGTCCCTCATCACCGAGTTAACTCCCCCCGTGTTGCCTCGCGATCCCTTCCCAGCACACGTGGTGCGCGTCGAGCAGAAAGAAAACGCAAATGCCCTGAAGCGAACGCTCTGATCAAGACAACATTGAGAGCATTATTCTCTTTCATTCCCACTACACCTTATTTAATGATGTGGACTTGTATCTGCAGCCGCCCCGCTGCTGCTGGAGCACAGCACCACTGCCACGAGCCTCCTCTTTGATACCCAGACACCAGTCACTGCAGAAAGCCCGGAGGATTTCAATCGCAAATGGGTTACAGCCGATACAAGCGTCCCAGAGGGGGGGGGAAATAGATTTCAACCTACATAAAGGAAGGCAAAATACTACGAGCTGTGTACCAAGGTAATGAAGAAAATCAAAAGAATGGTTTGATTAAAAAAAAAAAAATATAGATTTTTATATATATACATACACGCCGCTGGCAGCTGCAGGGTTTTCTTGAAATAACTGAAACAGCTATTTCCAGTGGAACAGAGTAACACGAGCACACCCATCTCGGCAGCGCTGCCACAATCCTCTGCTACGTGTCTTAGCTGTTCCCTCAGTTGTGGGGTTTTGGTTGTTGTGGTTTTTTGTTTGGTGATTGTTTTTTTTTTTTTTTGGGGGGGGGGGGGGGGGGGAGGTTACCTTTGCTTTAAAAACGATCACAGAACTCTAAGTCAACACAAGAGACTTTTGCCTGGGTGAAAGCCAGGAAGGTGAGAGTGATGTATATTTTTTCACCTGAGGCTGATCACGGGTAACTTTGAGAAAAAGCTGAGTCTGCGGTTTCGAACTTCCACAGCACGCTTCGCTTCTACTTTTTTAAGCGCTTTACAAAGGAAGGCATTTAGAAGTGGCCAACGAGATAACACAAGACATCAACCAGCTTGTTAAGACAGCAACGTTCAACCAGGACACACCGGGGCAGTGGGTGAACATGAGGTTGGGCAGACAAATGGCAACGTGCCCGTGTAACAGCAGACCGGGCACGTACACAAGACGGTCAGATCAAACACTTTCAGACTGTATTTAATCTGATATTTCTTAACCTCTGAGCAAGGAGCTTTCAAACACGTTTCTTTAAGTTTGTTTTCCATCTGTGGTCGCTTGAAAAATGGTCAACAAGCTGGAGTTACCACCTCTTCCCAGTGCTGCCTCGCTAAACGCAAAACCGCACATACCTAACGCTCAGATTCAGGAACCGCTGAGTGTTATCGGTTTGAACAATCTGCATCATCTATTTGAAAAGGCAACAATTCAGTATTACGCTGCGGTTCCTGCATGTGTTAGAAGCCAGACCTAGAACTAAAAATACATATGGCACAAAAAGGTACATTCCTGTTTGGTCTCTGCCTACCCCAAAGAAGAAGGAAACATCTCACCGACCTGCCAAAGCCCCGTTTTGCTTAACTAGTTTTTTTTTTTAAAGTAGCGTAGTTCAGTCAGACTTATCAAATTGATTAAAAACAGAATGAAGCAACGCGTCCACGATGTACTCTAAAGATTTTTAAACAGTCCATAAGCATAAATCTGAGAGCCTTCCTTAGCTTATAAACGATGATAAAGAGACATCTTTCCTCTGATACTTCTGGGATCAGCTCAAAGTACGTTTAACCCAGAAGTAATCTTTTTCCACTGGATCTAGTGGGATCTGGATAAGACTCTGTTAGTTTTGATCACCCATGACAAATCAGTAAAACGGAACTGTTTGATGTTAGCGAACATTTTAGATGATACCGATATTTGCAAGAAGTTTACGCAGTGATGAGATGCAATGCCGTGCTCCAGCCACCTAAACTAAGCCCTAATCTGTAACGACTCTATTGACATGCGACAGATTTAAGCCGTCATACCCGTCTCAGTCATCAGAAAAAACCCTAGGATCTACTTATTTATTTAAAGCATTTATTTAAAGGAGAGGTTTTGGGTACTGGACGTCTGCAGCTCACTAGCTTCCAATTCGGTTGCATCCCTGACACCTCTAGGAGTCCAGGCCTAAATAGTTCAAAAATCAATCAATCGAGGGAGGAAGGGAAAGCGGCGTCAGCGTTCAACTAGAGGCTGTGAATTCACGCTGTCTCTGGACCTGGACAGGTTTTCACTCCCATCCCTCCCCATCCCCTTTCAGGACCAGTTTCACAGAGACCGTGGCAGCCCATGACACAGCCTGGCAGAGTCACGGAAACTGCTCGTGCAGAAGGGGGAAGTGAAAACACTCTCGTATCAAGAACATGGTTGTTTAAAGAAAGATATCCAGCTGCTGAAAGCACAGATTTCGTAAGCTTTACAAGTACATTAAAAAAGCTGGAGCTTTAATCATTGTGTATTTCAACCAAGAATGCTCCGTGAGTCTGGCACCGTTACGCACACCAGGAATCAATGCGAAGTTGAACACTTCTGGTATGGGACAGAAGGATGCAGAATGCAAGTCAGGCCATATGAACGGCACTTTAACCTGCTAAACGAAGTCCACGCTTGCAGGTGCAATCCTTGACTATCCGACCATGAAAACACTGAAAGACAAAGTAGAAGGAAAGCTGTCTGCTACTGCTGAGGTTGCCCAACGTTATTGGCTGAATAAGGCTTAAATTGAATATTGAAGGGTTTGCAGATCGACGCTACGGAGCTGAATGCACTGATACTATCTATACCGCACGGCTAAAAATACCACCTGCAAGCCGGATTCGTTCCCAAACACGGCAAGAACATACGCGGTTGGTATACGATAGGCACCAAATCTGTTAACAAGTGGTAAAGTTTACCAAACCTGCCCCGCGCTACATTAGATGGTATTTTCTGCGGTTCAGATTTGAGCTGTGGGACAGCTACACCCCGCTCGCTCACCGGCAGAACGCCACCGGGATTGCGCAGCCTCTCGAGCACGCGAGGGACAGCTCTCGCACCCACTGACAAAAGAGGTTTTGGCCGCCAAGCAGAAGAGCTCACGGAGCCTCTGGGCCAACACCTTGAAGACCAATGCTGGTGCAGAGCGGGTGACTCCCGAGCAGCGGGCGCAGGGCAACCGTACAGAAATCAGCGCCCAATCTGAAACCCACCTCTGGAAAATACAACTTGTGAAACGCGCACGGTGTGACCTACGTTGCATATCCTTCTACCTAAGGGAAAGGAATAGCCCTGAACTGCTGGGGAATCGGATCTCAACTCTGCCCCCAGCTACGGATATATTTCTGCCTGATATTTAACAGCTTCGGAGAGCGTTAGGGGAAGGGTATCGACTCACCCATCAGCGGAGAGCACAAATAGAAATGCTCATGTTAAGAATTAAATTCAGTGAGAGTGACAGCTTAATCTTTGTATCTTAAATGTCAAAGAACCGGTGTGGGAGAGACCCCAGGCAATGAGCACGTAGCACCGTCTTGATTGAGCCTCTGGGAGAAAGGCAGTAAAATCAGCTTCCTAGTCAGGAAAATCACCGACCAAGCGAACCTTAAAAGCCTGCAGGACCATAAACAGTGGTGGGAAAGTCTCTCAAGCTGTCTGGCTTTAGGCTTGGACTGCTGACACGTTTTCTGCGAGTTTATAGCATCTGAGGCAGTCTCTTTAGCGGTCCTTTTCCTTTATGCAGCCGTTCTGCAGAAGGACAAGCAGCCGCTTTCAACGCAGGTGCCCTTTCCCAGGGAAAATCAACCCCCCGGCTATGAAGTTAGTTGCAACTGTTGGGAGTAGAAGGTGAGGGAGTAAAAGGGCACATGGCACGAAGGAGGCTCAAACACGAAGTACCACGGATATTTTGATGAAGTTGTATCATGTGACCAAGGGCGGAACAGTTGGCGAGTGGGGAGATTTCAAAAGAAGCGGAGCAGAGAAATCTCCACATGCCTGGTGTTGGCTGGATTTGACAAGGAAAAAGGTCTGAATTTTGGCAAAGAGGCTTCTTGCATAGTCCCGAATTGTCCTTATTTACTGCAGATCATTCACAACAAGCAATTTCTTTAACCGAGCTAACATTAACTTTGTTTTGAGTTTTATCTTTGCTGCACTATTTCAGCCTAAAAGACCCAGCCATTAATTGGATAGGATCAAAGGCGCTTGACAGAAGTAAGGTCAACCACTACATAGAGGACTGCAATAATCATCAGAATGACAGAATGACACCAGGTAAGATAGTTAGAAATTAGTTGTTTGAAAAATCCCAGACCATGTTTTCCAAGATCACAGAATCACAGAATAGTCAGGGTTGGAACGGACCTCTGGAGATCATCTAGTCCAACCTCCGATGTGCATTTTAAGGTGGAATCATAGAATCGTCTAGGATGGAAGGGACCTTTAAGATCATCGAGTCCAACTATCAACCTCACACTGCCAAAACCACCACTAAACCACGTCCCTCACCACCACGTCTACCTGTCATTTAAATACCTCCAGGGATGGCAACTCCACCACTTCCCTGGGTAGCCTGTTCCAATGCTTGACAACCCTTTCTGTGAAGATATTTTTCCTACTATCCAGTCTAAACCTCCCCTGGCGTAACTTGAGGACATTTCCTCTTGTCCTTGGGCGAAGAGATCGACCCCCACCTCACTACAATCTCCTTTCAGGCAGTCGTAGACAGCGATAAGGTCTCCCCTCTGCCTCCTTTTCTTCTGTCTCACGATGTCTCATCATGAGACAAAAAATCCCCCAAACACTCCTGAAGGTAGAACCCAGATCCCTCGCTCCGTCCGCTAGCTACGAGGCTGTCTCTACCACCAGAGCATCGCCAGCCATTTGTCCCGGACCAAGGCAGCATCACACAGGGAAAAGGTACCTGCTCCCAGATAGACACTCCTGAGCACAGACAATGACACTGAAAGTCCAGGTCAAAACAGAGACACTAGATTTTGGGGAACCCACATGGTTGGGCAGTGCTAGAAGGCAGGCAGGGCAAACTGTTGGAATTACCTGAATTTTACGTGCCTGTATCTCAGTTTGGTCTGTAGTAAGGTGAGCGAATCTTACTACTAACCATAATTATGTATTTGGCATAGGAAATTAAGCTTTCTGCATGGATTAGAGTACTTTCCCGAGGAAGCAAAGCAGTGAGCTACATCTAGAACAACATTCAGGAAAAGATGTTTTCTGATTTAGTTGACAAGTTGTGTTTTCCTGAGCATTTCCACCAAATTTCCTACATAGCTACAAACGTTACACTAAATTAGCATTTATTAAAGATAATAAGGCTACAAAGGTTTTTGCTGACTGCAGGATTACAGGTTTATCTCTTTCCCAGGGCAAGTACAACATCATTAGTTACCTCCTTTTCAACTTTTATAATACTTTGTCCGGAGTAGTAAAATTGTCATTTCATTTTTACAGGCTGGTTCACAGATAAAGTAGAAACCAAGTAGTTGCGCAGTGCGTTTCGCTGAAGAATTAGCCCCATGTAAGAACCTCTCAGTAGTTAAAATAAATCCAGCTGCTGGTTACTCGTAGGCAGAGGAAATTACAAGAGTTATGTTACGATCTACGATCTTCCATCCGCAGATCTAAATGGAATCGAAAAGATAACGGTTCAGCAACGAAGGCTGAAGGTCAACGCCAAGCAAATCACTTGACTTCTTAAAGGGGTTTATCTAATGCATCGTGCTGTGCATACCTCCTCCTAACCCTCAGATATTTCGCAACTGCTGCATTCGCAAACCGTTAACAGGCACCCAAAATCCTAAGCCAAACACTACTGTAATAAAACAGGCTATATAATGTAAAAATGTATTACCGTGTTAATGTAAAAATGCTTTACATTGCATGACACCGAAAAACTTCTCCACTCAAGGTCAAAACAAAAGGTCTGTTTCCCATTTAAGAACGAGCCCTTGCAAGAGATGGTGTCCACTTGCCAACTTTCATAAAAAGATTAATCCACAACATCAATATGAATATAATTTTTCATACTAAAATACAGATTTATTTTAAGGAAGTGGATAATATTTGTATTACATTTTATAGGCCCCTATAGTTACATCTGGTCCTTATTTATTTAAATTTTATTCAGCTCGCATAATATTTTTGCTTACAGTTATATTCTCTAAGATCAGAAAAGCTAAAACCTGAAAATTCAATGGCGCTATTCATTAACATTCCTTCGGCCTGCAGTCATAGACATTTGCAAGCTCTCCTTTGATTCTGAAATAATAAAACTAAGGTAATAAGATGTTTAGTGTAAAAATATATGACTTAAGTCAGAATGATAGAAAGAGCTATGTTTCTATGAATCACTTGCCAAAGCAAACCAAAGTTTTTCAAAAAGTATACACGCTCATTTTAGAGGGAATAATAAAACACAGAACTACATATTAAAATGTTAACTCTCTCACTCTCATTATTTTATTAAATAAAAAGAATATAAAAATTCACAGTGCACAGTGCATAACACAGGTTATAAAGAACGCACGAGATCCTGCATGTGTATGACACAGGAGGCCAAAAGCCAGCGGTCTCAACCAGCGGCAAGCAAGATACTCCTGAAGTCCCTTCTGACGCGTCCTACTGCTTTTGTATATTGTTAGCTTAAATTTGACGGTTGATTTACACTCCTGGAAGACACCAGCTTCTTCAAGCGAGGCACTGCTACGCAAGCCAGCCGTACAGTCAGCTAAAGCCTCGCCAAAGATCCATCAAATACAGGATTTGCAAAACTTACTACTCTCATTCCCATGTACTCCTCTACAAAGCAGTTTGGTTTTTTCCTGCTGTTGTGAGCTAACGGCCTTCTGGAATGATGATGAATCCACCAACTTCATTTTAACATTATTCAACCAAGAGACAAAGCAATTCCTCACAATTTCAAGCTAACTGCATTTACCACTCTGTCATTAAATTGCCTTCTGTTTTATAAACGTGGGTGACGGTTAAGAAGTGATTGCATTTTTTTCTCTCCCAACCGCAAACTCTTCCTCTACAATACCCAAGCCACGATTAAAAACTTTGACTTCTATTACCATTTTTCATTCTATCGTTCCATTCATTGTGCGACAGACTTAACAGCAACAGTTATCTATAGCCAATATATTGCCGAAACCCTCCTGAGGCCAATATATTGCTTTTCATTTGCATTACAAGGTAAGCATGTTCCACTGAAGCAGTTGCAGTCTTAGCTGCACTCGATGACTGTCTACGCAGTCGCTTAGACCTCGGCTGTCTATAACCGATGAAGTTATTTTTGCCCGAATCTAAATATAACTGAGGTGGGAGGGAGGGAAGAAAGCTCAACCAAGGGAGAACCTGTTTGTTTAGTAACACAGAAGTCACAACAGTCCACGTGTTTAGGTAGGTCCCCCCCCCCACTGCTGACTGCCGCACGGCACGGAACAGAGAGATCAGTCTTGGCTTCGGCATTTGGAGCAGCCCGCTCTTGGCAGCGCGGAGATCCTAGCAGGGTAATTAGCCCTCGCAGCTCCAGGGGCAAACGTCGGGTCTCGAACAGCTGCAATTTAAAGTCACAGTTTTCTTGATTATTCCCTTGCCCTTCCTTAACAGATGGGGTTGATGCAAGGTATGACTCACCTGCACGGACAGAAGGAGTCTAAATATTCTTCTGTCAAACTGCATCCCCACCATCACGAAGGTCGCCGGCGCTGCCGCGAGCCAGAAAGCCTTCTGGGCTAACCGAGGGCATCAGAAAAGCTTTCTCCTCTCCGACTCCGGCGTTACCAGCTCTCACACCAACTAGTGTTAGCTGAGCGCAGGCATATTCCGTTACTTTTTGGAGCATTGCTGGTGTTCCGGTTCCCTGGCTTTGTGGATCACTTTATTTTACAGATGGAGTACCTTAACGTTTGTTAAACGCCTTAAAAACGCTTTTTATTAAAGCCAGCCGAAAGCAAAAGTAAAGAAGCTTTTATTTACCAAATTCAAAGTAGACAACCCACTATAAAAATTCTGCAGAAGAGGTCTGTTGCCGTTTTCAATAAAAGAAAGGCACAGGCTAAAGTACGCTTCTTTTCTTTGCTTTTATGTAAGGTTCAGACAATGAGTGCCTCCTCGCTACTCCACCTCCAAAGAGCCCCTAAGGGTTACGGCTCCTGCAATCTTTTTTCCTTTTCTATCCCAGGTGCCTCTTCAGTACTTAATTGTGATTTGAAGCCCCAGCTGAGCCTCTGCGCTCTCCTCCCCTCCCAGGGCTTTCCACCTCTGCCTGGAGGGAATGTCCCTCTACCAGCCTCCACCAGCCCTGAAACCGCCGAATCCCCTCCGGCGCGTCTGAGCGTCTTAATCACCCAGGCAGCAAATACAGAGTCAATAACTACCAGTAATCAACTCAACCATTGCTAAATTATTCAGCTGGAAGCAAAACAGTGCTCCCATCAACTCAGAAAATGTTTGCATCTTAGAGCGATGCTTTTTCCGCGTGCTGACAAGAATAAAATCCCTGTAAATCGACAATCCTCTTTTATAGAGAATGGCCCCTTGCGAGTTGCTAACCGGACAAGACATCGGCAGCATTCCCCCACTCTGGGGTGATAATGGGGTTTGGATGATTTAACCCCACATGCCATCTGGAGGAGTACCAGGACGCCTTTTTTTAAACAGTTCCTTGATGCCCTGTTCTCAGACGATTTAAGAAGAAAACCTCATCGAAACTTTCTTGCAGAACAGTTTCAGAGGAAAAAAGCCCATTACTTGAAACTAAATTATTTGTCTTGAAACAACTTATGTGTGAAACAAAAGCAGAATAACTGAGGAACGTTTCCTAAATTTATGGTGAACGACTGGACTAGCCGGTGCCGTCAGTCCTGTACCCCGCAGGGCCGGTTATTTGTCCCGGACCCGCACGGTCCCGGGCTGTGCAGCCTTGGGCCAGCTGGCCGTGCCAGCGCCGGCCGGCTGCCGTGAACGCCCGAGTCCGAAAGCTCAACTCCCCGTCTCACTGAGAGTCACAGCTCATGCGGGCTGCGAGCCGGCAGCCCAAGCACGCGGCGAGCCGGCAGCCCAAGCACGAGCATCCTGCCCAGCGCTGGGGTTTGCACCGCCGGCGTCGCCCAAACAGGTCCGCCGCCTTCATGAACCCCGGGCGTCCCGCGGCTGGAGCAGTTCAGGCGCCCTGGGAGCCCCGGCGGCCGCCGAGTGACAATGACATCCCTGTCAGGTTTATGGCGGCTATTAGCAGCGGTGGAGCTGACAAACATTTATATCTCATTCAGCGACTGGGGGGACGAGAGGGCAGGACGGTGTCCTGGGGAGCAGAGTTAGAGCCTCAAACCTCATTTTGGGATGTTTCTAAAAACATGTTGTTTGGTTTTTGTTTTTTTTTTTTTTTTTTAAATTCCTACTCTGAGGTTACTTTTACAAGTTTGATTGGACTACAACCAAAAAAAGTCTTCTCACAAATTGAAAGCCCTGTACTTCAGCCAGCTCCACTCCGCAGTTTAATTGCTTTAAAGCAGAGGCCATGTGTTGTGTTCTCTCAGGGGTACAGGGGAAGGTGAAATGAAAGACAGTGAAGAAGAAAAAACCAAAATAAATCCACCCTTAGAATAAAACGAAACAGGACTGCTTAAGGGCCATCGCAGTCTAAAGAACAACAACATGAAGACAACTCTCAAGGACAATCCCTCCTTCCCTGCGCCTTTTCTACAGGCACGTCTTTCCAGCTGATGCTCTCCTGCCCCCCTGAGCGCCCAGCCACAGCCCTGCTTACCATCCACGCGACTTGAAAGCTTTTGCAAGTGTAACGGGGACGGTCACCTTCTCAACAAAAAACATTTCGCGGGGGTTAAGACATCACTTTCCCACCTCCTGAAGAAATGAACCTCCCTGCTCCCAGGCTGTATTTTTCAAGTCTCTACTTGGCGATTTCTGGTGAGATTCTTAAGGTTATGACTTAAAAGTTGCGCTCTATATTTTATTTTGAAGCGGTGCGTCCCTTTAGCGGGTTGCCAGATTTATTATTGCGAAAGCTGGAACAGTCCATCGTGTGTTTAAGCAAGATCCAAACCACTCTGAAGTGAGCTTTCCCATCGCACGTGAGCTGCTGTTGTGCGTCAGCGTTGACTACCAGCGTTGACTCAGTTAAGCGTTTTTAGATCAAGTGCATTTTAATGCCACATTGAGGAGGCCCTTATACTCTGGCCATCGCCACCTTACGTTTGGCCAGTTCTAGCGAGGAGCAGCCTCCCTGTATCCCCCGTACTGATAACTAACTGCTGAGATCCTAGGAACTGGGGCTCATACCCTTCATCGTTTTGTGGGCACTTACACGCCTGCGCAGGTATGAAATAAAGATACCCCAGTAGAAAAAGGAGGGGAAAAAATGGGTGTTCGTGACTCGTTTTCTCAGAGGACAAAAAGGTAAAAGCCTCTGCAGCTGTGCAGCACACAGACACTGCTCCCGCAGATTCACCCCTATTCTGCCTTTTCTCGTCCCCGATGGAGCACATTTCCACGGTCCCGTCGGGGCAACTCAGCTCGATCGTCTGCGTGCACCATCTCAACTACAAGTGTACGAAAGACAGCGTCGCTGCTTCACGCTTGCGGGGACAGGCCACAAATGGTGCCGCTCCCATTCTTTCTGACTTTGATCTGACAATTGTCATTTCAAAAATAGCTACAAATCCAAACCCAAACTGCTGAAGCCACTTATAGCTTCATTTTAATTTCTCTGCGCTGCAGAAAACAGTGGGTCTCGGATACACAATTTCTGCCACACAAGACCTTCAGAAATTATGAACTTCTGTGGCACACAAGAATAACACATACATAAGCGGTGAAGCTGTAAGTATTATTATTTGGTCCTTTTTAAATTATTTGGCCCTTTTTAGAATACAAAAGATGCCCATCACAAGATACAAGATGTGTCCATCACACAAGACACATCACTCAGCTCCCTGTACCTAATTTTGTTATATTTTCGCTCTAGTCCACAAAATCCAGAAAGACAGAAACCGCCCTACAGTCCCGAGTAGTATTTCCTTTCACCCCCTCATTTTGTTACGTGACCTTCACTTCAACTCTTCAACAAAAGGTTTTCTGCCTTCGTGGCGAGAAAGTAAGGCACCGAAACAATTTGGGGGAGATCAGTAGTACAAAGTAGACGGAGCGATGATGATCCCACCGGCTAAAGACCCAACCCTGCCTACCTGCTTTGAGGAGAAGGGTTTGCACGCACCGTTTTGGATAAGCAAGTTATGGAGAATGCCAGAGAGGGTCTCTGCGCATGGAAATGATCAGATTAGACTGTGGTCTCCCGAAAGCAGCTTGTCTCCTATGAAACAACATTGCTTACCTTCGAATGAGCAGATTCAGAACTATGAAAAGAAAGAGGGATTGGTTTTGGTAAGTCCTGCAACGCGAGGATCAGAAATGTGGGAAGTCGGACCTCCCTCCCTTCCTGAATTTCACTTACTGCAATCGAGTGCATAGATTTTTAAAATAAATTCCTAGGAGGACACTTTAATGAATAAACTAATGAAAGTATAATACTTAACCAAAACCACTTACTCAAAAAAATAAAATCCTTTGCATTTTTCTCATCTGCTCTGTAAAGCAGATATTTATAATTTTCATTTATTTATATTAAAATCTCATGAAAGACATGTACCAGATTGCGTCTGACAGACTGCCATGTATTATTTCCAAATTCCAGTTAAATGAAAAAGCAGAGAGACGACTAACACTGAACTTCTTATTTGAATTTACCCGACTCTGAGGCGCTTGACAAAAAAGGGACTGGGTACAAAACAGCACACGGCTGGACAGAGCGAAAACCACAGAGGTTGATTTAAGCCTTCCACATAACTCAGATCTATCTCCATGCAAAACAGAGCAATTCATTCAAACTCTACGCAACCAGAGACCTGGATAAATGGGACCAAAAGCTGAACCTTTTCCAATTTCAGCTTTAATACTGTAAAAGATACAGCCTACGTTTTGCAAAACAACACTTTCTTTTACCTTTCAACTTTCTCGGCTTTTTTTCTTCTTTTTCTTGGTCTGGAAAAGGATTACTGTATTGCAACCGCCTGTAGCTGCTGACACTCACAGCACTTCATTGCTTAATGATGCACCACCCTGGTATTTTCGGGAACAACTGCATGTGACAGAGCAGCTCTATTGCCTTAAGTGTCTCTGCGGCAGGGGATTCGGGAGAACCCAGTAAAGACACCTCTGCAGCAGACTTGTTTACTGAAAGAACTGAATTTGACATTTAAAAAAACAATCCGACTTTCTGTTATACCGTAACGTAGGATCTCTTAAATGGAAAGTGGACAGGAGATGGCAACGGTAGAGGCAGAGAAAGGTTTAGCGTAACTAACTTGCTGAGTTTACACTTTAACTGATACATTTTAATTTAGCTGAAGGTAATTTTTTTTTTTTAAAAAAACAACATATCCAAGAACAAGACTAAGCAAAAAGACACAGAAAACAATAAAAGATTACCTTTGTTTTACCTCTTTTCAGCAAAGGCTTTTGCTGGCAGGGAGATAAATCACAGTTTGTTTAAGCAGCTACTAAGCATTTATGCTCTCAAGACGGAGGTGTTAACCTTGCCGAAGCAGCTCTGCCTCCGTGACTTTAATTTCTAGTCCAACCATTTTGGTAACTTCCCTGCTTGAAACTCTTCATTCACAATGGTTAAAAAAGAAGACATATTTGTAAACTCTGACCGTAGCAGAACGCACTACTGGAACTCAAACCTTTCAATTTAAACAGGAACAGAAAACAATCGATCCGATAAAAGGCAACATTATCAATTTGTTATTGGAGATTATAGTTGCTGGTTTCTCCTCCCTGTACCGAACAATTCAGCAGAGAAATTATACATTAATGGCATCATTAGTTTCCAAGTTTTCTTTGTCTTTGTATCCTATTCTTTAACAGAGACAGTAAACATCAGTTTACCAGAAACTCACCAGTGGGGTGTCTTTCCCCCCGACGATGCTGAGCCCGAGGCCTGACCGACCCTTAGATATCTCTATAGTCATCTCCTGCCCTGGAACTATAGGACACGTTGCTGGATCCACAGGCAGTGGAGGTGGAAAGACACCTAAGAACATGAAAGGATAAAGAAATAAGTCACGCTATTCAAGGAGAAAATGAAAACCATCAAAGGAATCGTATGAGAGCAAATAATTTAAACTCTTGTATTTTGCTCTTCACCTTTAGCAATCTAAATCGAACTAGAAGGCTATTCTGAGTCACTTCTGAAGTCTTTAAATCAGAATGACTCTAGAGTTCTGGGAGTAAATGTTCAGAGCAAATGTCTGGAAGGACATCTAATTCAGTTATAACCTATATAATTCAGATAACGATGGCAAGGTGTATTCCACTCAGGACAGATAAGGCCATGTTCCAGCACCATGGAATGGATAGGATGTCCCAGATTGCCTTTCCTTCTATTTTAATTAAAAAGAGGAACACGCATTCGTACATAAAAGTCAAGAAAAACTAGCAAAGACACCTTCAAGCTCTCAAGAAATTGTAAAATGAGACAAAAATACAACCACTTTATAAAATAAAACAAAATGGGTCATTGGATGTTCAAAGAAAAAATTACAGCAGAAATTGTATGGACAAAATATCCATGCTGGGTTAGGGCACTAAATATACACTATCCTGGTGAAAAAAATAACAGATTCATACTACGGCTGGTCACTTCTGCCTCTGGAGAAAGGTAAGTAGGTGCTGGCACCAGGGGTATCTCCTGTAAGCTGACTGGTACTTTTGTTGAAGATTTGGATTGCTTGATCTGGTTGAGGACCTAAAAGCAAGGCAGAAGCAAAAGAGATCAGTTATCAATCACAGAAAGGCATGGTGTGTGCACAGTATCATTTGTTGTGGATTACTGTACCTTACTAAATCCACTAAGTCGACAGTAGGGAAACAAGCAATAAGCATAGATGAACTGAAAACATTCTCTTCCTAAATAAATGGAAAATCAGGATGTCTGGATAACTGTGCTTCCAGAAATGCTTATGAGGAAAGTAGGGACAGGACTTCAC
This sequence comes from Vanellus vanellus, assembly GCF_965231255.1. NCBI lineage: Eukaryota > Metazoa > Chordata > Aves > Charadriiformes > Charadriidae > Vanellus > Vanellus vanellus. The sequence goes on along the minus strand of NC_138910.1, from coordinate 79,073,484 downwards.
CTTTCTCAGTTGTGCCTCTCATGCCAAATACTGTGGGGGTTTGATTTTGGTGGTTTTTTTTTGTGTTTATTTTTTACTTTTAAACAGCAAAGAACATGCTTGACCTTAGCCTGTGTGACTATTTCCACATACTTAAAGAGGCGCAAGTAATTTTTTTAAGTTTCCACCAAGAAAATGATTTTAATGTCTCCCCGGTTAACCCATTCCCCCCCTAAATCACTCAATCTTCAGCTAGATCAGGGCCCCAGAACCCCTCCTTATCAGTTAACATAAACACACGTACATTTTCTGGGAGCTGCTCCTCCACTTCCTGCTGATCTGCCACCACTGGTTTGTCAGCTTTACTTTTCACATCCTAAAAAGTCAAAAAAGAAAGTGAGGTGTATTGAAAATGTCTCATCATCTTAAATAAAATAGCCTCCAAAACTCAACATGACGATTCTAGGCAAACAGCGATATTTCTTCATGTAAGTACATTTGTATCACAACACAAGGCTGAAGCCCAGAATTTGAAAGAGGAAAAGCGAGTATGAATGTAGGGAACATCCGGAATTACTAAAAACACACCCGACAGTTTTGAAGGCATACAATGTAAGGAAGGGATTTGTTGGGAGATTATCACGCATGGTCTACATTGTTCCTGAGCAGTAAGAAGCTCTAAAGAAGGAGGGAAGTGTGTCCTCCGGGGTGACGAGGAGGGCAATTCCCGTGCGTGGGAAAGCGCGGGCGCCTGCGTGCCGAGCCTCAAGCACGCAGGTACCCGCACAGACCCTCTGGTGCCTACAGCAGGAACGGGTTCAAAGTCATCTGTTCTCCCCTTCCCCCTCCCCTTTTCAGTAGCCCTCAGCAGTACTGAGCACGCTGCCAGCACTTAAATAAAGTAACCGCTTAAAATGCATCATCCGGCCTCATTATAAATATTTCAAACAATGGCACTTCAATCACGGGCTCCACTTCTTTCCTAATTTCTTTCCACACCCTTGCAATACACAAAAAAATATTTTTTCGCACCTACTTCTACAACTGCTTCCAGACAGTTACAGTGCCCTCCCCTGGTTAGCTCTTAGCCAAAATGAGGCCACATCGCACTATTCGTTAGTTATCTCGCCCCATGTTAAAGAAACACGATAAACAGCCTAGTTTTCAGAAGAGCTGAGTACCAACTTCAAAAGACAATAGAGATATTCTGCATCTCGAAAGAATTTCTAATTAAGATGACAATTCATACATCTTAAAATAACTGCATAAATCCGTAAATCAAATTTTAGGTAACCAAGCTTGAAAATAGTGGCCTTGTTTCCTGGAGTTTTATTATGCTAAATCATGCCAAAATCATGCCAAGCCCCACAGGCTTTTTTTTTTTTTTTCTTTCCTGTATTTTTTTTTTCTGCATTTTTCTCCAAGCTTGCTGTAACTATACAACCGTAACTATTATCCAAACGGATAACAAGAAAAAAAGATAAAGTGGCGATCTCATTGTATTATCAGAGGTGGCAGTGGAGAAATGGGAAGACCGCTTTGTCATTTTATGAGAGATTGGTTTAACGAGCCGTGAAAAATTATTTCATACTTCCCTTTTTCATTCTGGTATGTGACTAAAACCTGAAACTTCATCTTGCACATCAAGTAAGCACCAAGCACCACCTTCACATCTCTCTAATCTGCTCCGTTTAACTCAGACTGTGCTACAGGTACCTGAACAAAATAAAAATACTTGCAGGTCCTCAAGCGCCGAACTGTACACTCGGCATTTGCCACAAGCCTGTCACCCGACTGCTTTAACCAAATTCGCTTCCCTCAAACGCATCCAAAAGCATTTTTACGAAGCCCTTCCTCTTCACCAGTGTTTCAAAGCGATGTTTGCTGTTTGTGGTAAAGACGGGTTATTGTTCCAAGCGCAAATCTTTTAAGCAAAATGAATCCATTCTCACACACCAAACATAGAACCACGGAATGGTTTAGGTTGGAAAGGACCTCGAAGATCAGCGAGTTCCAACCCCCCTGCCATGGGCAGGGACACCAAAACATCAGTTTAATTATCCCACCCACAGGGCAGTGACCCGCGTGCCCGCCCTGCCAGGCCGCTAGCGATGCGAGGTGCTTCAGGGCACACACGACGACTGCTCAAGCCACTTTCACCTCTGTAAATTAAGAGTTTCAAGAGCATCTCAAAGCCCTACGCATCAATTCTTTTCCGGCGACACCTTACGGACAGCAAGACAGCTACAGTCCTCAGAAACCCGTGACCTCCGACCAGGCCCCCTCAAACCTCAGCTAACAAGCACGCAGACTTTGCCTAACACTTCCATTGGCTCCAGTTCAGAAATAAAGTTGTTTTCTTTCCCCCTTCTTATCATCCAAGTCTACAATGATGTCCGTTATATAACTTTATACTTTTTAAAGTGATGAAGTGACAACAAAAAGTATCTCGGGAGAGACTGACAAATTTATCAGCAACAAGTGAATAGAGAATTATGTGATTTTTTTTTTTTTTTTTTTTTTTATTGCAGCTGTCACTTTGTGAAACATCCTGCCCGTGCTTTGAGCTGTACATACTTGTGGAAGATCTCTGCCGATAAGCACATACTTTTTATTTACTCGGTGAACTCGATCTTACTTGTTGATTCTACGTTCCTGATGTCTGCTGACACATGACTGAGAAATTCAATAACAACGGTGAAGTAGCATTAGGCTCTAGTAGCAACCATCATGCTACGAAAAACAAGGAACTGTTTTCTTTTGCCTCAACAGTCACTAAAAGACTGCAAGGTAAATCTCTTTTCCTCAAAATAATGAGCTGTCTTGTGCTGCACCGCAGCGTCGGAGTCTTAACGCCCATAAGACTATGAACTCATTTCCTTCTGGTCAGAAGGGACTGCTCACAACCATCAGCGTTTACGAAAATAAGATGCACTTTGAAATATTTGCCATGTAGTTTTAAAATCCCGATTGAAAGAAAACTCTGAAATTCTGAAACTGGTTTTCACCACTGTTTTTCATCCATTTATGCCTCTAAACCAAGGGTTGGCCCAACTGGAGGCATTATGGAACGGGCAGGTGGATCTAGGGGCATTCAAGTACTTTTCTAAATCCACCTCCTAGCCCTTAACTTTTCAGGATGTATTTAACTCATGGAAAAATCAGTGAGTCGCTGCTAAGCAAATATCCACCGAACGCAAGCAGGGCTTCGCAGCAGCCAGAAGAGGGACACGCTCGCTGTCTCCTGGGCTCGCCAGTGACCTGGGACAGGTCGTCTCCTCTCTGTGCTGCCGCGGGGGTAATAATACCGGCCTGCTGGATAAAGCCTTTTGAATTCCAAAGATAAGAAGTAAGTTGTAGCAGCCGGTTGCTGTTACACAAACAATTTAAGTGGAAAGATGAGATAACTTGGTATGGACAGCGGGAAATAAAAACTAAGTACGATACGGATGTTCTGCTCTCCTGGAAGGTCTCAACAAATCCATGCCTTTGCCTTCCCTTACTTTTCTGCCATTGCCCTGTTCTGGACAAGTCTTACCACCAATGCTTCATTTTTTTCTTTCTTTTACCTTTCAGTCTAAAATACTGCAACTTCTACCGTTTGGCTCCACAGTTCCTTTCTTTTTTGCTTCATGTTTGAAGAGAAGCTGCCCATGCGTTCTGGGTTCCCTGTTGTTCCAGCAGCATCTTCCCTCCACAACTATCTTGGATTGCTGTAAATTTTCTTCTGCCCCCCCCCCCCCCCCCCCCCCCCTAGTTCACGCTTCCTCAAATACCTTTCAAAAAGCTGCACAGCACAATAACCTGCACCAAGAGTTCATTTTGGTACAATACATTTTATATATTTTTATCCACTTCAGTCTCTGAGCATTTTTTTCACATTATCTTGTAACCCCTCAAAAATTTCTTGCCAAACTGAGCAACAACAGCAATAAAACCAGGTGAATTACACCGGTAAATACATATAATAAAACTCCGATTTATTTATATTTCAGCGCATCAAAGGAGGATTCTGCACAAGGCTACCAAATACAAATAATCCAGCTTTTTTGTAATCCATTAGGAACACAAAACAATCCATTTCACACAGACGGTTAATTCTGATGCTGGAATAGCACATAACACTTCCTAACTCTTGGAGTTCCTCGACTCGTTAATGAAATACTTACTAGCTATAGAACATCACGTATATTCAATTCCTATTTGCAAAACCCAGGACATTCTTTGCAAAAGACATGATGGAGCAGGAAGAAGACATCTAAGAAAAAAATAATCCGGAAATGTCAGGTTTCCTTAGTTGAGGACAGCACACCCGACTGTGCACACACACAGCAAGCCTCGGGCAACGCACTCCTTGAGAAAGGAGTAGGCTGTTGGACAAAAAGACTGTCTCAGCAAATTTCACGTACGTCTAGGTTAGTCACTCTTCAGCATGTTTAGTAGTTTTCCATTTCAAATTTTTAACATGGAGTCCAAAAAAAGAGATTAGAGTTGCACCCTGAAGGACTTTCAAATTTCTGATAATGCACACTCCCGACATATTAAACAACAAAACCCCCCATCTGTATCAATGAGAAGTTCAGTATTTATTACGGTGCGCACTGACAGTGCTGCATTAAACCGTAAGTTATGGGCTCGATGTAGAAATTACTGAGAGTAACTCTATAGCTACGTTATTCAGGAGGCAAGACTAGATTATGGTAATAGACATTTTGGCCTTAGAATATACGAAGCTATGAATATAAATAAGAATATGATTTACAGACCACGCTTTTTTCTGAAGTTTGTCACACATGGTTGGCAAGAGTGGAAACTCAATCCCCTCACTGAGAAAGAACTCAAGAGAGGGCCAAAATGCTACGTAAAAACTCTTATCCCAATATTTTCACAAATGACACTGACTGCTTCGGTCACGGAAACAGTCTGTGTATGTAAAGCTTGAGTCTGCTTTTACGTGTACTGGATATTAACTGACGAAAACGTGCTGCAATACTCCAACGCAAAGGCAGATAGAAAACATATCAAGGCAATGAGCCTATAGTTTCCAAGCCCTGATCATCATTAAATAATGCTTTAAGTCACTTACAGCTTTGTTGGATTCCTCATCAGTCAAGCTTTTCATGACAACTTCCAAACTCGGGTCTTCTTCGCTGCTTGCAGGTTCAGTGCCACCATGATCCTGGCAGAAAGGATTGATAACAGTTTTTAAACCGAGCTATGATGCCCCAGAACAGCTAAAGAAAAAAAATTAGACAATTTTACCTTTTCTTTTGTTTTTCTAAACAAGTAGCAGCATGAAAAAGTAAAAAGAGCCACAATTAAAGCATCCTAATGTCAGGAGACAAATAAGCGATACAAGTTTTGAAAGACAGACCTCGGCCTCCACTTGGCTGGCCCAAAGTACCGTGAGGTAGTCCAATACCAGCCCTTGGGTGCAGATCCGGGTTGACTTTCGAGGCCAGACTAACCCCTATCAACTGTGAAAACTGTTGGGTTTGTACGGAAGGAAGACCAGTTTCCTTTATACAATCCAAACAGGTTGGGAGCAGCGGGACTGAGTGCTCCACCGTGGACAAGTCAGTAGAGCGGAAGCTCTTCTGGTCGGAGCACGTGGCCACCAAGCTCAGCAGGCTGCAGCCAGCGCTGGAGCACAAGCCTCGAAGCCCAACGGTAGCCTCAGGATTCAGGTGCTTCTGCACGTTAGTGTGAGAATGCTGCAAATGACATCCAGCGACAGCTACGGGAGAACGAGCAAATTAAGGTAACGGCCCAAAAGACAGAAGTATTTTCACCAAGATGTGCTCTCCTGCATGAGAAGTTTCTCCCTTTCCATAGAGGATTCCCCACAAAAACGGCCCTTGAAACATTAAACCGCGCCATACTAAGTAGCAAAGCTCGTCTGATGAGGATTTTCTGGTATTTTGTCTAGACAGTAACTAGCGTATATTTAAGGAGCATACGCCTGCAAGAAAAATTATTTCCTTCCCATACCGACAACTGAAGTTAAGACAGATAGAAAATGGCCTCTTTCCACGGAAAACTTTAAGTTAGAATAGAAAGGTTAGAGTATCGCTAATTCAGTTACATGTAAAATTTAACATGTTAATTCTCCTTCCCTTTTTTAAAACCAACCAGGTCCTGAATCTGAACAGTTTTTTGATCTATTATTTTGATTTGCTTTATTTTAAGAGAGTTCTAACAGGCTTAAGCCTTTGATCCAAACGTGGAAACGTTCTCTCCTGCAAAGCAAAATGGACTATGTACAACAAATCAAATTTTAAGATCTTCAGTCCCAGAAGCACAATTATTTCTGAATTTTCATTAGACATTTTACATTGAAGTGCACAACGAGAATTACCCAAACATCTCGACCAGCACTTGACCAGGTAAAGTACCTTTGCATTAGTACAAAGGCTCGTTCTGTTCATTATTGCAACAAAATATCTCATTCTGTGGCTTTCTGATGAATGAATTTTTTTTTAAACAGATATTTTACAGCAATGAATATTTAGTGCACTTTGCTTCTGGTGGCTTGCCTGCAGCATGGCACCACAACATAGTTTCATCCTGTCCTGCAACCGCATGCAATGAAGCAAGACCCTGTTTTAAGGCATATTTACTGTTTATCACTTTCCATATTAAAAGACCTTAATGAAGATAAAGACAAGATGAAGAAATGAACCCAGTAGCACATGGTAACCACGGCGCCCTGATATTCGGTTACACTAACCAGGCTATTTAATCTGATCCGAGAAGTTTCATGCACAGCGTATGTAACACACAACGTTAAATAGTTGGTATTTCAAAGATATTTGAAGATATAATTTCAAGATATAATGCACAGTCAGTTTTGTTGTGCTTTATTTAAAGACAGGATCAGCTGACAAAGGAAAGCACTGTACATTTGTGCACAGCAACAGTATCTTTTGGTTACATCTATTTTATATAATAGAAAGATAGTAGCTAGAAGTAAAAACCTGCATTCGCTTATAAAACAGACACAACGTAAATAGTAAGAGCTTGCCATTAATGCATGAAGTTCAACCCACAAGCATCTACCTCTAAGGGCAAACAGGGCCCACCAGGCTGAGCGCTTTGGTTTCCACATGCCGGGAGAGTCTAATTACAGTCATTCGACCACCTAAACAAAGCTTCCTGGGTCCTCCTGAAGGCACAAATATTCAACAAAGCTGGGAGCAAATGCAGGGATTAAAGAGTCAACAAAACCCAAAATGAACTTGGGCTCCGTAAACTGTAGAGCGATTTGCAATCCACCAGTTGCAGCTGGGCAACGCTGCTTTCACGGAGAGAACGAAGAGCCAAAGCACCGTCCAAAAATGACTCAGATCCAAAGGAAAACTAAGCAGCTCTTGCACTGCACAGCGCTACGCCCGTATGGAAGTAGGCAGCAGCGGTAACAGGACCTGGAAAGCAATAGCAAGCGTGCGAACAGGAGCTTTGTCCAGCGGTACCTCTCCAGAGTGGACCAGTGCTGCGGGATCACAGTAATGCTTATTGAAATACCAGCAGTTGGATGCACATGAATTTATCAATTCAATGCAAGACCAAACCCCAACTGAATTATAAAACATCTTTTGCTTTATTAGGTCAAACAGAAATAGAATTAAGAAGCAACAGCAAGGCTAACCATGTACTTTATCTAGAAAATTTAGTTACGCTATATCGGGATGTCAAAATGATAACAATGTGGTGACACTGCGGGGATTCATGGGGCACGAGAGAGCAATCAGTCCACACTGGGGCTGAGATGACAACTAGAATGAAGAAAACCACTGGTAACATTACCACGCTAAGGAACTTTCTGCACTGGAAGATCGTATGCTACACCGCGGTGCGGTAGAGCTCCCTGCTTAAACAGCCCTCGTCTGCGCCTCCAGGGAGAAAATGAGCAGGAACAAGAGAGTCCGATGCTGAGGCACGGGACAAAGAGGTGGGCCAGGGCTCTCAGATAGGCTGGGGTCATCTCAAGGGGCTCTCGTGATGCAAACCGTGTACACAGTGACCTCTTTTACCGTAGCTAGTTGCTGGTCATCGCTACTTCGTTTTTAGAGATGCTGACGGGAGGGTATTCTGGGGCAAAGGAACTCAGAAGGTGGGCGCCTTCCCCTGAAAAACGCCTATTTCTCTTCTGTAGGAGGAAATCCATGTTCCAGGCAAAAGAGCCTCACCACAACTACTCTAACCAGCCGAAAAAGGAGCGGGATAGGAGATGGCAAGGTTTTCATTTGGAGACCTTTCTTCCTCCTGTACCGCAATAACCTGTTTAATAGCCATCGTTAATGCCATGCCAGCCCTTTCAGTAACGATGAGATCATAAAGAAGAGACGGGAAAATATGCCATTAGGTCAAGTTCCTACCCAATGCATTTTATGACTGAGGGCTTAATTAGACAAGGTGCTCAAATTTATAATGAACTGCTAATTATGATTAATCTGTCTAATTCAGCAATCCCTAATTAAAAAAATCCCATAAACCTCACCTCAATAGAAGAGTGGGAGCTGGAAGGTAATGGGAAAGGAGTGACAGCCATCTGATTGACTGCATCTTCACTTCTGTAAAACAAACAAACAATGACGTGTTACACACTAAACCATAATGGCCAAACTTTTCCTTTGCATTGATTTTACCCATTAAGAAAATACCCTTACCAGCATAAAAAGTAACTGTTTCTTACCAGAAGTTAGAGCTTAGAACCGTACTTCATTTTTGCTTTTGTTCTTTGCTAGCAAACAGATTACACCCCTTCTTGGGACCACAGTAGTTTCATCTGGGACATACTGACACCACATTCTTTGGAAATCTAATTTTGTGTGGCTTATCAGAGGACGCAGTTGGAGTTTATGGTCCCTACACATCGATACATGTGCTAACAGCCTCTTCTAATGGCGTCTACGTTTGTAAACTGCTCGTTCGTTGTCCAATATTCACATTACTGTAATATAACACCTGTTTTAATACAATAGATTGCTTTTTCTTTTTTGTTCGTATTTGCTGTGGTCTTTTCTAAAAGTTTTGATGTAAAAACTTGGAAGACTTTTTATAAAATGCAGGGAGAAGAAAACAGATGAACATCGATTCCCCCCCCCCACATAAAGTGCATTATTTTGCTAAGATGCTTATTACGTATGGCATCTTTTCCTCCATCCTCTTTAAAACGCATTCCCAAGCTGATCTCTGATAACTTTGTAACTTTCAAGAGCCTTTTTTTTTTTTTTTTTATTAAATAGCATTCTGCCTTGCTAATGTTTTTCCTCAACTGCCATTTAAAATTATTTGGTGTGTGGAATTAGCTCTGCATTTTTTTGGCCTCTGTAAAACTGAACCAAGTAAAATATGACTTCGGTGATAACGTTTAAGGCATACGGAAAAAAAAAAAAAGACTCCAAATTTAGCTTCAAAAACCGTACTGATGCACCTCTCTTTCTGGGGTGAACAACTCTCGCGGAACACAGAAGCCAGGAACATGATGCAAACCCCATTTTGCTAAAGATACAGGACTATCTCACAGCCTCTGCTCGCCACAACGTGACAGAGGAGGAATCGGTAATACTGCGGCGTTGCAGATACAGATCTTGAGAGGAAAGGACGCGACTTCATGCTGCGGGTTTTCCGGGTTTGATTTCTGGTCCTACCTACTACCTTCCAGGTTACGGTAACACAAGCAGAATTTTTTCCTCTTCAATGTCTGAAATAAAATATTAGACTAGGATGCGTTTAAAAACATCTCACAGGAGTGCCTGAAAGAAAAAAAGTCTCATTTTCTCCCTCAAGAGTTAAACACACGAAGTTGGCATGTTCTGATCACTGAAAGGCAACACCGTAAAACCGATAGCTCTCAGCAGAGCAGCGTATGGGAAATTCAGTCCCCGGCATTTGAAATGATAAATCCTGCAGGCAAAGGTTGGTGAATTCATTTACTTATCTTCAACCAAACAGCCACACAATTCAAAGGAATCGGTTCTGTGCTGCTCATTTTTGTACTCGCTCCCAGCCTCTCCCCTTGGCCCCGCTCGAAGCCTTGCAAGAGGCGGAAACCACGCTAGGATCAGGAGCAGAGCGTCCCGGGATGCAGAAACACGCGTGCCCAGGGCCGAGACAGAAATCTGAGGAACGCACAGAGTCAAGCCCATGAATTTCATAAGCGTTTCACAATTTCCAAGTGCATTTTACCCCGCAAGGCATATTAGGCAGGGACGTTTTCCCTCCTCTTATCTTCGCGAGACATCGATCTAATTATGTTGCTTTTCTAGCCTGTAAAATAAATCAGCAAACGGAAGGTGTTTAAGAGACCCAGCAATTTTGACTTGACTCGGAGGATTTTCTGACAATAGTCCATATGAAGCACAAACAGCATGAAAACCAGCAACACTTCTGCAGCTTACAACGCACGCCGCACACCTTGCAATTAGGAGCAAACTTGAAAATAACGAGGTGTATAGAAACCTTTGTAAGAAACATTCTAGGAATTGCTAGACAGAAGCTTCGTGATCTGCATGACAAAGTAGGGTGTAATTAATTATACAAACTAGTTTCTACTTCATATATAGGCAGAAATATATTTTTTTCCCAATCACCGGGCAAACATCTTTATGCAGTTTTAAATGGATGGCCATTAGACTTCCAAGCAATAAAAAACCCACTTACAGTAATTCCCTGGAAAAAAAAAAATAAAATGCAAAAACTAAAAAAACCCACCAAGGTTAGGAAGTGCCACAACTTGTAATCTCCCCCTGCTAGGACGCGTACATATTTAAATACTTTAATGCTGCTTCAAAGGAGAACGCTTCAAAGCAGAATCAAAGTGGGAACATATTTTAAAGTGACAGATCTAATAATAAATTGCTCTTTCTGCTCCACTTCCATAAGTGTCCTCAACTAAAACATGAATTTATTTACAAGCGAAAGGAGCAATCATTTCCTTTTGATGCAGGAGCAGACAGCTTAGAAGTCTGAACATCATATTCAAATTAGAGTGCCTGCAAATGAGCATTCGATGTATTTGCCAATAGCTGCTACATAACCACCTCCGAGAAAGCTGTTCTCAGTTACCAGTGCTCAATATTGCTTGAGGTTAAGATGTCTAAACCCTTCACAGTCAAGACGCAGCTTCGTACTCGCAGGGTCGAAGTACCGTACTATGACATTTATGCAGCAGGCAGGCCCAGAGGCTCCCCCTCCATTATCTGCAGAAATGATAAACATCCACTGCTCTCGTTCCAGGTCTCATACTGGTTTGTTTAAGACGCTGGGACGGCAGCCCAACTCCTTCCTGAGCTTGTGCACCAGAGAGCTGTTTATATTTCATCAGTTACATATAAACTGAATAGGGAAGGAATTCATCACTCCTCCCACAAATACTCTAACCTCTCAGGAGGAGTTTCTGGGAGCAAATGGGAATTGGATCTGCTTGGAGGTTAGTGTGCCTACGGCTTGTACCAACGCCACTAACTATAGCTCGACACTGAAGAAACGAGGAGCTTTCCTCACTGCAAAGGGTCACAGGAACCAAGATCAAAGCAGTATGTAAGTGGCAAAGACTCTTTAAACTGTAGAAAAGCTCATACCCTTTCAGACGTATTTGATTAGATTGCCGTACTTTACTGCATTTTACTTCCTCTCTAGTCTAAATAGGATCCCTGGACCTTCCCCGTCCTTTCTCGCTGACCCAAGAGAACTTCTGATGTTTGGCTCCATCTAACAACTGTACTCCGATGAAGGGAGAGATGCGCAGCTTAAGCAAAGACAAATAGTTATTATTGGCTAATAATTAACCACCATAAACACTTGGCACAAAAAAAAAGCCTAGAGAGAGCAATATGCAAATATAAACCTCAAGGGATTACTCATTCCACCCTGCAAAAAGTAAGCCTGAAGGGAAGTTAGAGTTGTGTGCTGTAAGGCTTCAGCTAAGCTGCCCTGAAACACTGCGCCGCTCTTATCAGAAAGCCGTCTCCGGCACTTGGGAGGAATGTCACACACAGCTGGAATGGTCTATGAAGCATTCAGAAAGTTATCTTTGTAAAGACGATAACCAGAAGTCACAGCCTCAGCCAAATTCAGAGTGTGGGTTTGGTTTTGTTTGTTTGTTTGTTTTTTTTTTCATTTAGTCATCAACCTCAGACTTCTAGTTCTTGAATTCAGGTTCCATGCCTTCCTTTGAGGACATTTTCTTTTTCCATTTTATTTACTTTATGTCTCTCAGGTTTGTGATGGTATAAGCTCACTCTCATGCGATGCTAAGAAAATCCTTGTTGAGCACGCTGATTGAGATTCATGACCCCTCTGAAGCAGAGCATCTTGTCCAAGATAGTGTCCAAACTTCTTCTATGATGAGTGCAAAATCAAGACAAATCCCAAATCAAATCCACTCGGAAGGGCAATTCCTCCCAGCACCTAAGTGACGTAATTTAGGACAGGATGCACTGAATTGCTCTTTGGAGATTCCTGACAACTGTTCACTCATCACAGAAGCCCAGATGACCTCTAGATGTCTAAATTAAAGGAAACGAACCTCCTGCCAAGCTATCCACAACTACAAACATCATCAGTGCTAAAAGATCATTTGACAACAACTTTGTAAGGGGCTGTGGATGCTTTTGGGGAATACAGAGTACATCAGGAACAAGAAGAAAAACCCAACAGCTTGTATGCAGTTGCATATCTCAGTTGGAACAGATCTGGAGACCAAGTGAATGAACAACGTTTGCCCAGTAATTCTTAGGACTCCTACTGGTTGTTACACCAGGGCATAAAGTCCTGCAGATTATTGAAAACTTAAATTGGTCACATCCTGCTTGTTAAAAAAAAAAAAAAAAAGAAAAATCAGGTCAAGATCTCATATTTTCTCATCTTTGTTTTCCCTCTAGAAATTCCTTGGAAAAGCAGAGCTGCAGGGAAGTTGACCGCTGAAAAGGTACGCTGGATTTTTTCCTACAGCTAGGTCAAGGCAAGACCTTTGTATTGCGCGTCTTCTTGAAAAATCTCTCCTACCAACAGCAAGAACAGTCCTGTTCTCTATTTCCCCTCCATCTACTCCTAACTATGTGAGAGCCAAAGGCATACAGGTATTTTAAATGAGCAACGAACGTTCATTTAAACTGCAGCTTAAGTCATAATAGGTTTGAAAGAGCCCAAATTACTCAACTTCCTCAACCGTTTACTTGTTCTCACACGTGTATGACAGCAAGGAGGAAACAGCTCTGAAGAAAACAGGAAAAGTTCAGACTTGCACGCACAGTGTCTGGCAAGAGCTTATTTTTAAAGCTTTCCCACATGAAAGAACCTAAACAATCAAAGCGAGTGAAAACAGAGTTTATTCTATTAAAATATGACCAGTCATGTACGTTAGAACAGACTTAAAGCAAAACTAATTTCTAAAGCATGACAATATTCGAGACTCTGGCACACGACGTACGACGTTACGTGTAGAGGCTCTGAAAGAAGAGCAAAGACTCAGTGACAAAGTCACAGCAACGGAGAGCATTAAACCGCAGCGAGAACCGGCCGACCCAGCCACTGCCCGCGCTTTACCCGTCCTCCGAGAATGAGGGTCTCTCTCCTTTGCACGTCACCATAAATAACAAGAGATTAGTCTTTCCAATTACACCTAAAAACGGAGGGAGAGGTTAGGTGACAGAGATTTGGGGGCTTCACCGAGAAGCTACAATCCCATCACCAAGAAGCAATGGCAACAGAACGAGTGACTGCAGTGTGGGAGGACAACTCTGGACCGCTAACAGATGGTGTTTAAATCAGCAAAATCCTACCGCACTTTATTCCTAAAGCATTTCTCATGTTTCATCACAGCACAAGACAATTTTCTTTTAAGGAATAAAGGTATACCAAAGAATGAATCACAGAACCGAACACAATGGGATGATGGTTTGAAATCAGTGGCATTCACTTTGATTCAAGCATTCAAACTATATTTGATCTGCTTATTATACCAACACTGAAGTGCCAAAACAGATTAAAGGCAGTTAATTGAGCATGGAAAAAACATTGAATTTGCTGAATCATAAAATTCTCACTGTAAAAGAACATTCTGATATAAACTGGATTTCCTGCTACAGATGTAAAATCTAATTATATTGTTTTATTACGCATCTTGAAAGGAGGGACTTATAACGCATGAACAAAAACCACAGTGGATATAAAACCCGTTCTGTTTTGGGAACTAGGGCACAAGTCCCTTTCTCAGATTACTACCCGGCTAATTCCTGTTGTTGGAGACCCTCATCAAGAATTTCAAAAGGCAACTAAGACCTTGACGTGCCCTATTGCCACTGACTTCCACTAGCGCTTCCGTAGCAAAACTCCTTTATACGCCTTGGAAAGCTGCAGTTAAATTATTATTTATTTCTGATATTCAGAAATCAAAAAGATAACCCGTATTTGGTAGAGTAGCTGGGAAGTTAATGCAGCAGCTGTAAGACTTTGAGGTCAGATGAAACGTGACTGGCCTCTAATCAAAGGAAGCACCGGGACCGCGCCGTTTCATCTCAGGAAAATCTTGCTGCGTTTGGGCAATTGGTTGGTTTGTTTGACAAAGCGGGTGAGCAGGTTAAACGCCTTCAAATTTGTTACTGTAGAAAGCTACAAAGCACAAGATGCACTGAATCGAAAAAAAAAAAAAAAAAAGAAGAAAAAAAAAGTAAAGTGACACTATAACTGCAAATCTTTTAGATGCTATTACAAGCTCGTGTAATTAATGACACCACTGGGAAACAGTGCTGTGTTAAGACCTATATTTTGGCACCTGGCCAAAATCAACTGTTTTAAATAATCATCATCAACTTAATTGAGGAAAAGACGCTTATAAACCCGGGCGAGAAACCTTCAAGTGTAAGGGGACGTCTGTGATTCTCACAGCGCTTACTGCGCTATGTCTCATCAGCAAAAATTGCAGGAAAGGGTGGGAATGCAATTGCACCGCTACCTGGGGATAAAAAAAGAAGCGTGAACAGATTTTTATAGCGCAGACGGTTAAGTTAGGATTCTAGTAAAAAGTCAAAAAGGCTGAGGACACCTTCTATTCTTTATTTTTTCCTAGAAAAAATAAACGTGGGTGCAACAAAATCCAAGTTATTTAATGACAGCTGTTGCCGTTCTCACAGAAAAGCCTTTCTGTGCCCAGGAATTTCTGGGCTTCTTTTGTACCTGATTAAAGAGTTTCTGGAAACATCCCCCCTGCCCTGCACACGAACCAAACCAGCAGAAATAGGAAAAGCTTGATGCCGTTTCCTGCTTCAAAGCGAAAAGCAGCGTGCTTATCGCTGAGCCCCCTTCATCTGAGGGAAATGAGGCCTCAGGATATCAGAGAGGGCACTTTTTCATAACAGCCCGAGAGTCCCACCAGTTTTGCGTTTACGCCCCCGGTCAGCTCAGTCAGGCACGCAGGGGCTTTTCAGGCTGCAGAATGATGTGCTTCTGGAAAGCTATAACCTACTCAGGCCTTCCACTGGGGAAATCAGAATATTAATATCTTCACGCACACGAAGACCAAATCAGTTTCTCTCATAACTCCGGCGGTACGTGTTATTTTGCTACGGTGAGCTGTGGCCTCTTCTTACTGTGCGCTTCAGGATGTGTTTCGGCTACGTTATGCTACGGGTCTCCTACCTTTAAGTTGCACGGTTAACAGCGCTCCGGAGGAAGAAAGCAGTATTTCTGTTGCAACAGGCTCCTCCTCGGTTTCAAAGCATAACAAATGTAACGGTATCCTGCTCTTTCCGCACCATTAGAGCCCAGAGGAACGTGTCTGAAATCAGCCAAGCAGCAAACCTACCAGGAGAGCCGAGTCTGCTACGCTCCGCGCTTTGTTCTCAGCTGGAAAAGCTATTGCACACGCACGTACGAGAGATGGATGGAGATTCACGATGCCCGTTGCTGCTCTTATTTACTCCAGCTGGCACCACAATGCATTTAGTAGTGGCATTTCAATACCCTCATTTCATATTACAGTTTTAAAATAAGATGATAAAGCAAGCAAAAACGTTTTCTCGCGAACTGCACCACGGACAGGGCTTCTGGGACCGGCACCGTCTTTTGGTTCGTGTTTTCAGTCAATCACATCCATTGGTTTTGTAGTCTAAAGTGTAGGAACGGGTAACACCAAGATAGGACGGGCTCACGGAATACAGGTTGCACGAGAAAAGAAAATTACTCTTGTTTCTCCTCAAAATTCACCTTTAAGAGAGACAGTCTATTTTGGCTTTGCTAAAATCTTGAAACGCCCCTCTTACAATGAGAAGTCGACCATACACCAAAAAAAAGGCGACATTAGTTTTCTCCCCGCGTTAGAGCCAGTGCTCCAGTTACTAACGACTTTCTCTCAGTGGGAGAATTTCTTTTCATTGCTGTTCGAACGGCTGCGCAGGTCAAGCGAACAGACCCATCGGTTGTCGGCATACTCCAACGCAAGGCCAAAAGCAGCAACAAGATATGTGCTCTTGGGAAGTGCGAAGACATAAGTTTACAACCTCAGCAGCACCATTTAAAAATGGAAGCTGTTTCTTTTTTTTTAAAGCTCTAGAGACGAGATTTATGCAGTGGTCTTTCCAATATCTACTAATTATGATCATTAAGACAACTTTTTGCCTTGAAATCCACTTTTAGGCAATCTGAAACGGGGAACTATGGCTAAGAACATACATGGCCTTTAAGACTTAAACACGACACAAAATACGCACCGAGGAGTTCCAATCCATGGGCGACGCGAGCTAACACGTGCGCTGCAGCCAGCTGCGGTGCTCGGGGCGGGTTGCAAAGAAGCCCGCGCTCTCCGTGCTGCCCGACAGCACGAAACCCAGCCCCGAGTTTTGGTTTCATAAGTTGTGGTTCCACCTCTGGAGCGTCCAACCAGACACATTTTCCACATGCAATTAAGTAATGGTGAGCGAGCTGTTGTACATGACGTTTAATTTTCAATGGCTGGGGAAAGTAACACGGGAGCTGCAGGCAAGATCATTAATCTCCTCCAGAGCCTCTGTGCTGCCAAGTGCAGCAACTCATTCTTCACCGCGCTAATGCTGCTCTTCCATCATTTCCGTGTACGCTGTACCAGAGCCGTGCCAGTAAATGTACACATTTGTATGCATTCACACACAGATTATTACATTGTTCACAGGTAAGCTGTGTATGAGCGAAGAATATAAACCAATATCAAGTATGATGTATACGTAGGCAAGAGCACATTATACAATGACATGGGGACAAGAGCCCAACAGAAGTCACAGCTGGAATAGATGCATTTATGAAATTCCAACATATTAAAGCACATATGAGTTCTGGGAAAGAGGCAGCTTCTTCCCAGACCTCCTGCCAGGGTCATAACAATTCCTGAACCTCAGAGTGAATGCACGGACATGTCCTTAAGTCACATACAAAGAGGAAAAATTATCACGCTTGGAGTAAAAGAAAAGACGCCCACATGCAACTCTTACGCAGATGAAAGGTTGTTTTAGCACATTCCCTCCTACCGAAGCCATCCCAGTGCTCCTCATCAAACTCAAGTTCCCCCTCTGCACAAATAAGTCCAGCTCCCTTTTTAAGTTCTTTCGATGCCCGCACAAAGCTGTCCTGCACACGTCCACCCAGCCCATGCTGCGTGTACTCCGTCCACACTTGCCTGCTCCTCTCACAGCAGCTCCCTCTCCAGCCCCACACCTCTGCACCGTTTCCACTCCCTTGCGGCAGCCTGGGCGAAGCGAGCTGCCCACCCCGTCTTCGTGCTGGCAGAACCGGCCTAAAGCGCTTTAGTAAGTTGTGGGAGAGGAAGCTCTTACAATGGTGCTCTCAAGCCCAAGAGGGACAGCTGAAGTCTTCAGCAGATGCCCCTAAAATAGGCATTCAATTACGACAGATTTTTTTCTTTTGTTACATTATTAAGCAGAACTCTTCAACTGTTTCGAGAAGAATAGTCAAGGAAAAGGCTTCTTGCGCTTCAAAGAGAACTGAGCAATTCAGCATTTTCAAAACAGGCTAAATATGGAAAAATGTAATCTAATGTACTAAAGTGCAAACAAATGTTTTGATGAGAGAGGTTCTTACCGTATGAAAACTAGCTTGACCTTTGATGGGGCAGTCTTAATGATTGCAGAAGCATTCTGATGACTTCTTCCATACAATATCTGATTGTTTATCTGTTAAAATAAAATGAAGATTTTCAGGTAAGTGGAGAAGTATGCTTTGTTGTAATTTATACCACCAAGACTTCCAAATTCATTGTGGAAGAAAGAGATGACTCAAAGAAAATGTGGTCCGCAAAATATAAATCGCATAACTTTTGAGGTTCTTACAGACCGGAATGCCAACCGATATACCTGTGTTGTAGAGAGAGAAATACCAGAGCCGAGGCACTAAGAGGCCCTTTCAGGCACAGCTGTGCTGCAGAAAGACATCATACGATAAGCACATAGGAGGGGACGGGCACTGCCCAGCTCGGCCTCGGACTGCCCAAGGCTGTCGCCCCTTCCCTCAGCCAACTACCAGCGGAGGATGGAGTGTAGTCTACAACTCAGCACCAACAACTTAAACGTTTCTCATCAGCTTTCTTATCATTCCCTTTGAAAGGATAAATCCCAATTTGATGTTAAGAACATCCTCCTTCTCATACTGATTCCATGATGGACCACAGAATTGCAGCCTTAGAACAGATTTTTAAATATTCCCTTTTCCACATCTTAGACTCTGATTTATCAAAGAAAAAATACAAAGAAAACATTACAAGTTTTATTCTAGACCAATATAAAATAGGAACCAATGCAGAGGTAATTTAGTCTTATTAGTAAGCCACAAATGAGAGACATCTTTTACTGGTTTTCACAGATCCATAGAATGGATTTTAAGCATTGTTCCCAGATTTTTGGAAAACAACTTGATCTGAGAAGAATCATATAGATATGACAACAGCACAGATTTTGAGACAGACACTCCTATACCTACAGGCAACTGGCCTTTTAGGACAACTTGCTGTTAAGATTGTGCTGACTCCTCAGTTCTGCTGAAGGAAAGGGAACTGATAGCTACGGAGACAAAGGACAATTTAAGGACACTTTTGCTGTGATGGATCAAACACCTAAGCACAGCAACAGTTACCAAGTACTATTTTGGACACCCTTGCTGCACGCAGGTAAGCGCTGTGGTTTTCAGAGGGAAATAGCTTAGCTTTAATGCAGTATGTGCTTCAGGACGTTTCTTTCTGTAGGAGCTAGAAGCCTTCTCCCAGTTTGAGGAAAAGAAGATGCTTACTGTCTCCCGGTGCCAGGCTCAGCAAATGGGACTCCAACAAGGACAACAGCGTCTCTGAGATGAATAGAGTAGCTACTTCCAAGCCAACCAAAAGCGTACTCACTATCATACCACAAAAATAACCTGAAGTGTAAACACTGGAATATTTAAAGCATGTAATTCATTTCACAGGCAGGGCTTGAGCTTAACACCTTACTCCACCTCAGCCTGCCCATGGCGCCCCGGGTTTCTTGGGCTTCAGCTCCCCTTCCTTAACACCTCCCATCTCAGAGGGATCCTAAGAGGATGCTCACCTTTCAGCTCAGGCATTGCACAAACCGCAAACACGAAGATCATATGCAGAACATAAGGTAGATACGAATACCACATTAAATTTAAAGCAAGTAAAAGCTGAGCTGAGTATGATAGGAAAAAAAAAAGACTACGTCAAGGAGATTAACAAAACCCTCGAGCAGTCTCTTAGTTGCTCCCTGATGATTCTCAGATTTAAAACTACGCTGAAGCGAACACTCAGCGAGGTGGCGAAGGACAGCACCGTCCCCCGAGCGCAGGGAGCAGGACGGCCAGGGCTGGCTTCCTTCAGCTTCGGCACTTCAGACTGGAATAAGCATCACGATAACAAAGTTCTGTGGAAGGACAATTCCTTACCTACACCTGAATATGTGTGAAAGACGTGAACGTGGAAACTAATTCAAAAGCTACATTTAACATCTTTTATTTTGTCCAAAAAAAGAAGGCAAAACTTTAAAGATGAAGAAAAAGAAATAGAAATGAATAGTATGTGGTCACGATGTGAGCTCAGGTTCACGGGTCAGCCTGTCTTGCTGTCTAAGCAAGTGTCAGAGCCTTCCAAGCGTGCAGAATAATCTACTATTTAACTCTGTGAAAATTCTCACTCCGAGCATCTTGATTAGATTAATGCACCTCTCTGGAGCTGGAGTGTTCATACACCCTTCCAAAGCGAGTAGCCAGCTTTGGTTCAAAACTGCATTTTTTTTTCTTCCGCTATTCTTTCACAACATAATATTTACATTCCCATTCGATATACCAATGCTGTGTAAACCAGTAATGATAATGGAGCCCAGGAACAATTCACTAATGATTACAGAAGGACTTTTTGTTACTGAAAATGTTTGCGTTGGATTTTAGTTTTGTGTTCTTAGAAGATTTTTTCATCCAAACAAGAGTAACGAACGGGGCAAGCCTGGCAGCCTTGCGCCATACAGGCTCTTTGGGCAACTTCACAGTACTCCCATCTTATTTTCAATGGGTCAAACCAACACGCCAGTTCATCAATTAAGCAAGGACAATGATAAAACCCCCAACACTTGCTTATTCGTGAAGTTTGAAGTGCAAAGCGTTTAGCTACCAAGTTGCTCACTGGACAAAGAGAACCAAGAAAGGCCCACAAGAGTCTGAGCCGCCAGAAATGAGCAGCACGGAGGGGCCCGCACCCCCCCAGCCTTCGTCAGGGTTTAGTGTGCTGCTGTCTGCAACTGCCGTGGTCGCAAAGACAGGGCGAGAAGCAACATACTAGGTCATCATTTGTTAATCAAAGAGAAATTTAAAAATCCAACGGGAAAAATTAGTTGCCTCCTGGTTTCAAGCTGGACTTGAAACCTTCAGCAAGTTTGTTGACTTAACTTCTCTAAGCTCAAAAATAAATCAGTCACTGGGCATACTGTATGCTTTACAAATGGTTTGGATTTATTTAAATTACCATCAATTTTTCTAAACAGCAGACTTCTTAGATTAAAATTTATGGTCGTTACTCCGGCTAAATTAATCCTATTCACTAGATGTATCAAATAGTCCAAAATTTAATTAGCTGTGAGCTGGGTCTGTAAGTTATAATTATTTAATTACACCAAAATGAAAGGATAATCAACGTAATATATCTCCACAAGGTTTTGGACTGTCCCACATAGTTATTACAGTCAGTATAAATTTTTCTTTTTTTCTTTTTTTTTAAAAAAAAGGTCACTTTCTTCGGCAAAGTAGTAAATTAATGTTCTGTTAGCTTCATATACCACAGTGATGAGCAAAGCACAAAAGCCTACTTAAATAAAACCGAAAAAGAGAACATCTAGGATTTCATAAGCAACACCGTTTTAAAGCTTTCAAATCAAATAAAGTAACACGTCAGATTAACCAAACAGCACTCTGGGAATCAAAATCTCTAAATCTGTGCTTTCCTTTTTTTCATTAGCAATTAGAAAAGAAAAAGAAAACTTTGAGTAAGCAAAAGAAACCAACTGATCTGAATCAAACTCAACTCTTCCTTAAATGTCTCTTTACATAACTTCTTGGAAAGACGGGAGAGAACAGAGAAAGATAAAAACACGCTACAGGTAAGAGGTCGGGTCAACACACTGAAGTTCAATCTTTAATATAACCCTACACTGCTTTATGGCAGATTTTATCACATATCCCAAATGTACTGTTGCCTTCACCTACCAAAGTGTTGGTTTACAGTTTCATACACTAAAGTAGCAGAAAGTACAAACTCGCTGAAATCTGAACTCTTAAATTAAGAGGAAAAAAATTTAAAGGATTATTTGCTTCTCAAACTTTAATTTGCAGAAGAGAAACATTAGATATGGATATTAAAAAAAAAAGAGCACTGTTTTTACTATGTGGCAGTAATGGAAAGCCATAAAATTAGTATCATCTGATTTTTATGAAAATCAAGTTAAATGATACCCCAAAGCTAGTAAAAGAACTGGCATAGCTTTCTCTAATAATTATTTCTGGTTACCGAGGCATTCGGTTCCTTCTAACCACAGGAATTGTAGCATTTCAAGATACAACCAGGCTCTCTGAAACAATGGGAAAAGTTTCATAAACTTTTTGATCGGTCAAATTACATAGACTGAAACCCTCGATACACTGAAACCCCCAGTACACCAAACCGCCAAACAATAAAGCAAGAGGAAATAAAAATTAATTAATCAGCACGTGAATTCTTCACACCAAATTTCTTTCCCAGCACACGATCAAACATGTGCATCATCTAAATTGATCAATAGAGCATAAACTCCATAAAACCAGAAAATCTCCTGCCCGGTGTAGCAGTTTGGCTTTGCCGCCGGCGCGGCAGCAGCTGAGCCCTGCGGTTCCCCTCCTAGCGAGCGCGCAAAGAGAGACGGGACGACAGAAAACTGCAGATTGCTTCTGCCTTTGTGAATAACCGGCTTTCTGACCGCAGCTTTACCTTATTTGCAGCTTTAAAAATCACCACCCAACACTACCCTTAATTGGGAACCTGCACACAAAGTACATGAAAAAAGTACTTGCGTCCTCCTCCGAAAAGACCAAAAGGACACTGTCCCTCAACGCTACCGTCAGTAAATGAATCTGAGAACAAGAACAGAAGCGATGACTATTTTGTTTAAATAAGAATTTTAAAAAAATACCACCATTGGAATTGATTGCTCGAGACGATTCTTCTCATGTGAAAACCTCACTGGCTCTCTACGTTCAGGTTACTGCCCCCCTTGAAGGTTAGAGCCCTTGCCTAATTCAAGGTAACTGTCTTGAAAGAGTAAAAAAAAAAATAACAACCCTACAACAAATAAACTGGGAATAAAACACCAGTCCCCGTATTCTAAACCAGAAGCGGCACTGTGAATTTGGCTGGGTACTAAAATACTGATGTATCTATTTTATCATAGAATCATAGAATCATAGAATCAGTGAGGTTGGAAGGGACCTTTAAGACCATCAAGTCCAACCGTTAACCTGCCCCGATAAAAACACCACCACTCCTAAACCATGTCCCTAAGCACCTCATCTACCCTTTTCTTAAACACCTTCGGGGATGGTGAATCCACCACCTCTCTGGGCAGCCTATTCCAATGTTTAATAACCCTTTCAGTGAAAAAATGCTTCCTAATATCCAATCTAAACCTGCCCTGACATAACTTGAACCCGTTTCCTCTTGTCCTATCACTTGTCACCAGGGCATAACACATTCATCTAAGCCTCTTGAAGTAAAACCGCAATAAAACCACATTTAGCCCCAAAGCCCTCCGGCTTTGAGATATGATGGAAATGGCACAAAAAAGAAGAAAAAAATTGCCTCTCGTGCAGCAGTCCAGAAGGGACAAGAGGGAAACTTGAACACTGGTTCTGGACTGCGCAGACCAGGCTTTCACTCTTTCCAGAAGTGCCGGGGCCTCCTACAGCAAAACATCCAAACAAGCGGTTTCCTTCCACCTCCTGCCCCGTTTTCAGCCAGATAAGCAGAGACCGGGAGATGGAAAATCCCAACATGGGTAATTCAGCGTCAGAGGGCTCTGTACAGTTTGGTTTATTAATAGAACGCGGTTGACTCTCTTATGGAGAGATGATAATAATAATAATAATAATAATAATACCAACAGGGTGGATTGTTCCGTGTGACTCAACCCCCCCAGAAGGCCAGAGCCGTGCAGAGCTCACGAGCAGCAGGGCCTGACGGCGCAGGTACAGCCCCACGTGAAGGCGCTGCGGGCCACGCTGGGCACAATCAGCCGCAGGACTAAGCCCAAACTAATAAGATACGAAGCAGTGCAGACACCTGCACTAAAACAGCACGAGTGCAAGGCAGGAGCACCACAGATGGTTTCTCCGCTTGGAAAAAGAACGGAAAAGCAGAACTTGTGTCACGTAGAAAATATAGTCTTTTGCACAGGGAGCAAGTTCTGACCCAAGTAATTTTCCTCCACGTGCGAAAGTAGGATGAGAGAACCTTCTCCCTCAAAAAGCAGTTTTCTCCAGCAACACACCCATCCAAAATACATGCAAGATGTATTAAAAAAAATAACGATTACATACAATTTTTTGTTATGTGACCTGCATTTCACTCAAGCTGACTCACAAGTCACTGCCAAGCTGGACTGACTTTCAAAGCCAGCCGGGACCATGCCCCCAAAAGACTACTGTCATTTGCAGGAGGTAAAAGTGCGACCATGTTTCATTAATTCAATGACAAAAGATTTCATGAACAAGGAGCTGCGGCAGTCTGGCAGCACCCCACATCCTTCAATTGAATCCAATCAAACTCCAGTTCAAAAGAAAAATGAAGAGGTAATATCTATCTATAGCTGTACATATATCTCCATCCCATTACCTTTACCCCCATCAGCAGCCGCGGGGAATAATGTGCACACACTGCAGTGGCGTCCACTGTCTAATGGAGCCCCACTAACCAACCGGATTCACCGGGGCGCCCCAAGACTGCGCAGAAATGCCAGAGGCTTCCTCAGATGCGAATCCCTTCTCTTGCCGATACGCTCGAGTATTCAAAATTGACGTGTAATCAAAGATGCAGATGTGAATATACTTAAAACGTGCAGTTAGACGAGGGATGAGGGTGGTCTATTTGCTGATGAACAGATGACAACACTGGGGAAAACGACCGCAAATGCTTATGAATGAAGTGGCTACAAAGTCCAATAGCTTTTTTTCCTACAGAATAACCAAATATTTGCCCAGTGGGCAGCGGCCAGTAACAGTCTGCAATGACAGCGATTTAGTACCTACATGCAGTGAAGCACTACCCAAAGGAAGAGAAGTTGCTTCATCAGTAAAGATTGTCCACCAGGTCTGTGAATGAGGGAAGGGTACCACGGGAGAGATAAAACGCTTCCGCGATCGACAACCGTACTCGCAGTCTTTAATCTTATGTCTTTAACTGGAGAAAAGCAAACAACCCGGATTCTGTCGTTTCCTCACGCCTGAACACTTGAGTTTGCCATTAATGCTCTTTTAACGTATTTTGGTGTAAAAGACACTGCAAGTAAAGCCATTTGACCACCCCGACCTCTGCATCACTGGCACGGAAGTAGCATGAATTCATCTCGGAGATAGTCAAAAGCCACCTGGATGCAGTCCTGGGCAACTGGCTCGAGGTGGCCCTGCTTGAGCAAGGGGGGTTGGACCAGATGACCTCCGGAGGTGCCTTCCAGGCTCAGCCACTCTGTGATATTCCTACCTCGATGACCCGTATACTCCTTGGGCATGAGGATTCCTAACAGTTACTGAAATAACCTAGTTATTGAAGCTAATGGCTGTTGAAAAAGACCTGCCAGCGTAAATGCCCATTAGTTCCATTTCCACGCTATTCGCATAACACTTTCAATGCTTTTAAAAGACAAAAAAACAGAGCTGTGAATAATTGACCACCGGTGCGAACAGGAGATGTCTGTCCATGACTAATGCACAACCCATTCCTTTGTAACAGAAGATGTTTTGACACTGGATACATTCTCACTGGGGACAAAACTGAGATCACCACATCCTTTCATATAAGTAATCACACTTCAGCCCACTGGTGACACACCTTTAATTTGATTGCAAAGGTAAACAAGAGAGGTAGTTACTAAAGTCTCTTTGAACATCAGTTTATTTGAAGTTGGGCATTTTTAGGACGGTGAACGTCACTTTCCTTCCCCTGAAGAAAAAAAAATCATTTCATCTCCAGCTTGACAGGGAGAGGAATTAGGGCAACACCACCACTTTGGAAAATGCTACTCATAACGTGGCTCACGCATGCAAATCCCAAGCCTTGAGATATATGTGACTAACCACAGATGGTGCATCTTTCAAGTACTGTTAGCAATACTTAACAGTAGATCGAATAAACACCCCAAGGAATAACTCGTGAGATATAAGAAAACTTCAGTGGATCCTTCTTTTGGGGAACGTATTGATACAAAAGGCTCTCTCTACCTTTCCTCTACCAGGAACTACCTGGTCTACGATACGCACAGAGGAAAACAGTACCATGAGTCCTTTTAACTGGTGTACACCCAAAATTCACTAATTTAAATTTTTTTTTTTTTTTTACTATTAGAATTTGGTGCCAGGGACAGGAAGAACATAAATTTGAAGGAGAAAGTAATTTTCCTACCCTTCTCCATTACGCTATGGACCTTCGTACCATTTATCACACTTTAAAAGAAAATAATAAACTTCAGATGGTTTTATTATTATAGCAAAACAAGTCTTTCTTGTGCTACGTGTATTGAAAACCCATAATTACAGAACTGTTAGACAATGACAAACGCTTAGACAATTCTGAGTACTCCCGAAGTACCCCCAGGCAGTCAAATTGCTCTTTCTCAAGTCAAGAAACATAAGAAAATAGGTGGTTGTCTGATGGCACAGAGAGTTGCTGAAAGATCAGAAAACCACCGCCCACGGAGATCAGTAGGTCAGCATACACCTGCTCTTCAGTGAAAGCTTCTCTCTAAAGGAGAGATCCCCAGGGATTGCCGATTTTTTTAAACTGCTGAAGCAATCATGACGTGGGGAACCACTGCAGGTACTGCAGCAAAGTGTCATTTTGCAACAGCTAAAATCAAATAAGTGTAGAAAACCTGCGTTTTCAATCTGAAGGTGAAGCAAGGAGATAGGAGAAAGAGTGAAGACAAAATACTCCACTTGCTAACGAGCTCTGTTGCATTGTGGGTGAACTTGTGCCAGACACGACTAAAGAAAATAAGTATTTTAAGTTACAACAGAACAAAACAGATTACAGCACGAAATTTATTTTCAGGATAGGGAATATCCCTGTCATCTGTAAAAACACATATGGTAACTTTGAGGGGGTTTGGTTTTGTTTTGTTTTTTTTAATGCAAGGTGTGAATTTCCCCATGAAACCACATATGCACCACAAGGACAGATTTACTGTCCCCTTCCTGCCTTTCAACAGTCCCTCCCTAAGCGTAGCTCGTGAAAATGCTGAGAGCACAGACTTCACTGACACGACATTAGTTTTCACAGGCCAATGATTTTTGTTTCACTGAAAACACATTTACCTGCCAAAGGCCAAGTTCGCAGTTGGCATAAATCAGCGCAGCTCCTTGCCTCAGCCACCCAATTCCATTTGCAGGCTTTATTTAAGGTTCAAATGATAGCTTCGCATATGCCTCTCCCTCCCTCCATATGAACCCTGCTTAGTAGTCAAAGGAAACACTTACCTCCAGAAGTTCATCGCCAATATGCATCCTTCCATCTCGTCCTGCAGGTCCATCTGGGTTGATACCAACTACAAAGATGCTCATACGAGAGCGGTCCTTGTTGCCAGCAAGGCTCAGTCCGAGCCCATTTTTGTCTTTCTCAAGCTCAATAATATGCAACTCTCCCGGAAGATCTGCATATCGTTGCCTGATTTTTTCTAGAAAGATCAAACATGAAATGAGTTACAACATAAAATAACTTTTGTGCAGATGTTCAAGAAGACATACCGATGTGCTGGAAATTAATGGCTCCTCAGCATTTAGTCTTTGTTACCAGAGGTCTTTCCAGTAGACTCTGAAATACCATTTGCTGAGCCTAGATCACCCGCACAGCAAAATGCAGCATCAGCTGCAAATAATATTCACATTAGAACTGCACTATTTTAATTATTTGTAGGACAGGCTGGTTCTAAACCAAAAATTTTCTGAAAGGAGGGTAAACAGGGGAATTCCAGAGGCACCCTCAATCTTACCTTACAAAACCTATCAATTTCAGGAAAGTCAAAGTTAAAGCTGGTTAATTAACCACTGTGGGAAGCTGAAATGCTGACGCTGCAAACATACTGCAAACTCACATCTCAAGGTAGAATCTTTCACTTTTGCTTCTTTCTGGTGACTCGGGAATATGCTTACCGTGCTCTGCTTAACATGATGTGCTACTGTGCGGATGATTACTCAAAGCAGATGTCAGTGACAATGTATATGATTGATTACGTTTTTAAATGCAGCCTCACTCGATATTAAGGTAGCTATTTGTCTTTCATCTGCATTTCAACCATTTCTGTGACAGAGCGCAATCTACTTACGACGTTATTTGGAGCACGCTGCGTGCCTGTGGATGCTGACAGTTTAATCTGAGTATCTTTTCACCACCGGCATACAAACATCTATAACTATTGCATGCGAGGGTCAATCACAGCAAGGGCGATTTTTTTTCCTGACTGATTGTGCTTTGCAGATTTTAAAGCCAGCTTCATAACACCACCTGCATCCAACGCTTCAGCTGGGCCACACATTGGAAAAAGCAAATCAAAGTAGTTTGTTGTGGCAGGATGTCACCTTTAGTACAGAGCCCAAGGTGAACGAAACTGCTGCGTTATGCATTAAGAAGAGAAATAAGAGATATTATGTGTTCAACTATATCCCTGAGTCAGCAGTTGTAGCTAGATCAATATTAGCTATTACCATTCTACCGGGGAAGGGTATTTTAATAGTATAATTTAACCACTGTAGTGAATGTTCCCATGACAACAAGGAAGAGGGGAAAGAGCTGGAGAAGGCGAGAGGGAAGCAACTAAAAATGAATAAAAACTGCTGAGAAGAGAGACAATGAAGTAGAGGTGTTCCTTCCACAGCCCCCGCGCAGGCGGCCAGGGGGATTTAGCCAAACTTGGGTCCCCCCCAGAGGCTCTCCTCTCCGAGGGTCCTTCTTCAGCACTTCTACCAGCTGCAGCCCCTCGTGCTTCGGCAGAGACCGCTGGGACAGGCGGAGCAGTCTCCCATCTCCAATCCCAGATGCACCCAAGAGCATTACCTAAACTCAGAGCAACACAGACAAGAACCAGCTCTCCCCGTCGCTGTATTTACAGGTTGGCATTTTCCTGCTGCGCTGAAAAGCCCCAGGCGCCTAAAGCCTGAGCCTAAAATCCTGGGGGCGTATATTAAGGGTGAGATGTTATCCTCAGAAAGCTGTAAAGCCCTGCAGAGGTCTGCACAAAATCAGAATATCATAAAAAATTAGAAACCTCACTTGTTACTATCAATTATATGCCAAAAATTCATATAACGGCATTAAATGGTAATCCATGTAGCTGCACAGTTCTTTAATATATTTCTTAACTAATGGGGTCAAAATGTAATTAGAGGTGTGATTTGCTACTTGAATTTGGAAAGTGGTTTTTTTCTGCTTAGCATGCAGGATACCTCCTGCCGAAAAACAGCAAGCGAGGAAAGGTCTCGAAAATGGTGCTTCTGGAATAGAGCAGATACACGCACATAGAGCAGCCACACGTGTTTTATTCACACTGCTGAGGTTTAACATTCTTTTCCCATTAAGCGAAGTCCAGACCTGAAGAGCACTAAGGCGTTTTCTGCCCCCCACAATTAGACAAACAACTCGTTACGGCGCAGCCAGTAGCTGTAGCGTGTCCCAGCTGTAAGAATATTAAGAACGGGTCATCAGCAAAAAAGGGATTTCTTAGTGGCTGCACTTTTGTGGACAGAGCAAAGAATCAGTGCTCTGGGGGGATGCTGTTGCCTGATCATTGTTCTGCCACAGTTCCTTCCATTGCTTGTTTTACATGGAAGACACATCTCACATTCGCTAGGAGCAAAGCACGTGTCTACAAGCGCGTTTTTAGCACCGAGTACTTGGAAGCACAGAAAAGAGGTGAAGGGGCAAGGAGAACACACGCGCTTAACGTCGTACAGATGAAGCTGCACATCTTCAGAGACCGCTTCAAAACTCATTTCTTGCTTGTCGGTAAAACTCCCTGAAATTCCCCAACACGAGCCTGATGCAGGAGCTGCTCTGCAACGCTGTGCTCACGGACACATCGCTCCAGCCTCTATCTGCAGACAAGTGCCTTCTGAGACTACCAGCATGGAGTAAGTCTGTAAACTCTGCAGCATTTCCTCCTGCTGGAGCAGCCCAAAAAGTTTTCGCACGGAAAAATGTTAGCTGTTCAGAAGTACACCCATATTCCTGTTTCCTGCTGCACTGAAACTGAAAGTAAGTTTTAGCCCCCCCAAAAATTAGTAGTTAGAACAATTACAGAATCCCAGAATCCCACACTGGTGAGGGTTGGAGCTCCCCCAGTGCCACCCCCCACCAGAGCAGGGGCACCTCCAGCAGTGGCACAGGACACGTCCAGGCGGGTTTGGAATGGCTCCAGAGGGGGAGACTCCCCCCCCCCCCCCTCTGGGCAGCTGTGCCAGTGCTCTGCCGCCCCCACAGGAGAGAAGTCCCTCCTCAGGGTTAGATGGAACTTCCTATGGTCAAGTTTGTGCCCGATCCCTCTTGTCCTGTCACTGGGCACCACTGGAAAAAGACTTCCAATGCCCCTGGCACCCTCCCTTTAAGGATTTATAAGCATTAATAAGATCCCCCCTCAGTCTTCTTTTCTCCAGACTAAAAAGCCCCACGTCCCTCAGCCTTTCCTCATAAGAGAGATGCTCCAATCCCCTCATCATCTTCGTAGCCCTTTCCTGGACCGTCTCCAGCAGTTCCCTGTCCTTCTTGAACTGGGGAGCCCAGAACTGGACACAGTACTGCTGATGTGGCCTCACCAGGGCAGAGTAGAGGGGGAGGACATTGCCTAGGATGAGACAGAGCCCCACGAAAGTTTATGGTCTGCCTGTACTGGGCCAGGACTGGAAACCCGGTGAGCTGATGCCCAGCTCAGCGCTCCAACTGCCACTAATCCCCCACCGTAGGAAAAATTCTTCAGGTAAAGAAAAATCTATCTGGGCAAAAACCAGAGGCCAACTCAAGGGGTCATCAAGTTGTTTATTTGTTAAGAGTACTTTTTTTTAAGGGTTTTCCCCACTGCATGTCTTTGAGAAAATCCACACTCACAACAGAAGGAAACCGGCTCCAAGACAGACCCACCGCTGGCCGAGGCCGAGACCATCAGCAACAGCGATAGCGCCTCTGTGATAACGTATTTAAGAAGGGGGAAAAAAAACCCTGTGCAATTGCAGCCAGAGAGAGGAGTGAGAATATGTGAGAGCAACAACTCTGCAGCCACCAAGGTCAGTGAAGGAGATGGAGGAGGTGCTCCAGGTGCCGGAGCAGAGATTCCCCTGCAGCCCGTGGTGAAGACCATGGTGAGGCAGGCTGTCCCCTCACAGGTTAACGGTGGAGCAGATATCCACCTGCAGCCCGTGGAGGACCCCACGCCAGAGCAGGTGGATGCCCAAAGGAGGCTGTGACCCCGTGAAGAGCCACGGAGAGAGGACCCCACGCTGGAGCAGGTTTGCTGGCAGGACTTGGGGGACCCATGCTGGAGCAGTCTGTTCCTGAAGGACTGCACCCCATGGAAGGGACCCACGCTGGAGCAGTTCGTGAGGAACTGTAGCCTGTGGGAGGACTCACGTTGGAGCAGTTCGCGGAGAACTGTCTCCCATGGGAGGGACCCCACACTGGAGCAGGGCAAGAGTGTGAGGAGTCCTCCCCTTGAAGAGGAAGAAACAGCAGAGACTACATGTGATGAACTGACTGCAACCCACTCGGGGAGGAGGTGGAGAAATCGGGAGTGAAGTTGAGCCCAGGAAGGAGGGAGTGGTGGGGGGAAGGTGTTTCAAGATTTGTTTTTAGTTCTCACTGTCCAGCTCTGATTTTGATTGGTAATAAATTAAATTAATTTTCCCCGAGTTGAGTCTGTTTTGCCCGTGACGGTAATTGGCGAGTGATCTCTCCCAGTTCTGATCTCGACCAATGAGCCTATCGTTGTATTTTCTCTCCCCTGTCCAGTTGAGGAGGGGAAGAGAGAGAGTGGCTTTGGTGGGCACCGGGCGGACAGCCAGGATCAACCCACCACAAGAGGAAACAACGAAGATGCTACGTGCCGAGCGCCGTTTCCAGTCCGTTACCAAATGCTGCCGGAGAAGACGCCAAGCGTGTGTGTGCTCGTCCCTGTGCGCAGGGACAAGCAGAGATACCCCTGCTTTCAAAATCAAGCCTCCCTGAGCAGGGCATGCCGTCTCCTCCCTGAACAACAGAAGGTTCTGGCTCTCGCAAGCCCCACCTCCTGCAATTAAACACTTCCAAGGGCTGTCCTCACCAGCCAGCCTTGCCGTGTAAATGATAACGCGCTATTCCCAGCGGTGTCGTTGCGTTACTCATCCAATCTGCATACAAATATCCTTTGGGCATCCAGCTGACTTCCTATAACATTGTGATCGTATTCTCAGTTTGCCTCTTAATAAGAATCTCATAAGATTATTTTAAACAAGTATTTACTGCTTAAACAAACGTGCATCTAAGGCATCTTCTTTTTAATGCCTTTTTCAGCTGGTTTTTTCTCCCCTCCAGCTGGTATCACTTTTCAGTTCTCTGCCTAGCATTGGGGAGCCAGTTAGCATCTGCTTTTGCAAAGAATTCCATTATCTGCCTTCATTACCAGATACTTTACACAAGGCAATTGTAATTCTGTTGTCGCTGCATTACACATGGGACACGGCATTTCTTGTTTTGGCACTACATGGAGTTGTTTCCACATTCGGTGACAATATGCCTATCACAACTTCTGCAAACGCATCTCGCCAACGACATTTAACTAGCTGAGGTTGTATCCAGTTTCTTTTAAAAATACTATACAGATGTAACGTAAACTAAAAGCACAAGTATATGCCTTAGCGATCACTCCTGCAATAATATTTCCCGGTTATATTAGCAGACAATTACATTTCAAAGAGAAACCCTGGAAATGGAAGACAACTGCTTTCAAACAATATACTATTATGCTGCTGCATATGTTTCCCTGCTTCGGCCGCTATTCCTATTATATTAAACAGAGAGATAAAAGAAATAAATGGAGACAATATGGTCAGGATATTGAAGTTTGCATGATCTAGTATTGCAACAAATACACAATTTATCTGCACGGCAAAACCAGACACCACTTCTCAGGAAGGAAAAAGGCTCTTTAAATTACAAATATATAAAAAGCACTTGCAAAAGGCGGAGGGACCTGTTTCCCAAACCCGCTGAAATCTCCAGTTAAATGAGCTGAAAGGGAAGAGGTGTTTCTTTTGAAAATGATGTCTCTGCGTGATGCAAATTAGAGTCCATCTAAGAAAGGTAAAAAGAGGAAAGAAAAGGCTCTGGATGACTCAGCTAGGTGATTGGTTTTAGTACCAAATGCTCAGTATTAAAACTGTCAAGGCAAAATACAGAGAAAAGAAAGAGGGGAAAAACCACCACAAAGAGAGAGATGACAGATGATATTTGTATGTAGAAGGTGATACTGAGGATTTTACATCCCTCTTGCGTGACCGCAGATAACTATTAGCAACATACGCTGGCTTTTGCAGACTTTACAGTGGTCTCATTT
This sequence comes from Vanellus vanellus, assembly GCF_965231255.1. Lineage (NCBI taxonomy): Eukaryota > Metazoa > Chordata > Aves > Charadriiformes > Charadriidae > Vanellus > Vanellus vanellus. The sequence continues at coordinate 79,040,170 of NC_138910.1, read as the reverse complement.
ATCAGCCTGCGTTCATTTTAATGGCTTCAGCTACCATTTTTATCACATAGCGCATAACATGGTTACAGTCAGCCTTTTCTGAGATTACTCTGCTCAGACAGCACTGCTGCAGCACCACAACCACTGTTTTTCATTTAGTAATGATAGATATCAGAATGCAGCCAGCATCCACTACACAGAGCCACCCTTGCATATCAAACAACTAATTCCCTTCTTGATTTCACTATAAACATTAAAAAAAAAAAAAAAAAGTAGGAAGTCCCTGGAAAGCTAACCCTAGAGCTGTGAGGGCAGCATGTCTAATTTACTGATTACAATTTACAAGAACCTAAATAAGCATATTGAAGGGACCATAATTGAACAAATGGGGTTTAGAATTCTCCCACTACTAATAATATAATAAGCTTATTGTTTTAATCTTCCCACTAGCCCTCTATTCAGCTCCAAGGAGGCAGACAGTTCTTCAAACCTTATCTCAAAAGCGATGCACTTGTCTGTTTTCATCAGCTTTAAACTGAAAAATAGAGAGAAGAGAATTTCTGTAATGCTTTCTAAAATTCCATAAAATCATTCCGATTCTTCTCTCAGTGATCAGCACGCATGAGAAAAACAGGACAGTTGTATTCAAAACCGGCAAATCTAAATGGAAGGGCCAGAGATCGTGTTAAGACCGGTCCCCCTCCCTCGGGCGGTGAGAGGAGAGGAGAGTCTGCCGGGGCGCGCATCTTTCTCAGTGCTGTTATTTCCAAACCTGTGGGCAGGGAGCATCCCTGCAGTGGGACGGGCCAGCTACCGATTCCCCATCTGATCCAGAAACTCAGCATCCCCTACAATCTCCCTTTGACAGCCACACCATCCCTTTGGCAACGCTTTGCTTCACGTACACCATTTGGAAGTCATTTACCAAAACCGAAGTGGTGATTTTCAGAGAAAAATAAACCACAGCATTTCTATTATTCTTTAGCACACTTCAATTAATGCTCCCACCCCACCCCAAGCCCAAGTCTGTCTTACACAAGGAAGAAAAATAAACCCCAAAGAGCTCCATGGCTGTATCTCTCCCCTTCCTCCCCAAAACACTGTGAGCCAAAATACTGTAACATTACTTTGAAGTACACGAGGGAGAGAGCACGCACAAGGTGCCACGCAGACAAAGCCTTCTCCAGATGAACAGCCAAAGCGTGGGCTTTCACACTCTCACAAAGACAACTCGCTCAAGGGATAAACAAGCGTGCAATTAACTCTCCTGAGCCAATATTCTTACCCTAACTTGAAGACTGCCTCTTTTCTTCTCTCTGCGCGTGAAGGATCTGGGCTATTATTTGAGGTCTCCAAGTTTCTTCTCTTCTAACCGCTGCCTTCAGCTCAGGCTCCCATTCCGTTCTGCTCCTCTCACACCATGCAAAGGCGTGCAGCAGCTTTGCAGCTCACACAAGAAAACTTTCCGTCTCCTCCAACGCTTTCCTTAAATCCCACTTGTCCCTCACATCACACTTTCTACGGCGGAAGGTAAAAGTTTCTGCTAGTGACTTTTAACTAATCCAGGAAGAAGGGTATAATGAGAGTCTCCACGATCCACTTCAAGTACCATTTCATTTTGTTCCTGTGAGCAGGTGACATTTAGAAACGGTTATCATTAATTTTTTCTTCCTACAATCAAGGAATCGTCACACTCGAAGACAACAGTGGAGAGAAGAGCGACATTTAGCCCTGGCTGAGAAAGCAGGGTAACCGCAGCCTGTAACACCAGGGAGCATCTCCAACGCTTGCACCGTCTCACGTCAACAATTTGAACAAATGGAGCTCTTGCCAAATTTTTTTTCCTTATTTCAGGCCCAAAGCTTCACTCTAAAGCTGCAGTTTCCTGACACAACATTTCAGTTCTCTGAGGAAGTGATATTGTATGTTTTTCTTTTTTAATTAAACGACAAGGACACGATAAGTCTATTCACACCAATGTTTATCTGAGATCTTTAACGCTTTTAAAAGGAGATTTAGTGAAAGTGTGGTAAGCAGAGCACCCCGATGCCAATAATGGCTGATTATAAGGGAAACTGCCCTCCCTGCACACAACGCTTCCGCTCATTTGCCTTTCAAACGACGCATTAACCCTCGTGCAAGCACTTGGGTTTCCTCAGAAGCGACCTCCTCTGGGTGCTGTGATCTCGCAATCAGTCACCCCAGTGGGGCACTGGCGCTGAGCTCAGAGTGCCTCCGCACCCGCCGACAGCTCTGCAGCCTTACGGGCTTTGGAGGAAAGGACTGGCAGAAGCCCCCCCTGTGTTTCTTGCCCGCTGCCACGGGACTGACGGACTGGCTGTTTCCTCTAGATAGCAGACACACAAACCAGGCTGGCTGTTGGAGCATCGTACCGCCACTAGTTGATTAAATACAGACAAATAGCAACAAAGATGTTTTTCTTTGGATAAAATCTTCTATGAGGATGCAAATAGTTATATGTAAAAATATATCACACCACGGTTCACGTTTTGGCCCACAAAAGGCCCAACTGAATACCTTTTGAATCACAGAATCATAGAATTGTCTAGGTTGGAAGAGACCCTTGGGATCATCGAGTCCAACCATCTACCCTACTCTACAAAGTTCTCCCCTACACCATATTCTCCCCCCCCCCCTCTAAACATCTCTTAAACACATCCAGGGATGGTGACTCAACCACCTCCCTGGGCAGTCTATTCCAATGTCCGACCACTCTTTCTGTGAAAAATTCTTTCCTAATGTTCAGTCTAAATCTACCCTGGTGGAGCTTGAAGCCATTCCCTCTTGTTCTGTCATTAATTACCCGTGAGAAGAGACCAGCACCAACCTCTTTACAGTGTCCTTTCAAATAGTTGTGGAGAGTTATGAGGTCTCCCCTCAGCCTTCTCCTCCTCAAACTAAACAGTCCCAGCTCCTTCAACCACTCTTCATAGGATTTGTTTGCTAGGCCCTTCACCAGCTTCATTGCCCTCCTCTGCACTCGCTCCAGCACCTCGATCTCTCTTGTATTGAGGTGCCCTAACTAATTTGAACTAAGTATATCCTTAAAATATGGGGTAGCCTCAAAAGACAGCTGCTGTAGACCCCCTTTTTAAGCCGTTGAAAAGATAACTGAGAAAAATCCCATAAAAAATACTCTACGGTATAACACTGGAGTATATTATATCGTACCATGGAGTTTAAGTCATCTAAGGCCAAAACACTGCAGTCTTCAGAGCTTCCCGGCCCACTCGGTGGTGACGGCACCGAGCAGCCCGGAGATCAGGCTCAGTTGTCCCAGCCGCCAGGCTCACGCGTGCTGCACCTCCCCAGCGGAACGCAGCCTTGCTCCTGCCCCGCTGAGGCTTGCCTAACATAGTTCTGCGGGAAGCTCGAATACGTCAACAGTATAAGAACGTTAGAAAATACTCATTTCCATCTGCAAAGTCTGAAGGAAATTCGAAATGGCCCAAAACACACATTGGTTGCTCTTGTGGCCTGCCGCACGGCAGCCGTCACCTGGCTTCGACGTGGCCACCAAGTGTCAGTGACCTGTAAGGATGCACGACGTGCACGCACAAAATAAGATTCCCAGATGCTGTGACAGACGAGGTTTTAATGACCCGTTTTACAAGGCAGTTTTGGAAAAATCTCACAATTGGGATAGAAATTTCTCTTCTAAGCTACTCTTTCGTGTAGGAGCAGGTTTTCTGGTTTGCTCCTGCTCACGTTGCTCTGCTAGGATCTATAATCCGTTCCTGACGTTTGTATTTGAAAGCTGCTCGTTCATTTGATGGAAGAGCAAGTACGTCTGAGACCGAACAAAGAATCTTGGGGAACTCTAATCCATTGCTTTTCTGCTTGGTCTCACCACGAACAAATGAATATTGTGAACATTTAAATTCTTCCTCCCTTGACAGTAATACAGTGTAACTTGATCTGACAGTGTTTCATCTTTAAATAATGATGTTCCCACAAAGCAACTGGCACAGTCATTATCTTGGAATCTTTCTGCACCGAGTCTAATTAAAGAGAATGGCATCAGACTGTTGTCAAAACCTGAAAATTTGTTACCTAACGAAGGCTTTTATGGGCCCGAGCATCAACTTTCCCAGGGATAAGGGACTGTAAGAAGCAGCACGGAGGACAGGTCACAGAAGCCAAGGTGACGAGACATTTCTCGCACAGCGATTTGTTCTTAACCTGCGATGGGAGCCAGAACCTCCTCCATCTAGAGGCGGATAGATGAGAAAACAGGGAAACTTTTGGAAACTTTTTGACAGGCAAACACAACCGGTACTGATGAGCCCAAAGATCTAAAGAAAACTCTTAAAGGAAGGTCTCCAGGGGAATTGCCACCATTTGTGAACAGCAGACAAAAAACTTCAAAGCTTCAAAAAAACCCCCCAAAGTCGTTGCACTAAGAAGCCAGAAAAATAAAAGAGACTAAGGGCTGTGAAAGAGCAGGTGAAGAGGAGCAAGTGATACTGTGCAGCTGGGATAAGAGATGGCGGAGAGGAGATGGCAGGAAGAGCCTCCCAACCTAACGTGACCTCTCGCTTTGCCACACAGCACAGCCTCGCAACGCAACAAAGCTTTGTAAAATCAGTGTGACTTGACAGGGACTAAATTAAATTTTTGGATTAAAAAACCCCGCCACAGTAGTTTAAGTGTGTTTGTACAGCAATTTTAAAATATGCTGTGACAGCGGTTAGAAAAGATTCAAGTTGGATGAGTCATCTGGGACTGTAAAGCCCAAGAAAATACCCACAGAGCTCTGTCAGAAAACACAGCGCAAGTCTTGACAGTGAGAAGAACCAGGGAAGACAGATCACGATCAGCTACTTTAGTTACCATATAATGCAATGGTGATCTTAATGATAAATTTTAATCCTGTTTAATATTTTTAGCTTTTAGTTATTTTGCTAAAGACTGATTGTAACTAGTTGGTCACTATAAAAATACATTCATCTGCAAAAAAAGATTGTATTTATATTGTATGCTCCTTCTTTAGGCCAACTAATGGGGATAAAATACTATACACGTATTTAAGGAAATATAAAATTTACTATATGTCTGTTGAAATGCTCAAGATTTATCTCATGTCAGATATTGTGAACAACATTTCTTCTATACTATATATATGTTTTCCTAACCATATATACTGTTTGTATTTGGACCGAAATTAGAACGCAATTAAAATAAAAGCAACGGCTTTGTATTAAAAATATTGCATACAAATATGCCAATGTGATTAATATAAGAAAAATGTTTTTATTGAAATGTTTTCATTTAAAACTGGAATATTAAACAAAAGCATTGTTATTCTCACAGTAGATAAGGGAGGTTCTGTGGTGATCAAAAACATTTTTAAACAGTCTCATTTCCACTTTGTCCAAGATTTCCTTTTGTCTGTCTTGGGGCCTTCACGAACACCTAGTTAACGATAAACGCTGTGCGTTGACCTCAGAGGAGGTTCTGCCATCACACCGTGGCCACAAACACTTCCATAATTTTCCAACTGACAACTCTCAACTTCACACTCCTAGTTTTTATTCACAGACCAGAAAAGAAAAACATCCTTTTTCAGCTCCTAACAAGTTGTTCAAGTTTGATAAGCTATTTTCATTCCCACTGCATTAGTTGAATAAGCTGTAGAGAGAATAGGTCTTTGTTTCAGGCCGCTGAAGAAAAAGTCAAAAGCTGGATTTTTACTACGGTCAGTTCTGGGTCCAGATTTCTTTCAGGTCTCTGGGTGCACACATACTTTTCCTGAATAGTTTTTTCATTTAAATTATGCTAATAGGTTGGAGTCTGCTCAGACCACTACGTGGATTGCCATTTAGAACTTACAATGCATGTTAAAAGCAGAAAGTGTTTGATTTAAATGAAGTGCAAATCCAATTTAACTAAAAAAGCCGATTAATATTAAAAAAGATGCATATCCAGCTTTTAGAGGACATAAGGTGATAGTGGGTACTCAACTTGTAGACAGAACAAGCAGAACGAACCATCCCCACCAACACTGGTTAGTATTGTTTATCTCCTCAATTTTCAAAATTTAGGCAGCTATTCAGAATCAGTATCTGTTAGGTTCACACCTGGTTCGTCTTTCATCAAACTGATTACAGTTCCTCTAACACTCACAAGGTATCTGATGACTTTTTAGGGTCCTCTGTGCTTTTGCACGGGGCACTGAAACCATGCTCTGTCATCCCCCAGAGCTGCCGAGAGGTCCGTCAGCCACTTGAAGACAATCCCTGCACTGCGTTTGGTGCGCTACAGATCCGCCTCATCACTGCACACTTCTGGATATGAAGCCAAGAAACGAAATATTAGATAAGAAGAACAAGGCCAGCCTACCCCATACCTCCCTGCACCATGCAATGCCCCTACAGAGCCAAGAAATTTCAAAAGAATAGGTCTCAGTTTGTTCTAGGTCCTGGTTTTTTGAGCTATCAACTTGCACTCAAGTAATTTTGAAGCTTTTTACAGAATCAAGCAATGCTTAGAGCTTTGCTTGTTTAAGTGTAAACCGGAGTTTCCCAATGTCATGACTCACCTTTAATTGCCGAGGTAAAATGAAAATGAAAAATGACTGCAACACCTGGCAATGCTGCAGAATGCCAATTTCTGTGCCTTAGAACAAAACACATACATACCTATAATTTCACTTTAAAGCCTCTTCTGTTAATAAAAAGCCAATAATAATCATTCTTCTATGTCTTTCCATATCTTCAGCTACGACGTCTATATTCCATTTATGATGGCTAATGTAATCATCATAGTATTACATGTAAAACAGGTACACAAGCTAACGGTATACCCACCACTGGGCGACTGTGGGCTTCCAGTCGAAGAGACACCTGCAACTCAGAAGACAAAGACCTACCCCACATCTCTGAACGAGGTTTCTCATACACAGCTCGCCTCTCCCATGATGAAGAGAGTACTACTGGCAACCCCTGGTAACATTAACCCACAGGATCCCTTTCCCAAGCCAGGCGCTCAGCCACAAGACTCAGCCAAGAGCGCGTGCCGGTGCGTTGCTGCGCTCCTATCTTTAGTGTTCCCCTTCCGTTTCAGGGGGAGCAAACTGCAGCTCCCCTTTAGGTGCTCTGCTTTCTCGTCAGCCCGGTCCAGCTGGCACAGCATTGTGCAGAGCAGTGTTTGCACAGCCCACCCCGTCTCAGCACTTGCTTCGCACGCAGCCTGTACACTTCATGGCTGAGGTGGCACCTTAGCTCAAGCTGTGTCCCAAAGAGAAGACCTTTTCCAGCCTTACGGAGGAGAGGATGAAAGAAAGGGACTCCCAGCACAGCACTCTGATTTTCGAGCATGGGTTTAACCCATGAGAAGTCCCGTGCGAAGTGGAGCTGAAGGAGGACATCCTCCCTCCCTCCTCTCTTCAAGCCAGCTCTCGTGCTCCTCAGACTCCTCTGAGAGCCTGTGCAGGTCACCAACCCACCAAACCCCATTCCTCTTAATGGCGGAGCAGTTTGCTGCCGAGTGAGTTAAACAGGCTGAGGAAGGGAAGAGCAACAAGTACCGTAAACAACCGGGGAAGGTGGGAGGGGAGAGAGGGAAATGGTGCTCCCCCTTTCAGCTCGCAGTTAAGATGGTCTCATATTGTGGAGCTTCAGCCTGAGAGACAGCAGAACATTAGAGGAGGATGACAAAGTGAACACTCCTCATATAGTTGAATAACTAAAATGCAAACTTCCAGGCTGAAAACATACTGTTTGATTAACCCTATTATTCCAAAAGAGAAAGGCAACAACCAAATAAAAAATTAACTCAAATGTCTCTTCTTAAAATGGGAATGTAAGGGTTTATTACATAGAATAATTTTAAATTGTCCCATGTGATATAAACTGAAAAAAAAGTATCTACGCTGTGCTAATAAGAGCACAGATTTTTCTACCACTGGAAGTGTCCGGCAGACAGCAACTCTTGCATTTACACAGCCAACTGCCATTTTCCTTTTCCATCGGGGGAGGCGGGGGAATCTGGACAGATGAGCAGATAACAACTCCTCCCCACACAAAAATCCCTATTTAATATCACTGTGAAATCATAAAACAGTTGTATATTCTCCCTAAATAAGCCATACATCTTATTTAATCAGCTGTCTTGAGAGTCTATTCAAGAAGTTAATCAGGTTTATGCTGCGCTTATGACATCATAAAACTTGACAGATTTGATTAAATAAGACAATATTTTGTATCAGAAAATCTATTCTGATTGTTTTTAATCCCTCCAAAGGACAGAGTCTGGCAGACCTGTTTTCTCTTCCACAGAGAGTAAAATCAAAGGATTAGGGTCAGACACCTTTGCTTATACCACATTTCAAAGAAGAGGTGATAGGCAAGGCATTCATCTCTCTGCGGAAGAAAAATAAAACCACAAACAAGTGAACAGGGTATTTTAACAGATTTTTTTTTTTAGTACGAGAATATGTTATTAGGTAACAAATAGCTTTTCTTGAATGTATTTAATGAAATAAAGATATTAATGCAGTAAGCTTCGGGCATTTTTTAAATGAACATAATTATAATCAGGAAATTGATAATGTATGTGAATAGAGTCTTGCAATATGTCAAGAACTCTCTCTTTTCCTTCTGGCAAAAGAAATCAATCTCCAAGGATTTATCCAAGAGGAAGAGCTAAACGGATAAACTTCTCTATATTAAATAGACTTACTTTTTCCACTCTGACTGGAGGAAGAAATCAACTAAGAGAAAGTTAAAAAACAAATGCTTGAGGGAAAAATAAGAGTGGGGTAGGGTAGTTTCTACTGTAACTCTTTTGGGTTGATATTCAATGGATTTTTTTTCTCTTGGGGAATTTAGCCCTCAAATGGGTGATTCAGATGCATCCAAGACCCGCTCCTCAGGAACAAACACTGTCTTTTGGAAAAGCTGGAACTCCACGGATCCTGCATTTTTTTTTATTTTTTTTTTTAAATGTAAATGGCCATCTAAGCCCTAGAAACTGTGGCACGGTGCTCCAGAAGGCTCAAGATGCTTTGTGTATCTTATGACAGATGGCTAACCAAGACATCCAACAGACGGTAACCAAGCCAAAAGAGACACCAGGTCTTCCGAACTGCAGTCCAGGGGTTCCGCTCCAGTGTTTACTAATTATATTTTCATCTCTTAATATAAATTAAGCTTAATTCTAGTATGGTGAATAATTTTATTCTGTTTTCTTATAGGAACAAAGCTTATGCAATCATACCCTGTGCAACCCAAACTCCTGCCCCGAAACCTTTGAACCCGGCCAATTTGATGCAAATCCGATGGTGGACTAGGGGTCTCAAAGGTACTATAAAAGGTTCATGAAAATAGGCAGCCGTGCGGAGGAGAGAAACCTGATAAATACCCTGACTGGGGGAAAGGCTTCGGTGTGAGATCACACTTTATTAAAGCGTCAAAGAATTCACATGGGAGAAAGCCCTTAGAAATGCTCCAGCCACAGGAAAAGCTTAAATCAGAGCTCACACCTTCCTCGACATCCAAGTCAGTCGAATGGGAGACACAAATCTGTAGGAATCCAACTTCATTAGCTGCAGTACTCACAGACGTACTCGTTAAACTCTTCACAACTCTGCACTCGAGTCCTGGCTGGAGGCAGTGCAGAGAGCACCCAACCAGTACTTCTGTCCTCTCCTCGAAACATCTATTTTGCTTCTCTCCAAGCAGAGTACAGAAATAAGTGACAAAGGAAAAGGGGAAGGTCTGCCAACACGCGGCTATCAAGGGACGGGGAGGACGGGCCAGAGCAGATGTACCAACTGGCTGCTATACAGACCCATCCAGGGACGCCGAACGGGTGAGCCCATTGGTTTGCTCCCATGCCAAGAGCCATCCGCTCGCGCCGCCAGCAGCTGCCACGGGTCCTGCTCGCTCTGCCCTTCCGAGCCGGCGCTCTCCCTGACGCGTGTCACTGTGCGAGTCCTACTCATTTACAACGCCACAATATGCCTCCTGCACACACAAAAGAACGACCACATCATTCTGTCCCTGAAAGGCTTCGCTGAACTCCCCATTCCTCACAAAATCCCCTTCAACCTCTTTCTTGGCCCTCGCTCATAAGCTGCCCGTGCTCATCCTTGCATACAGCTCTACTTACTCCCTCGTCCATCACATTCCAGTCTCATCTCATTTTTTCCCCTTCCACTCTTCTCTCAGCCCTCCAGTGACACCTCCCTACATGCCTCGCTGTCAGGTTGTTCACTTAATGGCTTTCTTCCCTTGAAAAACAGGTATTAAAAAAACACAAGTCTTCCATACTTCTAACAACTCGATCCTGAAATAAGCTCTTGCTGTAAAATCACTGCATTGTCTGTTTAAACACGTTGATGATACACAATAAAACGATGCTGTAATAACCTGTCATAACCCTATGAGAATAACAGGTTACAATATGGAAGAAAGAACCACCAAACTTTATGGGTTTCAAAACAGATTTTTTTGCCAAACACTTGAAAGGAATATAGTTTCTGGTTCATAACACGGTTTGCATTACGGTTTACAATTCAGCACAGAAAAATGTCCAGATCTGAAGGTCTGAGTAGTTGCAGATGAGCCTGGCACAGGGAGCAGGAGGGTCCAGCATGAAGGGAATCTCGTCCCTCCTCCTTCCCTGGGCATCCAGCCGATCTGCTGCGGCCGAGCGGCCCCGATGACTGCGTTACAGAACAGTCGTGGCTCTACCGGACCAGATGATTTCAGGACCATTACACACTGTAGTAGTTCAGGATACACTTTGCTGTTGAGATACAGCAAATGCTGCTGCTTGCTGTTTATCCCCAGAGCACCTGGAGGGATGGAGACTTAGAAGCATAATGTCTTTAAGAACCATTTGGATGGAGTAATCCCTCTCTGCTCTCACGAGCACAGCGTAAAGAGCCATAACTTCAGTGAACATGCATCTGCACACACAAACAAATGCCTTGTACCGGCACACTCTCTGGCATTTTCCTCCCAATTCCTCCGAATTTAGGTATGTGGTTCAACTCTAAGTAACAGCACGTTACAGATACAAGAACTTATGTTCAATACATCGTAATATCCTCAAGATGATCAGACCATGGAAATGACAACTTCCCACCTCACTTTATAGAGGACCTGGTTCAGTATACTACATCAGTTTAACATTCACAGGTCAAAAACATGCTACTCAAGCTTACAGTTCTGAAAGCCGAGGTAAAACATGTAAGTATTAATATATATATGTGATTACTAATGCACTTGGTTTTCAGTTAAGGGATACAAAAAACCTTTGAAACTACCTAAAGCATTTAAAAAAAAAAATCCAGAATAATTGTTAAAAGCATTTGGCATCTATAGAAAAATTGCAAAACAGTAATGATGAAGTCAAGGTTTACCTCTTCTGGCTTTGGACAACGTACGTATTCCACCTCAAGCTCTGTCCCCCTGGCAGTAATACACATGACCTGAACAGGAATTCCCAAATTGAGCTTGCTCAGCTACTGCTGTTGGGACAGCAGCGGCTCCTGCCTCTGTGCGGGACTGTCTGCACACCAAGACATGCAGAAGAGTAGAGTCCTCCTCCATGCTTAAGCCTTGTCCTTCCCCCAGACAGTCCCCCCACCTGTCCTGTTCTCCTGTTGTACGTTCCAACTCACAAACCTCATTACTCCGCTTTGCTCCCCCTTCTCCTTTACCTTCTCAAAACGACCACGGAATATGATGCCAACATCAACTCTGCTCCTGGATCTTGAATTACAGCTGTGGATCCTGCCAGCAGCTGGTTCCCACAGCACCGGCGGTGGGCAGGACAAGGAGAGAGCTGGGAGCGCACAGCACCAAGATGCCACCGGTCAGTGGTACCCGACATGCCATCTGCCTGTTAGGAACACTTTCCCATTAACTGAGGTACTCTGGATTAATGGGTGTCTCGATGGAGGTGCTCACCCCTCACCTCTGGGGAGCACATGAGGGCCAAGGCAGATGATGGCTACGGACTGTGCCCACGCACACAGCTCTCTACAGAGGGATGCCAGCACAGCCCAGGCTCCTCAGTTTTGGAGGGCTATGCTCCTCAGACCTCCATCCATCTCTGCCCAGCACACGTGCACACACACGTGCACTTTTTACGTTCACAGCAGCAGAAATTTGCTGTTTCCTTGATGATCCCCAAAAGCTCAATGCTTCAACGTTCCCTCTAATAACTTTTTGGGGAAGCAGAGAGTGGAAAGCACAAGCTGTGATCTCTAAGCACTGACGAAGCAAACAGACATGCCCATCATTACGCTAATAATAAAAGGCTCTTTATTACTTCTGGGGTAGCAGGAAGAACTACCTGCCCTTTAGCCAGTTGCCACATCTCTTCTCACTTCAATATGGCAAAAGTATTTTGAATTTGCTGATTCTAAAATAGAGATGTTAATCTGATGCAGATATCAGTCCTTTATACACACACATATATGTATATAGATCCCCTTCCCGATGTTATTAGCTTGCAAGTACTTTTCGATACGCATGTGGTCCCTACAAGGCATAAAGCACATTTTTAATAGTCTGTCAGTGTGTATCATTGCTAACCTACCTACAGATAAATATTCTGGGTTGCTCTTTAAATGTCAGCTATCCTGATAAAGAGCAATTACATACCTGCTCAAAGCAGAAAGTAAATTGATGACTAGCCCCTAAGCCACTACATTGAATTAGGGAGAATCGAGTCTTAAGACTGAGGAGCAAATGATAACTTCAACTTTCTCAAACAGTTAAAGAAGTTATTCTGGACAGCTGTCTCAATTACTGTAATACCATGGAAAACTAGGTAACATCTGTAAAGAATAAAATTATTGCCATTTAACATTTTTACTTTCCCTTCTGTTAGAGACTTGCTTCCCTTACATATTTGGAACAGGTATTGTTTAAACCAAGCAGACCTTTTTTTGAAGAGAGCTATTATGCAAATAATCTATTCTGTATTCTAACTAAAAGCAATGCTGTGCTAGTCTGGGCAAGACACGATGCACAGTAGAGTTTCTTTGTAATTTTTTTTGGTGTGCAGCGGAGCAACATCATTTACAAAGGTAATGATGAAAGATATCACCCTATCTAAAAATCAGACATTCAAGAATAGAAACACATAATCACCTTTTATAGGCTAGCGTTTGTCTTTCATGTATTTATTTAAATATTTACAGCCTTTTTGCATATTTTTAGGTGCAAGTCATTGCAGTGATATTAAGCCTTCTTGAATGAGAGCAATATAAAGATCTACTTGTATTCTCCTCTCTTAGCAAGTTTGTGCAGCGATACCTTTATATGCAGATTTATACCACAGACATTATCTTCTATCTGTAAGTTATATGAAATTACTTATCTGTAACACCCGAGTAAGATCAAAGATCCCAAACAACATAAGCCACCTGCACCATGCCTTTGACACTGTAATAACCTTAAAACATCAAATCAGTATATTTCATGCCTAGCATTTTAATGCTATTCTCTGGATACCTGGCTTGTGTTGAAAAAAAGATCGTACCTAAGAACAAATGGAATCTGAGGCAATATTTAAAGATTAGATTATCCTTCATTGCAAATAGCTCATTTGTTTACTATCGCATTGCTTTATTCTTGTTTTGCCTCCTTATACCATGAAAATGCTGAATATTCAGTTTAGATTCCCCAGCAGCTTTTTATTTTAGTCTAAAAACATTTACCTAACACATTCTTAACAAGCAAAGTGAAGAAAATTCAGCCATCTGTCTCTACATTACAATAACAGTTATGGAAGAGTAGATTATTCTATATAGCAAGAAATTTAATGCTAGGAATTCTTATACTTCAAGCACTGCGTGCTCACGTCAGTTTTGTATATAAGAATGTGGAACACGAACGTACAATAGAAACAATGATTTATAAGGAAACACAAGACAAAATATTTTAAAGATATTAAATGCATTCAATATTCCAATCATGCTGTACGTCCATGCTTCAAACTGAGGAAAAAAAAAAAAAAAAATCATCTGTGCTATTATTTTCCTACCTCCAGCACTTCACTAGTTCTAAAATATGACTAAAAATACTTAAAATGACTTGCTGGAAACAAACACAATATAGAGATAGATCCGAATCCTTACCTGGGAAACCCCCTTGTACCATTGCTGTACCAGCATGTACTTCAAGATATCTGCATTCCTGACAACCATTCAATGCTGTAAGCAGCTCAAATCCTCATCATACACAGACTCAGTGCTTGTCTTTCTTCTGACGACCTTGGGCCTATTTTTCTCAGATTTTTCTCTCCTTAAGGGCAAACCGTCTGTCTGTTTCTATTATGAGATGCCATCAATTATATTAATTTCAAGCTACCCACGAGCTAACAGTTACATCTGCCAGCAGATGAAGGCTGCCTATGGAAGTATGCAGGGAGAAGCAGATCTCTGCTTTCCCACATCTGACCCACTGATGCTCTCCGGCTGCTGTTTGTGCACTGCCTTACTCCGCTAGCATTCGAATGACATCCCTATCCCCAAACACGAGTCACCTCAAACGGTTGTTTATATCGCTGTTAGCTGCAGGTACTATCGCGCTTAATGACCCACTGCGTGGCAGAGCAGCAGTTAATAGTCATTATTTATCTAAGCATCCTCTTCACGTAAGCGACAGGGGTTAAAAATGAATTCCTCTTAGTCAAATGGCTTCATGAAACGTGTTATTTTCAAATGCTGCAAACCTTGCAGTTTCCCAACACTGGTATGTGCTCGTGCTGTAGGGTTTGTTTGTTTGTTTTAATTTCAGAAAACAAAACCAATCTGTCCTTATAAGCATAAGAAAGATTCAAACTTCATCATAACTTGTATTTTGCTGAAACTCTAAACAAGCAATATCAGTTTTACTGCAATGAGTGCTGAACTGAAACATTGAAAAGACCCCAAATCCCTCATTTAGTAATTAAAAAAGCAAAGGAAAAAAAATCTCTCTCTCTAAATTTATAAACATACTTAGTTATTTTGGGAAATCCTTACTAATTCTCTACTCCAAATGCTGCATTTAAAACCACCCAAAATACTCAGTTATTTTGCTAATACCATTAATTTATTCATTTTTAAAGTTCATTGTCCTTTCTTTAGAGTATGTATCACAGCACACACCAAGCCATCTGTTCAGTGCATTATGTACAAGCACACAGTAAAAAATACAAGAAGTCCCAGCTGCAATTTTACTATTAATTCATCAAAAATGTAATTTCCTTTTGCAATACTTCATCAGATGATGAGAACTGTGCATGTGATTCACAAATAGAGTAAAAAAAAAAAAAAAACCCAGCCCCAAACCAAAACCCCAAACTAACCCACAACCTCAAACTGCAGTGACATACCAACATCGTAATCTATCCTCATGTGGCACAACAGCTTGTGAGTCTGCCCAGCCTGTACAGCCCTTCTGGATCTGATATTAGGGCTGGGTACAAAACTTACATATTTTAGCTAATTATGGGTCAGAACAAGAATGGGAAAAGAAGATTAGCAATACAGAGTCCTATTAAATACAGATTAACACAGAGCTAAAAAATGAAAGTCACTGCTCTATTCGTCTAATCCTAGCTCTTGCATGATCTTTGGAAATCCACCATACTAAATACACTTGTTACTATATTTAAGAAAATTAAATATTTTAATTACAGGGTTTTTTCGATATTTTATTTTCATAAAGCTTGAAGCATTTTTCCAGGCTATATCTTACTCTTTGAACATCATCTCTATTTGCTGTTGATTGCAGTGACATCTATTGGAGAGGCAGTGTTTGGCTACATGAGCTTCCTCACCCGAAGATCACTGGGTTTGGGTTCCATCCCCCCCACCTCCAAAAAAAAAATTTAACAACATTAAGAATTGCTTTTCCTTTGTTTTAGCGCAGCTTCACATACAAGCTCTAAACAGTCAGATTCTCAAGGACTATATATGAGTAGGTTTGGTTTTATTTAGTTATTGCTAATAATTTTTCCAAAGTGACGATGATCTTTTCCCATCTTCACCCACAGCAGTACAGAGACACTTCCTGAGGTCATAGTTTTGCACCTAAAGCACCCCCTCTATACTTGACCATACCTTCCGCAAAGTCTCTTCTGAACTCTATTCCTTTTTATCACCTTTTGTTTTTAAGGAAAGCCACCATCCTCTCGTGTGCGTACACATATCATCGACGCTAGGGAACCTGCTAAAAACCTTCGGGATGATGAGGGCCCTCTGCTCACGTGCCCGAGTGGTTTCTAACCCCAACCCGACCCTACCTAGGCAACAGGCAGCGTGGGTTTGTCTGAACCAACCCACACACACACACACTCACCCCTCCTGCACCCGACGCGGCCACAGGTTTATCGCAACGGGGAACGCAAAGTCGAAACACGAGAGTAGTTCTAAAATCTCTTTGCTTTGGTAGAGAAACCACCATTCCTCAAAAAGCATTTTAGGAAGATAAATCATTATGCTTTCTTACAGCTTCATTGATTTCTACATTATCTAGAGACAAAATAAAAGAAAGGGGGCATTATTATCCCCTTATTAGATACAGTTAAATATCCTTGCAGACAGGAAGTCTGAGCACAGCAGTAACTAGTCCATTATCTTAGCCACCTTTCACACATTTTTTTATTATTATCTATTTTTATTATTCTAGACTTATTTGATACCAACCAGATCAATCTCAGTCAATAACTGGACAAAGGATTTTACTAAAAAACACAATATCAATTGAAATTAAGGATTCCAAGTGCTGTCAACAGTTGTCTTTTTAGCTTTCTCATATAGTTTTTAAAGTCTTTCCTATCCAACTTATGATTGCTTCCACTCAATCACAAAAGTATATCTAAATTGTAGTTACGAATGCCCCAAGGAAAGCCATATAAAACATTCCATTACAAACTACTCTGCCCATCCATTTCCTCTGCTTCTTTTTCCTACTAACCCCTCATTATAGCAATAAGCCGCAACAGGGTGCACATTAGTCTATTAGCAGACTCTTAGCGCACACCTACAGCCATCCGCCACTAAAGGAAAACACACCAATGCCTATTGATGCAGTCTGTAGCACAGCTGCTTCCAAGTACAAATAGCTCCTTTGTACGCTCTCCCCTCCTTTTACTTGTTTTGATTAAAAAAAAAATAAAAAATCCTGTTCGAAACCTGATGTTTTTAAGGTTTGGGGAGCCTAAAAAACCTCTTCATGCAGAGTGACCTCCTCCAAAATAACCTCTGCCATGGAGGAAGCGTTTCCAGCGTGGGGAGGAAAAACTCCAAACCCATGTTGTAACATTTTCAGGTCTGTCAGATGAAGCAGTCCGAAGGCTCCTTTTGCAGCAGGATGCACACGCTGCAGGTTTTACAAAACTATTTTTCAAGTGTAAACTGAAAGCCTTAAACCAGCAAAGTCAAAGCAAAGAGTAAAGAAACCCCACATCACACAGGGTTAGAGCTGAATACTGATAACGATTTGACAGTATCACTAGAAGAAGAAATAAAACAAGAGGAAATGCTATTTTCAACTTGTCTTCAAAGTATAGCAAAAAACTATCTAAGAACTTAGAAAATAATACTGCAAGCAATGGTGGTTCAAACGAAACTGAAATATAGAGAAGCAGATCTGAAACTAAGGGGTTTGGGTGCGAGAAGTCGCATTTGAAAAAAAAAACACAACAAAATACCTGGAACTTCTTTAATCTTCTTAAACCACAGAAACATGGAGGACATCTGGAGTTTCTCGAAACCAAGAGCTACCTAGTAGTTTTATGCCCAACAAGGATTTACTCTATTTGGATCAAAAACAACCTTTGAAAAGAAAAGGCAGAACATCTACAAGAAAAGACTGTTTGTTACAACAAGTCAGCAATGAAAGCTACAGTTTCAGTGGTGGAAAAGCAGAAATAAAAGGGAGCATTGCCAAAAGGCAAGTGGATTTAGATCCCACAGGGGAAATTAAATCAATACCAAAAGGTTATTCAGCCACTTTAAGGGGAAAACAGACAAAACATGGAGACTGTGAGGCAGTATGGATGGGACAGAAAGGAAAGAAAAATTTTCAAGTATGGCAGGAAGACTAACAATGCTTTGCTTTCATTTTCAGCATCGGGAATGATGAAGGACACGGAAACAAAAGATGAAAGCA
The DNA here is from genome assembly GCF_965231255.1 of Vanellus vanellus. Classification (NCBI taxonomy): domain Eukaryota; kingdom Metazoa; phylum Chordata; class Aves; order Charadriiformes; family Charadriidae; genus Vanellus; species Vanellus vanellus. Next base: position 79,022,045 of record NC_138910.1, on the reverse strand, counting down.
CGGGGTGAAAGAAGTGACAAGCAAGGAGAAAAAACATCAAGTGGAGCACGTAAAGTATTTCTGGAGTATGAAAGAAATTGATGAGCAGGTTTGTGACACTGCAGTTGTATTAATAAGGATGCTAAAAAATAAAATAAAATCCATCAGGAGCACAACCAGAGTACAGATTTAACAGCTGTCCCACCTCAAAGTTCTCGCTAAGGCCTTCTCGGCTATTGGCACAGAGTAACTACAGGAAGCAAATGAAAGGAGGAGAGACTATGACAGGACTTTACCCGAGCTGACACCACTTCTTCCTTTTAGCATACCTGATCTTCTAAATAAGGAAGACAACCAATCTAGTTCACCTGTTCAGTGAAGCTCAGAAAATTATTAGTTAAGTTTAGAAAACCAGTAGAAATAGTGGGGTAAGCGGGTACGGAACAGATGGATATGAAAATGCAAATGGACAGTGTTAAAAAGGCACGTAGCTGCCTGGACTGAGATGTCTGGGAAAGGTGCTAAAGAATCAGGACAGAAGTTATGAACATCAAGTAGTTCAGAAAAAAAATACTGTACTGGAATTTACAGAGAAAATTTTGTTTTTCACGTGATCACAGAAAAGACTCTGCAAAAGCCCATTCCACAGCTGCCAAGATGCTTAATATCATTAAATACAGTTAGATCATTTCTAACATGCTTTTTACTTCAAGGATTGAGGTACAAACTTAGTTTAAGTTTCCTTAGCCCGTTTTTTTTTATTTTAAAGAAACAGAATGAGGCGGGATAGAATAAAATGGAAAATGCACCTCTTGGTTTTCCAAGATTCATGGGAAAGACGGCTATTGCAAAACATTCAACTTCGGTCAGTGAAAAGGGTAGAGAGAAGAAGATTCACGTGCATAGATGTGCTTGCTGATGCCAAATCCGTTAGGATTGATGAATTTAATATCAGAAGTAGCTTTACTTTTTCAGCTATTAGACTCAGCTAGCAGTATCGTTAGGGATGGCAGAACGTCAAAAAAAATGACCAAGCCCATCAATAAGAAATTATTTCTGTGCAAAGTATTAACTTATGTCTAGCAAGCACTCAGATTGAGGCATATCCTAATTAGATAACTCAGGTGTGAGGCTACTTATCAAATATACGCTTTAACTAGGAATTATAACTTTAATAACAAACTGAAATCAGTTTGCTACACTTGGAGGTTTACAGAGTTGGTGTGAAAGCTCAAGATATATTAAATCCAGCATCCACAGAGCCTGCAGTCAAATGCTCCTCCTGACTACCACTCCCCACAAAAGTAGTGAAAAACCTTCTTGAGGTAACTATGTGGCACACTCCAAACAGATGAGATGACAAACTCAATAAGGGGGAGTTCTGGAAAATCCTCAGTCGGTTCAAGAACTCACAGCTTTCCCTTAAAACAAGAGGCAGAGCTGAGCACCCCGCTTCTGTGCCCCTGTTACTGTTTCCATGAGAACAACCTTCCAAAATCCTTCTCGTCTCCACCAAAGCAGCCCTAAAAGTGACAAACCAACCAAACTCATTAATAATCTCGGCTTCAATGGCACGCTATTGCCAAGAAAATCAGCAAGAGCAGCTGGAAGAGCGTTCCCACCAGCAGGCCCCAAATTGGGAGCTTCCACTCTGAATCGGAGCCATGGTTGCTTCAAGGTCGAAAGCTACAAAGGCATCTCTTGGCTTACCCGTAACTAGTGCAAACAAAAAACACTCCAAGACAAAAGATGGAGTCTTTTGAGAAAAATTACAGTAGCAAAAAAACCAAACCAAACCCCCCAAAACCCACCACATGTATGCTGATTTGGTACAAGAGGGTGTAAAGAAAAAAAAAAAATAAAAGCAAGGTAACTAATTTAAGAAAATAATTTAGGACTCCTAACCACAATTTTGGTATTCCTAAATATTTTATTGGAAGATAAGCTATGGATAATAATATTCTGCTTATCCAAAGTTGTAATTAACAAAGCAGTGTGCTGGAATCTAAGTCATGCTGCCAGAAGCTCTCACGTTGCACTGCGTCCCACTCTTTAGGTCTCTAGTCTTCCACAGAGCGTATATTGTCATAATTCGTTGCAAAACCCAGAACTGGACAATTGCAGAACCTCTCCCATAAAAGGTGCTACAAAAAGGGGGGATCCTTTTTTTCAGTAGCGTACGGAAACAATAAATCAGCAGATTTTTCTTTTTAAAGGAAAAGATTTTGCTTGAACAGCATTGTCTGAAGTCAAGCGCAGGCTTTTCTGGACAAGGACTATGCACCAGTGGTTCTCAACCTACGCCTGCTCAACTACCAACACAACTACAACGGTAAAGCACAACATCTGCCTTTCACTGCCGACATCGCTGCCAAAGCAAGTCCTCTAGGCATTGCTTACACATTTTTAGACTGAAAATAAACAGAGCCCTTCCTACATCTCTTCAGAAGAGCTGAGCTACAGGAACCTGGCTGGGAAGAGAAGACTATTTAAGTTGCAAATCAGTAGCCCTTGGTAAGAACAGCATTGAGGATTAGATGCTGTTGCCACACTGAGCACTACTTCTCATAATAAAAGCAATAAACAGCAGATAAATTTATCACAATCTGATTGTGTTCCATAAATGTAACCTGATGTAATGATTGTGGCACTACTCACTCTCTGTACAAGCATCCTCATTCTCCTCTTCATCCACGTTCGCCTCCTCTGCATCCAGTCTCTCAAGTGCTTTATAAGGAGGTGGCAATTTCATTGGAGGCGGAGCCCCATATTTTCTCTAATGGATTAAAAGACAAATAGTTACATGTTTTGTAACCTTCACGCACCAGAAAAAAAATCCTATTGTCTACTGCACTGTATGTGCACACACACAGCACTTAATTACAACGCTAATTTCTACAGCATAAGCTTTTTATACAAGAAATCAGAACAAGAAGTGACACTGAACATCAAAAAAAGAAAATACAATTGTGCATGCATATTTACTTGTTGACAAAAATACTTGTATATCATCACAAACATGAAAGTGTGAACATCAATTAAGGGTTAAAAATAAACATGAAATTATACCCCATTTCATATTAGAGACTCAACAATAAAATTTTCTGGTACTGATAAAACAAACTTTCAAATACAAAATATGAAGTCGATCTTCTTAGTTCATCTACAAATATTTAAACATAACAGCTCATCTATATTTTGGCTTAAATTAAAAAAAAAAAAAAAAAAAAAGAGTTCTAACTTACAATAAAATTCCATTACCTCACATAAATACAGGCAGCTCCTATAATGATGCATATAGCGGCGCATAGCAGGCGTAAAGAATAGGCTGTGCATCTAATGAAAACAGACGCTTGTTCGTCCGAGCAACTGTTTTTATAGCTCCAAGTAACTGGATCGTGCCTTAGTTTGTTACATGATTTCACGGAATTATGTTGAACTGTATCCCATGCAACCCCACTACTAATAGCAGGATGCACTTTAGAAAGGGAACACCGATTACGATTGCCATTAGAGCAACCAGAATGCCTGTAATTAATTTCTTTTATAGCTGGGAAATACAACCCAACACCCAAACGACAAACCCAGAACAAAGTTTTTCACTGTGTACATTGAAAGCTGAACCTGCACATGGATTTCTAAAATCTTGAGCCTAAATTTGTACGGAATAGGCTAACTAGCAAACTGCAATGCAAGCTACACAGAAAATTCTGTGAGATAAAATATATGTCATCTCACCCATTTAAAAAACATTACAGGGAAGTGCTGCGTTGAAGACAGCATAACAACAATAAATGAAATTAATTCAATCCAATAGTAATAGGAGTGTATAAGAGCACTTGGAAACACGACAGCTGCTTCCCAAAGGATACAGTACACCAAATACGCCTCCCACTTTTCGCTTGATGCCAACGTAGGTAGAACTGTCCAAAATCCAGAAGATGCAAGAAGTGCGAGAGGACTCGTGCTCTACATTATTGAGCAGGTAAAGACAGAAAACCTGCAGCCCCACTTTCGGCTGCCTATGACAAATCAGTATCACTGTAATTTAGTAGTAACTCATAGTCTAAATGTTGACCCTTTGGCTTTTAAGACCTTAAGCATTGGTTAGAAAGTCTGCGTGAAATTACATGAGACACTTCAGCTTGTCCAGCAGTTTGCTATGGCTTCTCTTGTCCCTCCTGTCCCGCTGAAAAGCCAGAATGAGTAAATTGCGTCAGAGTATTCCGTTACACCATGGTTTTGTATTAAACACAGCTCCTTCCAGTACAGAGGCAAAAGCACAGTTTACAAAGCCAACCAGCAAAATAACATTAATATCTGGTTTGTCCACAAGAAGCGCTATTGTTTTAAGTGGTTTTATATAAATTACTTCAAGGGATCATTTTTAAACAAACAGATCAATAGAGGAGGATAAACACCAACAAATCAGAGGAAACCTTCAGTATCGAAAAGATAATTCATCACACAGGAAAAGGCAGATTTTCCAGCTGGATGTGGCTGCTTTCAAACCAAACTCTTTTGTGACACTTTGAAGACTGGACTAGAAATATCATGGATTCCCCACAGGGAGGCGGACTAGTAATCCACTAATAGCGACTCTTTCCAACTCGGAGATGCCCCTACTGTAGCACAGTATGACTGCTTTGTGGATCGATGTTCAAAGCTAAAAGGGAGCTACATATTTCTGCACTGAAGCTCTTCTATATTCCACCCACCAGTTTACAGCACCAAGAGATGAAAAAGGTTTGAAAAAGATTAGGCTCCCTCTTTAACCTCCGAACGCTATAGAACGCAACACACGGGAGTCCTAGAGATTAAAGGCAGCACATTGCAAGAGGATGAGCGCTTTTGAGATTAGAAATATAGATAACAAAACCAAGAAAAGGGGATTGTAACTGCTTCATTGTAAGTATTATCCACTGACATAAAAGCATGACTTCAACACCTTTCTTGATTTTTTTTTTTTTAATAACTGAGCCTCGTAGCTTCTGTATCTGACAGGATCTGAAAGGAGTCTTACAAAAACTTTGGGAGGCAAGAGGGTCTTCTCAGTTACCCACCGCACACCGGACTACTGAGTAGGATCAAATGAAAAATTCATCGTATTTGTAGTTGGCATGTTAAACTGCACTGGGCTAAAGTTATTGTCTGCACTAATTCTGTCTCTGCTCCTCCAGTTCTGACGCCCTCAAAGTACCTGACCTGCACTCATCAGTCAGCACAGTTCCCACAGGAGAATACCTGGGCCATCGGAGCAATCTGGCTGGGAATATGAAATTAATTTTTTCCCTTATTGCAGCAATTAAAAAAAAATCCACTGGTTTAGACCAAACAGATTTTTTTCTCTTTTAAATCCCCTGTGAAGTTGTTTGAAAGTTACTGTGCAGTAATTGCCTCACGATCAGCTGGCCAGCTACAGATCACTCGGTCATTTCCTTGTTTTACACAGCAATGGGAAAACATAGGAGACTTAGTGGATGTAATTATCCTATAATGTGATTTTACTGAATTTCAGCCGGTCTCGCATTAACGATATTGTTTGTGTACGTGTTATTATTTCTCTGTTTCTACTGAACGAAGAAAATCAATTTGTCCCCACGGGGAGCAAAGCAGGTGCTTCCAGAAAGATGCCAGCGAAGAGCTGCAATAAGTACAGGTTTTCAGCACCCAGGGGAGACCCACAGAACTTTTACTTTTGTCAGAAACCTGCCTTGTATTTGGCAGAAATTTGGCAAAAATTACTTGAATCAAAGATGTTTCAACAAAACACTTCAAATTTCATCTCAGACTTGGGGGGGGCTTATCATAGACTTATAAGGCATGCTATTATACCATGTCATTTAGTAAAACTCGGGTATAGCATAGAATGGAATAAATACCTTTTCACTCTTATATTCTTTTTCTACATCCTGATCTTTGCTGACTTTGATTCCCTTAGGCTGTACAGCAGAAACCACCTGGAAAAAATGCACATATTACACACATTAGAAAGAGCATTAGAGCTGCAAAACAAACATCCAAAAGTTAGGTAATGACAACAATAAGGCTACCCAGTGCACTCTTCATTTTGCCCCATGTAGAAGGGCATTGCACTGCAGTCTTTAAATTATGTTCGTTTACTGAATTTACAAACATTCTCTACTCTTTTTAGTGCTCACTGTTTGATATCTACCCCCCTCTCTTCATTCAATTAAACATTACTCTTAAGTCATAGAATCATCGAAAGGTTCTGGTTGGAAGGGACCTTAAAGCTCATCTAGTTCCACCCCCCTGCCACAAGCAGGGACACCTCCCCCCAGCCCAGGTTGCTCCAAGCCCCGTCCAACCTGGTCTTGAACACCTCCAGGGATGGGGCAGCCACAGCTTCTCGGGGCACCCTGCGCCAGGGGCTCTCCACCCTCAGAGTGAGAAATTTCTTCCTGATCGCCAGTCTAAATCTCCCCTTTTCTAGTTTGAAGCCATTCCCCCTTGTCCTATCACTACATGCCCTCATAAAAAGTCCCTCTCCAGCTTTCTTGTAGGCCCCCTTTCAGATACTGAAAGGTCTCCCCGGAGCCTTCTCTTCTCCAGGGTGAACACCCCCAACTCTCTCAGCCTGTCTTCGTAGCAGAGGGGCTCCAGCCCTTTGATCATCTTTGTGGCCTCCTCTGGACCTGCTCCAACAGGTCCGTGTCCTTCTTGTGCTCCAAAGCTGGACACAGTACTTCAGGTGGGGTCTCACAAGAGCGGAGTAGAGGGGAAGAACCACGTCCCTCAACCTGCTGGCCATGCAGGCCAAGTCAACAATATGGATGTGCATCCTTGATACAGAGCTCAGTATGGACTCCTGAAGTGTCAGTTCTTAATTATCCAGATAGAGACCAGTGTCCATGCACACAGACACCTTATAAAAGGGAGCACGTTTAGTCTCCGTGAAATATTCCTCCTTGTTGTTCGTTATTCTTTCAAAATGTAATATATTCCCACTCCTCTGGCAACTCCTTATTTTGGTGAATGGGAGTCGGGACTGTGCAGTACTGCTGAAAATCTGTGAACGTCCAGTTTCCTACAGCCTACAGTTCAAAGCAAAGCAACTCAAATTTCAAGGTATCTGTCTTCCCCTTGACCTCCCTAGGGTGCCTAGGAAAGTAAGGGTCAGAGATACAGCTGAACGCTTGAATGTTCTGACAGTTTTTTTGGATCTTTTCTGTGAAAAAAGGCGACACAGGAAGGGAGCCAACTCAGTTACCATCACTGTGATTTTTGCCATCACTGCTTAAGCACCTTCCCAGCATAGCTGGTGAAAGTCTTAATACATTTTGAAAGACTCCCTGGAACACTGGACAAATAACGGACACAGTTGTGCCAGATTTGTCTACAGCTGTCAAAAAGGTCTCCTCAGGTCCACTAATCCACCAAAATTCTCAATGAAATTGTCAAATTATACCGAAAGTACACAGAAGTCTTGGGTGTTTTGTGTATACTTCAAGGCAGGCAGAATTGTGTGCCTTTTCTTCCTAAGGCATTAAAAGGTTTCTTGCCTTGGCTTTGCAGATGAGGAGGCATCTAAATCGCTTGAAATTTAACTCGCTCCCAAATAACTACTTCAGGTTCCTTTGACGACACATTTTACATAGAGTTGCTAGTGTGAATCTGGCTAATTTTAATTAAATTTTTGTTCATTTGGATAACAGACTGTATTTTTAGATTATGAAATATAAGCAAATTAAAATACACAAGGCCAGAGTCAATTACACAGGTGGGAGAACTGAATTAACACCTAGTCAACAGATGTACATCTACTTGATTTACATCAGAGAAACAAGGTTTCAAATCAGGCCAGACAAATAATCAATCAATCGCATGGTCTATAAGAAAAAACTGACAGAAAGGATGGACGCAAAAATTGATGGAACTTGCTGAAAGAAATTTAGCCAAGTCTAAAATAAGATGAGTATTACCCATTTATTATGTTCCGGAATAAAAATAGATATAAACTTACTTTTGGTACGTTAGACAAACCCTGAACCACAAACACGACAGGATTTCCCGCATTCTTGATAGCTTCTACTGCTTCCTCGTGTGTGGCGTTTTGTAGGTCTACCCCAGAAACCTAACAAACAAAGTTTATTTTTATTAGGTAGGGTAGGTTTTGGCACAGAGTCATTACAAGAGATCACACACATTCGCAGAAGATCTGAGAAGTATCTGAGGAAGGTACCAAAAGCAGTCAAGAGAAATTATTTTTAAAGTGTATTTCCATGATGGTTTAAGGAAAAGTGTATTACTTAGTATTCATAATTAAAAGACGGCCATATGTTTCCTAACACAATCCTTCTAGATAAAAACATAAGTAATAAGATTGTCAGAAAATGCTAGATATAATGGTAGGTATAATAGGACTCTTTCAGATTTTACCTGTTTGTGAACCAAACCTAATTTGAAACAATTTTTCAAAACTTCACACAACACCCTGAAGCACATGCAAGAACGGCACTATCAGCCTGGGAACCCAGATTCAGTAGTATTCATTTGGAGAAAAATGAATACAAAATTAACACAGAGCCAGAGATGAGAGCCAGGAACAGCTTTCTCTCTACAGCACCTGCCAGAATTGAGGATTTCCCCCAAATAGTAGTTTATCAGACTGTTAACTATTCTAAATTAACACACACAAAATAACAGACCACATTTCAGTATGAAAAGTCTGTTCTTCTACATAGTATAACTTATGCTTATAAAGGTATGCTACAGCTTATTACTCATTTATACGGGAAGAAGGCACTCTCATTTTTTTCATATCCCATCAGATACCAGGACCTATCTTTTCTTAAATATAGCGGAGAATGTTAAAAGAGCTCCATATTCAGACCTTAAAAAAAGAAAAGACGACATTCTTTTGGTTTTCAAAACACAGTGTTGTCAGTACTTCATGAAGTGATGGCAGTATTTTGTCCCACTCTCCTCCCAAAGCTTTTTGAGTCAATCTTTGTTTCTTAGAATGAAAAGGTAAGTTTATCTGCATTTACCTCAAGTATTTTATCTCCAGTTTTTAATGCCCGTGTTCTTCCTGCTGGGCTGTCTTCCAAAACTTGTTTGATAAAGATCCCTTTAAGTTCTTCTCCATTCTTTAGGCGCTTTATGACAGTTTGTCCACCAACAATACTGATTCCAAGAGACACATGAGGGTCTCTAAAGATCTCAACACTGAAAAAATATATGCGGTAGTTTAACAGCTTGAAACAGTTTTTTAAACGATAAATGCAAAGCCTTAAATAAATGTAAGCTTTCAAGAAGATTTAATAGACTAAAAGGATGAGAGCCTTCTTAGGCTTCTGGCTTTAACAGAGGCGGCTTTTTACCCTCAGTAGACCTCACCCGACAAAAAGAACAGAATTCTGCTGCCAACCCATGCCCACTGCTCTTCCAAATAGGCTTTTATTTCAGAGAAAGTCACGGTAAAACAGGCAGGTCTTCAAGTAAACACCCATCCTCTTTCCGTTTAAGCAAATTGTCTGGAAATGGCAAATACTACAAGCGGTATGCTAGACAAATAATAAAACAAAGCATTACACACAACTTGCTGAAGAGTGACTTCAGTGTCATATTAATGAGTTTAGGCAAAAATTTTCTGATCACATTTTACTTAGGACCATAAAAACAATTCGCCTAAAAATGTTAACAATACAACAAGGATGTGGCTAAAACTTGGCTCGGCAATTTGGAATTCCGCCATTAAGTTTAGCGGAGAACCCACGGAAGAGGAGACAGCAGCACTATGTGCATTGTTCACACCTAATAGTTATTAAATGAGCAAGAACCTGCAGGTCATCCACAACGTAAACCCGCCAAGCTCTCCCAAGTCAGCTGTATAAATAGAAGGCATAATTCTGTTGAACATCTGTTAAAAATTCGCTGTATCTAAGAAAGCCCAAGGTACACAAGTACCTTAAAGTTATTGGCGGTGGAGGGAAGAAAAAAACCCAGGAGAACTAATCGGGCTCACAGAAAAAGAGACATAAGGTAAATGGGAAGAAATAATGTAATCATATGAACATACGTCCGTGGTGATCCCCAGTGGCTGAAGTTTGGAGTTTCTTCTCCTTCTCCTTCTTCTCTCTCAGGTAATTCACTAATTGGGGACAGAGGGAGGGGAGGAATAAAGAATAAAAAAAAGGCATCACACATGCCAGGTCGCAATTCCTTGCATATTTTGTATCTGGCAGTGAGACAGCAACGCCTCCTCACACTGTCCAGTTTAAACCAAATGTGCAGAGTCAACAGACCAGACAGGAATTTTTGTATTTAGGTTTAAATGTACTTAAGGAATGCTCCAGAAATAAACATGATGGGCAGACCAAATTTATAAGCTGCTCTGTAATACACAAAGCTGCACTACGCTTCCTCATTCAAAACCACTATTTGAGCAATTAACATTTACTTTCTGATAAATATGCTGTGATTCTTATAGAGGGATATAAACACGATAAAACCAGTCTAGCTGACCAGAAAGCAGATCATGATGCAACCGGGAGAACAGATCCGGTGTGCTGCATAAAACATCCCAGAACAGGGTGTTAATTAAACTTTTATACTATATGTGACTCACCTAGTCACAGACTAGGAACGGAAGTATGGAATTGCAAGCCCCCACAGAAAGGCTGAAACAATACATCCTTGCACATGTTTTTCTGTAGATCCTGAGAGCTATAAATGCTACTCAAAGTGCAAAAAGGAAGTAGGACGTTGCGCTGGAGAAATAATCCCCCTTCACCTTATTGTTGAGCTGCTACCCCTCTGAGGGAAGATTCCAGATGAATTAGGGAAGTACTGCGGATTTGAAACAACAGGCCCAAAAGCATATCACCCAAAACTGGTGGGGCAAGAACGGGACACTTGACAGATGTGGCAAATATCTATAACCAGTGCCAGCTCAAGGTGTCTCAGCACCACTGGCAAGACTAAAATTTCCTGCATGGGCCTGAGAGCCACGGCTGAACTGCTCTTCCCAAAAGGAAGAAGAAAGGAAAGAGAAAACCAAGAGGACAGAGCTATGATAAGGAGCTAAGGGGAGAGCTCCTTAAGCAGTAATGACCAATGCTGCAGGTAAAGACTACATCCCTCTCCTCCAGGCCACATTCCCTCACTGTGGAGTAAGTGAAGTAGATGGCAGAGCTATTGACACTTTTCCGTCCCAGTACTCAGAGGAGGGAACGTGGGAAGTAAAGATTCAATAAGGTCATAAGGCAGAATTCAGGTTCTTGGGCAAAAGTCACAGAACTGACCACCTATGTACATCTTACCGTCTCACACAGCTTTTGATGATTAGTCAGCTAAGTAAAGCAAGAAGACAGTTAAGATCATTAACTGAAAATCTTCCAAAACCCAAAATCTTTCTCCATACCTGCACAACGCTGTTCTAGGCTGAGCTAAGGTGGTTACTCTCCCAGATTCTGAATTCTTAGAAGAGACATAATCCTCCCCTTTCAGTTCTTCCTTTTTAATAGCTTCCAGATCAACAGTAAGTCCAGGTCCTTTAGAGTCAATCCGAAGCTCTGAACCTGAAGAAGAAAAGGTGTAGATGTGAACTTTTGCTTCCTCTGTCCCTGCACCTACCCTTAGCTCACCATGTTCCAAATATTGATGTTGCATGATGATAGATGATGTTGCATGCTTAGAGATACAGAACATTTATTTTTGAAGGAAATTTAAACCACACTAAACATTCTTATAGCACCTTGCTTCTGATGTACACGCAGTCAAGTAATAACAGGAAATGCCAAATATTTGTGGAACCGAGAAACGCTTAGGTACAACTTACATGACAGACACTCCTCACAAAAACACATGATTACAAATAGCAAATCCATTCTTTATGCAGGGAGAGCGGTGCAAAGCCCTGGTCCAGCACGGAACCCTATCACGCTGGGGAAGACTGATGTCATTTTGGTGACACAAGTACCAATGTTAATTGAACCCCCAGAGCTTCTTGCAAGAGTCGTCAGTCTGCCACTGTAGCTTACACAGTGTCTGCTGTACAAGAAGGTGACAAAAACGAAAGAACCCAACCTCTTTCTCCCAGTCAGTGAGTGCTGTCTCAGGCAGGCTGATAAATTTATTTCCCTGATGATCTACCAAATTCTAATCATCCATCTCTGGCCATCTGACAAGGAGCACAGATCACAAACCGAAGATATGGGCCAATTATCTACCATAGGGTTCACTTGCACATTTTGGTTGTAGTAAAGTTACCTCCAGAGCCGGTCACATCTCTTTTTTTTTTTTAAAGTGAAAAAAAAAAAAAAAAAAATCTATAAAATCAGCAATCAAAAGTGATCAAGACAAATTCCTGACAGAAATTACAGGCATGAGCTATTTTACTTATGCATGGAGTCCTACTGGGGACATTAACTACACAGAAGAAAGTGATTCTCCACAGGCAGGACGAAGCTGCGGCCACTTTCAGTATCACTTGTGACAACTGTAAGCGGAGGAGGAAGCAAGATCATGAAGCTGAAACCTATTCGAAGCCAGCCAGTCTTGAGCTTGCAGAATTCTTCATTTGAATATTTTATAATTTGAAAGCATATGAGTTTTGGTATAAAATTTGAAATGTGTAAATATGAAATTATACGATAAAGAAAAAAAACTTCTTACAAACCTAAATCCATCTTGGTTTTTGCTCCTGACTGGGTAGTTTCAGTATCAAATATGTCTTTTTGGTAGCCACTGTGTGCTGTGATTCCAGAAAATAGCGAACTTATACTAGCACTTTCTTCACACTTCACAGAGGAGAAAAACAAGTAATTAAAGTTAGAAAGCAATAGTATCAACTTATACAGGGGTATTTGACAGGAACATTGATTTTTACAGCAAACATTCACATTATCTCAACTACATTCATATTTATTCAGACAACTATGAAATACTAACTGTTCATTTATGCACTATATTAAGAAGAGGCATGAAAAATCTTATGAGCAATTGCAGTATAAAGCAACTGCATCTTTCTACTTGCCTGTAATCCAGACAAGTTTTTTACTCTTGCTCATTTGTTGTTTTTAAGTAGCGAATGTATAAATTTAATATTGTGCACTCTGGTGTAAAACTGTCGGTAGAAGCTGCATTTTAGCCTGTTTATGTACATGGTGCGTAAGGGGACAAGCCAAACAAAACCTGAAATTCTCTTTGGCTGTGATATTAAATCCTTTTCCACTTCAGGTTTTTCGTATAAAAGCATACTTCTCAGAAGCTGGTGCATGGAAGGCTGATACTATCACTTTTTTGTTTGGCAAGTGAATGAACAAAGACTCAGAAAAAAATAATTCTCGGAATACTTGAGGAGGACATACAAATAAAAGCTTTGCAATCTACCTGAAGCTCTGTCTCCTCCTGCTCCCTTTACCCACCAGTACGCTTGGTACAATTGCTTCCGCTACACCATTTTTCACACAACTGCACTATCGTCTGGCTCAAGGAACTGATTTGGGTTAAAAATCATGAGGAAAAGAGGGAGTTCCTCTCACTGACTTTGCTGCTGAAGCCCCGGACTTGTTACCATGAAGTAACATTCTGCTATTACGACTATGCACCGTATTAGTACAGCTTGCAAAAAAGAACTGAGCCCACAAGTCAGCGATGGGAAAGGATGCAAGTACAGGGTGCCTGTAAATACACCAACCACAGCACATATCTCATCCGAGCAGTTAAATATACAGACACAAAGTAACCAGAAGAACCTTCCAAAATGTACAAAAGTGTAGACTGCTGTCTGCTAGAGGTACCCAGATCTCATCTAGTAAGTAAAACACTAGAAAAACTCTCTTACAGAGTTTAGGTCTGGAATTTGCCTTAAGGTATGGGTCCCATGGTCAGGGTTCAACACTGACACCAACACATCATTCCTTACCATTTGCTCTTTATTGAACGGATATTCCAGGGACTGTTTTGGACTTAAGTTAACACTGGACCTTAAGTCTTGTATTTCAGTAGTCTCAAGTTGCTTTGCCCATCGTTCTGTATTAAGATTCCTCTCTGAAGTTGCCTTCTGTCCACACGATGCATTATATTTCAGGAAGTCTGAATCTCCTCCATACTCATCATCCACCAACATTTCCCGTTCTTCATCCACTTCTGTTCTGGGTTTCAGAAATTCACGCATCTCCCAGGACTCCTCATACTTATTGTCATTTTGAGAAAGCTGAAATGACCTTCCCAAGTCCAAACTTGGTTCATCAACAAGTTCTTCTTTAAAAGGTGTTTCATCTCTGAAACCCTGCATAAAACATCACAGGAATACAGATTTTACGTTATGTTTCTTGCTAACTCTTTTAAAACTATGTTTTATGTTAGGCCCATATTAAAAGCACATCCTGATTTTTAAAGGGAACATCTTCTACCTTTTCATTTTCTAAAAGAAAATACCCTCTCTGACTTATGATTTTAAGACCAAAAGTAGACGTTGCTTTTTTTTTTTAATATAAAGAAATTCAAGTTGCACAGCTTAGATGTTGCTGCAGTCATTCACAATAACCAATCTGTACTGAAGTTAGGGAATGAGAATTATTAAATAACATAAAAAACCTAGAGAAAAAAGTATATATAAATCCAGCTAAAGTATCTCTGACCAGACTTATCTGCGATCACTTTATGAATGCATGTACATTTCTTATAATACCATCAGCTAAATAAAAAACGGCCTGAGTTTGCTTATGCAACAGTATCAGCAATAAAAAAACCCAACAAACAAAACCAAAAGCCACACTCATTCCTCCCTCTCTTGGGTATTCCATACGATATTCTAACCTGCGGAAGAGGGGAAATGGATGACCCACATCTTTAAAAAGAAAAGGGACATAATTGACGGTTCATTATCCAATACTCTTACTGTTTCAAAGAGAAGAGTGCTCAACTTTCTACTGAATTCAAACCAGAGAACAACAAACAAACAAAAAAAACCTGAAAACCCAAACAAAACCAAATGAGAGCCACTCTGAAAGATCTCACTCAGCAGTTCTTTTTCTGGGATTTGTTGCGTGCCTCCCCAGTTTCCAGTGCTCCGTACTTCTCCTACACCGAATGGGGAGCTCGTGGACTGAGTCCGTGCAGGCGTCTCTGAAATTTTACGCCTTGCACCGCCACCAGAAAGCTTGCCACACACAGAAAACTTTTCCTCTCTTTTCTTCAGGCCACCAAGTATGTATGCCCAAACCCAATCTTCAAGGCACCAAAACCCCAAACGCTGAAACCAATCTACAGATTCAGGGGTCCTCAATCAAAATGTTTTCCTTTCTGCTTCCTGCCCCTTCCCAGACTCCCCGAGGTACTTCACTATTTCTGACCTTTAGCATCAGAATCCTGTTTTGTTAGGTTTGTAGAAATGCAGAAGAAAAAAACCCAGATGCTGCCAAAATGTTCACACAGTTCAAGCGAGAGGCAGGAGAGAAAACAAGAGACAGGCAAGAGCATAAGGAAACAATGCAATAATACGAGCTGGCGTAAAAGCAGAGCATTAGCAACCCAGAAATTAGCACATTTTTCATAAGCGTTAAATGTTCCTTTAATCTATTTGACCTGTGTACCTCAAGCTCAAAAAATACCCAGTCTGAAGAGATTCTAACTCTGTTCATCTTTACTTCATTTCATTTCACTTCACTTCTGCAGCATCATTCTCCAAACACTTCTGCAAGAGGCACCAACTGCATCGCTGTATAAAACAGTTGACCCAGCTCAGAACCACGCAGCCATTCGTATTACCATCTCCTGATACAGCACTTAGGTATGTATAATCACAGACTGCTGCACTGCAGTGGCAGACGCTACCAATGGAATAGGGAATACTGCAAACATGACAGTCAAGCCTACTGTTGTAGCATATAAAATCTTCAAGTTCCTTTTTTTTTTTTTTCTTTTTTTTTTTTTTAAAGTCAGCTTTGTCAGCGCTATGCTAGTGCACAGGAGTGGAAGCCATCACGACACACCACTCTTGGCTCTTATATGAGCAGGTAAGATAATAAATGGATGGAAATTTTATACTACTGCTCTAAGCTACTATCGCTGCTGTCATATATAAGGTAAAAAAAAATACAAGCAAATACCTCTGCATGTATTTTGTACAAACTGATCACTCCAGTTTCTATATTCAGCCGGACTTTAAGATAAATTACTTAAAAATACTTAATAACATTAGTTTTATTTAGTGAGCAGAGAAAAAAATCCGAGCTGGCAGAGGACTAATTGCTCTGCCAGGAACCCTTCCTATGCACCTGGAAAACAACAAATTCCGTTTTACATCATGAAAATCAGTAAATATCATGGCCAAGCTAATTTCTATATAGTTTGCCTACATCCACCCTGTAATATTGCTCCTTTTGGTGGTCCTAATATACTTTTTCAGTATTAAAAATACATTTATATCCAGAGACAGGTATCATGTTTAGCAACAAGAAAATCTAGAATTTATTTTTATTACTGTGTTGCAGTTCCGGATGATCCTTTATGTATTGTCTTTTCTGGTCTAAAAAGAATGTACTTACCAACATGAATTAATAAAAATTTTGCAAAGCACTTGAGAACAGATGAAAATTAAAAAATATCCACATCTCTCACTCTACACAGGTCAGTATTGCAATATTATTGGCTATTACCCTGGTATCCGAGTTTCTCACTACCTTTAGTGCCTCCTCCTCCCACAATAAACAGAATTATTTCTCAGAAAATAAGAAAAAGGAGAATTGAGGAAGAGAGTAAAGAAATCACTGAAGACCACAGAGGAGGTCTATGAAGAAGAACAGATTTCAAGCTTGTCTTATACACTAGACTACTTTCTTGTTTTGCTTCAGTAAAATAAAAATTGTTCTGCTTCCATACCTTACTTTCTTCGCAAAGCTGAACCAACTATTTATGACTACTAATAACGTAGCATTCCTATTTCATATCCAAGGTAACCCAAGGTATTTTAATGACGTAGTAAATTTGATAAGGCAGTCTGGGAATCGCATTGGCAAGTGCCATGCATATGCTTACTCTTCAGGATACAATTAGGATACAGTTAGCTGTTAGTCTTTTTCAGAGGGAATCTAGCCTGAATTCTATCTGATACTTAAGTCTTAGCTGAAAGACATACTATTTTTTTACTTTAAAACATCATTTCCTGTACGTATAAACTTAAGCTGAATCAAAAGAGTAACCAAATACCTGTGGTGCTTCAAGTATTATTGAGAAATTAATATTATCTATTGGTTCTGGAGATCCAGGGCTGGTTTTAATGTTGCTGGAATCCACACTGTGCATAGTCTCCTCCTCTTTGCTTTCTCCCTAAGAAAGGGAATCAAAATGACAAGTCAGGAAAACAAACAAACAGATTCCCACATTTTTGAATAAACTAAAAGGGAGAGGGAGAACCAGCCATTAGAAAAGAGATGGAAAAAAGTTACAGATTTATAAAAAAGGAAAGTCATAAATGGAGGAGACAAAGACAACAGCTTTTATTCTTTTATGATATCAGTATAGATATAGTAAAAAATAGAGAGATGTGTGGGAAAGAAAGAGAAATACAAGGATATGAACAATGAAATATCACTTTGTAGAAAAGGAAAGAATATATTTAACAGCCTTTCTACATTCCTACTTCACCACTCCTCTACCAGTTTGAATTACAAGCACTTTCTATTAGATGGTGCTTTACTTTAATTAATTTTGCATGGGTGCCCTTGATGAACAATACTGCAGTGTTCTCAAGCAAACTACTGTCTGTTCCAAAGCCCTGATTCTAGAAAAAGGAAATTCTACTTGAATTTACAGTCTTGACTTCAAACAGATTAAGTTTCTTTGAAGTCAGTGGAGCTCAAGCAAGCTGTTAGCAGTGTCTTACTTAGAGTGAAATGGACTTCAGCACATATTTTAACTGATTTGCTGAACTGCTTGAACCATGTTACACCTATGCATAGGGCCAGTGCGCATAGGTTTGCCCAGACATGTCTTCTGATTCCATGTGGATGTTCCTCTTTCAGGAGGAACTTTAGAACGCTGGTTTTCCAGCCAGACCTTTTGGACATTGAGCTGTCCATTTGCCAGCTAGCCAGAATTTCCGGACATGTTGAGGTGCATGCATAGCTACTTAGTTTCTTCCACATGCATACAAACTTATACTCTGAGTTCCGCCACCCCCTGCCAAATACAACCACCCAGCCTACATGTCATAAAAACCAAATAGGAAAAAGTTAAAAATCAGTCCTTACCACCAAGGGCTTGCAGATTCCAAGAGAAACTGTACCTGGGGGCACAGATTTCAACACTTCCACTGCCTCTGCTAAAGTGGCGCTGTCCAAATACGTCTCATTTACAAACACCAAGCGATCACCCGGTAAGAGCTCGCCCCCACGTTCGGCTACTCCGCCTGCCACCAAAGAGCTGATCACAATGGCTGTTCTTGTTGGATCCAAGGGATCCTGAAAAAAGAAAAAAAAAAAAAAAAAAGAAAAAAAAATTCAAGGCCCCCAGAAAGATGGTGTTTATTTTGAGTACGTAAAGACCACTTAAGCACATTCATCATCCAATAGTACAGAACTGAAGCTTGCTGAGACACTCCAAAGGACTGTCTGCTAATACCGCCAAGGCTTACAGTTTACAAAAAGAAAGGTTTGCAGTTGGAAGGTATTCTGTCACTTCCCCAATCCATCAAGAAATGTCAAGATCCGAAAGCAGACTGATACCCTGCCTGCCCTCTCCTTCAGTACACAGAAACGGCCAGGCCAACCTGCAAATAGAAGAACAACACTGGCACTCTTCCACAAGCCTCCATCCAGCCCGTTACGTGCTAACGTTACATAAAATAACCATTCTGAATGCCATTCAAGAGCTTCAGAGCAGCAAAACTAATGTTAAAAGAAATCATTGCAAGATTGGAAATTTAATGAAAAATATTATCAAATTAAAAATCAAACCCCAAACATTCAAGAAACAGGAGTATACGTTTGCTATATTACTGCAGCATTCCTGCTTTGTCAAATCTGCATGACAGCCTATAAAAGACATCTTCTCCACCCATGAAGCTTCTTTAATAGCGAATACAGGGGACAGCAACAAAAGAGTAGCTAAGATTATTACTGAAGACAAGGAACACTCTTGTGGTGTACACACAGGAATGTGAAGTAGAAAATATTCTACACATTGGAGAGGCTGGAAATTGATGCAAAGATATTCACTTCATTTAATATTTTTTTTTTTCCCCGGTATTAGCCTTTGTGTTGTGTCATGTACCATTTCTATCATGCATTCAGCCATTGAAAAATTCATCCTCAATCCAATGAAGTGATCATAAGTTCTTACAAAGTTGCAGAAAGACACACAAAACAGATTTATGGCTTTTTTTGTTTGTTTGTTTCCTTGTTTTTTTTTTTTTTGTTTTGTTTTTTTTAAGATTAGAATTAGCCCTTCTACCCCTTGCTAAGGGCTCATAAAGTTCAGAAATGCTCCTTTTATGCACTGGGTCTTCAAATGCATAATCATGTTCTATTTTTCCCTCAGGACCTGCATCTTATTCAGGGCACGGGAGGGAAAGAAAAAAGGGCAAAATTCAAATCACAAAGACCACCATGAATTCAATACCTCAGTGTTAATTTGAAAACAGGAATGCTTTTTTAACTCTTTATTTTCATATAACTATACATTGCTTTCCAAGGCAACATGTTTTTTTAAGGTATGCGCAAACGTATGAGGCAATGAATGTAATATCTGTAAATGGCTGAAATTAGAGAACCGAAATCAGAGTTCAGCAGGAAGAGCCATGCTGAAGCTGAATTCAAGTAAACACATATTACTAATAATTCTCTCCTCTTCTACTGCTTAATCCTGCCATTTTATGATCTTCCCAAACACTGGGTACCCGCGTCGTACAGAAGAGGCTTCCTTGCGAGTATCGTGTCTCGATAATCAAGCCCAGCAACCTCCCTCCTGAACCCGTGCCAACGCGCTCGGGCTGTCCGCCTGGCTACGCTCAGACCTGCCTCGCACAGCGCCGAGGGGAAAGGATTTCATTTGTTTCAAACAGCAAAAGCTATCCACACTCTGCAGACGCTTGGGACATTTTTAGAAACAAAACAACCCCCAAACGCAGGAAGTTCAGAAGAAGAATCCAAAGGATTCCAAGACGGGGGGGAAAAAAAAAAAAAAGAGGTTTTGCTTCAAGAGTGCTGAATTTTGAAAATGTGAAGTTAGTGCTGCCCTTTGTGTAGAGAGGCAGCTTTGCCTGCCCTGGCCGACCCAGCCATGTGCCTAACCATCCTGATGACAGCTGACCACAGAACAAACGCTCCGTTTGACGCAGCCTTTTGAGACGTTCTTAATTTTTGGGTTTGCTCCAAAGCAAAATAAAAATAACCTTTGGGACTTGTTTGCAAAACCTGGATCGTGTCGAGACAGCCATTTTCAAGCAAGTACGGCACTGCTCACATCAGGAAGGCTTTGCTAAGAGAACTAAACCAGCAAGTTTTCCTATCACGGGCTCATCTTGCCATGGCAAGCAAGGTTTATGCTGGTTCCCTAAATGGGTGAGCGCTCTCTCAGCAAAACTACACCTTTGCTGACACAACAGCTTTTATAATATGACTTTTGCTGGCTTAGCTATATTGATAAAAAAAGGAACAAAACAAAGGCGGCACTCATCCTTACCGGTGCAGATAAGCTGACAAAAATTTGCGAGTCAATGACTGGCCCAGTAACTATGGTGCTGGCTGAGAATGTAGGAAAACCAGGTTCAAATCCCTGCTCTGTCTGATCTAAAGCTGCTCTTTTTTGGGTTCTAGACCAGAACCACTTAAGTAGGACATGGGAATCTCACCATTAGCTTCTTCTATGCAGATAATCAAGGTCAGTGGCCTAACTACCACATTTCCAATGAGAAACAGTCTGGTTTCAACTAAAGTTTTCACTGAAATAAAAACACTGTGGCTTCAATAAATCATCATGATTTGGTAAGAGATCATTTACGTGAAAAAGCATTCCAACCGGCTTTAATCCTCACGCTAAAAATGAAAACAGAGTTCCTGCAAACCTATGCAGTTCCCATGCAGTAAAGTTTCGAGACCAGCATGGTTATCCTCGCGGCTTCGCAACATGCACGAGCGTAACTATGTATTGGAATTGCTTCATGAAGTGCAGCAGCAGAAATCATCTTAAAAAAGGGGCCCATGTTAAAACCCGTTGATGAGGCAAATACAGAACGGGTTATAATTACACTGCTGTTTTCAAGCAGAGGGAGCTATTGTACAGGAAGAGAAGAGCAATAAAAACTACACAGCGACAGGGCTACGGCAGTAACACGAGCAGCGCTGTAAAACCCCGAGTGTGCATTACCAGTGACTGTGAATCGCAATGCAATTGCCATGAGGAACGCAACAAAAGCCGCACGTGAAGACACAGATCTACTGAATTTCAAGGACTAATCATTAATCCGTATTCTCTAGAATATAACACGAGGGAGATTGTAACTGTGGATTGCACCCTGCTTTTCTCATCAAAACAAAAGGAACGATGTTTTTTGGAAACCTTGCCTTACGATTTACACTCAAACCCGAATGCACCCCAAAGAACACCACCTGCTAAGACAAGACAGCAAACGCTGAATTCACATTCACATCTCGTAAACAGTGAGTGCAACTGGACTGCGTGGGTCGTTGCCTTGTTTTTCAAAGAAAGCAGTGCTAGCAGCAGGCTGCAAAACAGATTCTTACCTTCTATACTAACTGCAAAAGGCAACTTCACTCCCACAGTGCCCTGATGGACTTTGGGGCCACCTCTGTGTTAACAGACCAGCCAGAGCCATTCGAGGTTACTAAACAGCACTAACTGCTACTGCACACCTACCCTAAGGCTCTTGATTCATTTTACTTGGCTCACATTAAGCCAGATAATAGTGATTTTTAGTCACCAGCAGTCAGGACCGGATTTCAGTCTCTGCTTTAAAGCGAAAGGCTCGTTTACTTGGATGGAGTTTAGAGGCTGGGAAGAAACTCCCTCCCCAAACCCAGTGCTAAGATGTTGCTGTAATGGTACTCAGCTGGAATGCAGAAGTGACTCAACTTCGATAGTTCAAGAAATTATTACATGACTCTGCATTACAGCAGAGGGAGTGTGCACAGGACAGCCCCATGCAATTTGGTCATCTTAAAATGGGCATGAAGTAGGCTTGGCACATTTAAAGAGGAACTTTTAACTTCAGTTTACTGAAGGATTCCTTTACACAAATGAATCATTTATGAACAACGAGGAAAGGGATCAGACTGCAAAGTAAAGCTATCAGGAGACAAAAACCCATTAACTCACAAGCACTGACACAAATTCTTTTTTTAAAAAAAAGTATTACTTGTAAAAAAGTTTGCCACTTGTACAAACGACAAAAGTTGACCACTGGCATGCCCCAGCAGCAGCCCAGGATGCTGGCCTCCAGGTAACCCTTTGAGGAACTAGTAAGTTGTAGCTGTTGTCTTTTCCTTTGTGCTCGAGCCAGCCATAGACTATACGAACTTGTTTTAAATAGTCACAATTTATTCATACTTAGCACACCATATATTTAACTACGTTCAACCGTAGGTTTTCCCTTCCCCCCTACTGCTCCTCATCAAAATCCACAAATGTTTCCTGGAGTCCAGGTGTCAAATTTTTCTTCTTATTTTCAGAGCCTCATTTGTTCTGGATTCATTTAGCAGTGCAAAGAGTCAAGCAGGGGCCACTGCAGTTGCTGCCTCTGGGATCCCTGGATTCGGAGCAGTACGAAGTCTCTTAAAAACCTGAGCTCTGCTAAAACCTTAAGAGTCCCAGGAGCACCAAGTTAACAGAGTCCTATGTGCAACGCTGCTGGAGCGCGTAACTTTATTGTGGCTTCAAGTGAGGGACTCGAGCTTGCCACAGGCACCAAAGATTCACACTCTGCTAGCAGAACTCCCTAGGAACCAAATCTGGAGACATAACCAGTACAGCTCACCTTTGTCCATCACACTGGAAAGTTAAAATGATAACATCCGACTGACTCTTTCTCCGTCCTTACCGTAACGTGAGGTTTCTGCAGCAGCCAAGAGAGGGCACTCCAGGCCAGCCCAGCTCCCGCACTACCGGAGGCGTTTCATGCTCCGAGAGGTCCATCCCCGCCCGTCCGGCCCCAGCACCCGCAGAGCCCTCGCCAGGCGCTGAGGATGAGGAGCGTCTCTCCTATGCAGCAGGCTGTGGCTATAACTCCGCTGGATGTAAGCGGCTACCACGTTTTCGGGGGTTTTGTTTGTGTTTTCCCTTTTAAAGGCTCATATGAAAATGTAAGACAAAGCAGCGGGTGACTGACATTTACTGTGCAAAGTCACTCTCACTTAGTTACAGGCTATATTAGTTTTGGCATCCCTTACGATCTAAATTCAGCTAGCCCGACTTCCTAGAATATTTTAGCTTTCTTCAAGCAACAAACTGCCTGCTGCCACAAAAACACTCCTCTCAAAACACACATCAAAAATAGCATGGCAAAGGATCCCAAAAGAAACAGTTTGAAACTTTTTTCCTGTACCAATTTTGATTTATCTGAACAATTTTACATGTGCCAATTTGTATACTGCAGGTTTTTGCGAGAGAGCCAAAACAAACACATGTTAGAGCTCAGAGGTCAGAGCAACCCAGCTTCATTACATTTTGCATGGGACCACTTCCAGGTCTAACATACATATCCATATTTAAAACTCTTCAGTTTGCAAGTGAATAAGATACCAGACTGAAAGACTCTTAAACACAACACTGTAGCATACTGTACAAGGAACATATACTCGTCAACACCGAAAAGGACCAAACGCGTTTTGGGTTCCTCTTACTATCATGTAGAACAAAGGCAGAACTGCACGTGAAGTCATTTACCTGTATGCTCAGTATTGTGAAATTACTCAAAAAAACCTCATCCATGCTCTCATTTTGTGAAGCGCCACTCGCTCCCTTTGCAGAGCCACCCTCCACATACACACCAACAGTGCCAAGGGGATGCAAGAGGCAAGAATGATAAACGCCCCGCTGCCTTTTCAAAGGCACTAAGTACTTCCCCACAGAAGGGGAAGAGAGGAAGAGCCAGCTGTGAGTGAGGTCCAATTCCCTCCTTAAGGCGGCCTCAATTTCGGATTGAGAGTCAAGGTCCAAACCTTCTGTTCATTCACTCCAACATATTTACAGGAGTTGGCTGTAGGAACTGCCAAAGGTACTCTAAAGCCTGAAAAAACATCCCTGAGAAAGTGCTCAACTAGTTTTTGTTAGATCCACCGCATGGGCAATCAGACTGAAACACAAAGCATTTAAGACTTGT
Source organism: Vanellus vanellus (assembly GCF_965231255.1). NCBI lineage: Eukaryota > Metazoa > Chordata > Aves > Charadriiformes > Charadriidae > Vanellus > Vanellus vanellus. Next base: position 78,997,759 of record NC_138910.1, on the reverse strand, counting down.
TTCTGCCTCTTCCACTCGTATTAGACTGCAGTCAGCAGGACTACTTCGGAAGACAACTGCACAACGCACAGCCTCTGGCTGTACCAAAGAAATAAACTACAGGCTGATGTGCTGAAGTAATACAAACTTAAATACAGAACAATATTCAAGGAGGAACACTGAACTTTTGTGTGATGTAAGGCAAAGCACTGGAAATAAAACATAAGTATTTATTGATCTGCAGTGAGGGAATAAAGCAATGAATTTCAGAAGCTCTAGTGTGCAGGCAGCATTAATCAAAACTTCTGTTGTGGGAAATGTCAGCAAAGAAACAGGAATTCACAGAGAAAGAAAAAAAAAAACATAAACAAAACACACAGAGCCACACCCAAAGGAGGAGAGAGAAGAGCAAGATGAGAGTAGGTGGTACAACGTGTTTCCCACACTGGGCTTTCATCATCTGCCATCTGAAATCATATCAGTCTTCTGCAGCAAGAATGAACACAGTGGCCAGCAATTACTCAAACCCACGTAGGTCTGGCAGAGCTGGCAAGCACTACGCAGTCAATGTTCATCTGCTGCGGAAGAGGGATATGCAGCAGATAGTTGGGACGAAAGTGCCTCCAGGGAATGATCAAAAGAAAAAGATCTTACACGCTACTGCTATTCTCAAATAAAAAGATCAAAGATAGGCACTGACTATGGTAGTTTTGAAAGTGTCACTGTGCAGCGGACTCAGGTGCATGTCACTATCTTTTAATTTATCAAACTTCTCAATCAACCTAAGGTTTCATCCGCCTTTCATATTTGCTCTCAACAGAGCTAAAGTCACAGGGATTACATTCATTAGACTCTCTTAATATCTTATACTTTCAGACTTTCCAGCTCCAGAAAAAACACACTGAATGCTGACTACAGGGAAAAGCCAGAGATAAGAAAAAAAAAAAACCCTGAACTCATAAGGAAATGGAGGAAAGCCACTGTGTGATGAGATAAAGGAGGGATAGAGATGTGTGGGAATAAAGGAAAAAATACCGACGAGCCACAGGAAAAATTATAAATGGTATCACCTACATAACCTACAGTCAGTGGTCTTAATGCACATACTGGGTTTCATCAACTTTCAAATTCAAATAATCCCTGAACTAAAACTCCACCAAGACAGCCCAGCAAGCACTTCCAGCAGTTAGGTGTGCTGATCTCAACACTGTTAACAGTCTGTGGAAGTGCAGTGTGTGTTTTCAAACAAACCAGAGCTCTCTGCATGGGGAGCTTGCATCATAAACAAATGCATGAATTACGGAAGATTTGCTACAGAAAAAGCTGCAAAAGAAAAGTGGGGAGTAAGACAGGCCATTTTTTGCAACAAGGATGTACAGTGACTTGGCCCAAAGAAGACTTGCAACAGCATTGATGGTGGGGAAGACAGAAGGTCAGGCAAAAGGTTTGCTGCAAATTTCAAGGCTACTGCAAAAGGCAGTGAGGACAGAAAAACTCTGAGTGCAACACTACTATTTGGATTTGGGGAGCAGCATCTTCCAGAAGGGTGAGGTTTTAAGAAAACAGAATAGCTCATAACTTCCACGAGTTTTCAGAATTCTTCATGCTTATCCATCAGCACCTCAAAACTCATTGGTTCGGAACAACAGGTTGAGAGTTGTCTGGGTTGAGCTTCTTCACATCCATTGCTCCACCGTCTCCACAGGCTCACTGACAGACTAACGCAGCTTTCAGATAAGCAGCACTCAGTTGCACAGTTTCCTCTAGTCTTCCCTACATTATCTTACCCTTGCTGAGATTTGCCAAGTGTTTAACAGAAAATCTAGCTACAGATTTGTCCCTTTAAATTCTCGCCTTCTCTTGCAGGCAGAAGACATCTGTGGAATAATAATGAATTTCTTTGGTTTGGGTTTTTTTGTTTTTATTAAAAGCTATTCTTCCTAGCAGGAAATGAAAAAGAACAACCAGATTGGTAGAATTTGGGGGAATAGGGAAAACATTTCTAAAGGTTAATAATAATACTGCTTCGTATTTATTTCAAGGATATGCGACAAACCAAAGAAAAACAGATGTTCTCAGTAATGCTCCAGTTTCTCTGCAAACTCAGGTATTGTCCAGAACACCGGCTGTTGCAGCTCACAAAGGACAGGAGGGCCACCCCTAGGATATGCCACTCCACTCTGTACACGAGATCCCATCCTAACTTCTCGCTTAAAGTCAGACGGGTGGCCCCTGCCCAGTGTCAGGGCATACCCAAGCCCTAACGCAACTTCCCGCATCCCAGTTCTCCAGCTTCTCTACCTCAGCAAGCTATTCCTGTGTTTCTGTCTGCATCTCATGCTGAGATACACAGTCTCTTTGATTTCTTATTAAAATGGTTTCTGATCTCCCAATGCTTTTAGTACTGAGGGTTTGGAAACCGCTAATCATGAACACCCTAGAAACTTTACCAGGAACGTGCTCAATTGCATTCACCAGCTCTTCAGTCCTGAAAAATAGTATTTAAGCTGAACTCCAAGAGAAGTTTTCAAAAAGCTACATTGAATTTGATTCATGACACACTATTAAGAATTATTTTACAAACGAAGCAGCTTAATATGATTTAAAGGATGCAGAACTTTCCCATAGGGGGAGAGAAGCAAATCCTCCGTGAGATGAGTACCAACACAGTTGGTACTGAGGCTTACAGAACTTTGATGTTAATGAATGTGGATGGGTTGTAGAGATGGGAGAAAAGCTGCCTTTATCAGTTTTCTCAGTACCAAGCTGATAGCCATTGTAAAACTGCTTTTTAATACAGCTGTGCAGCTTTTGCCAGTACGCCACAGGTTTCCATCACATGATCAGGTGAAAATGTGCTTAACAAGGACGTGAATATGCTTCTTTGTTCATAACAAACTTATCACAAGACAGACAAAGCTCAAATTATCACAAGCGGGCAAACGTTTAGCCAGCAACATGTCAAAGCATTCCAGCCCGCATCTTGCTGTCAAACAGTCCAAAAGAGAAAAAAAACAAAATCTACTTGAATACCACCTTCTACAAATATGAAGTCAGTTTGCTTTTTTGTAACTCTACATCTGGAGCCTGTTTGTTTGGGGCATAAAGAAAAGAGGAAAGATATTTGGAGACACTTAAATTGCTTCACTTCCTGCCGTGAATGACTATGCAGTGATTTTGTTATAAAAACCAAAAACAATTGTTTCCCATGCTCCCTGGGAGAAGGACAAAACGTAACCTGCTGAATGTGCAGCAAAAAAAAAAAAGACTTCAGTTCAACAGTAAGAAAAATCTGCTAATGATAATGAAGATAAGTCCAGGAATAAGGCAGCTGTGGAGTCCCTATCGCTAGATTAGAGAAAGAACCCCTTAAGCACTGACCCAGGCGGAGGAAGGCAGGCACACTTCGTGCTGTTCCAGGTCTGGCTAACGTGAAGCTCACGCAGTGCTGATATGCCTGTTACTGCTGCCATGGATGGGCAGATATTTGCACCCACAGACCACTCGGAGCAGGTGAGCCCATAAGCTCCTACAGGCTGACAGGTCTATAGGGCAGCTGGGTACCGTGCAAAAGCAGTTGGGCACTGGGGACTTACCCTTCAATCACAGACAGAAAGAAACAGCATCTCGCAGGCATCCCTAAGAGCTACGTAAAACGTCAACCCTCTCTGCTCCAACCCTCACCCCCTCCAGCTTCACGCACTTTAAAACAGCTGCTTTAAAATACTCTGACTTCAAAGCACAGTAAATTAAGCTCCGCATAAAGTCCATTCAGCTTTTTGTTTAATTTGATAAAAGCTCATCAGACCATTCAAGTTACCTTCTGGTCAATACTGCCTCAAGAAATCTGCAATTCAGCTACCTGTGGTTTTTCCAATATTTCTGCAAAACATTACTGACAGCATCCGTCAGCCTGCACGCACGAGGTCTTTGCTAAACACTGTGTCAGGGCTGCTCAAAGTACCTTTTATACTATTGTGATCTTCTCTCTCTCTCTCTCAAAATCGTCATCTTGTGTGATTTTTCTTTCCTCTCGCTCTAACCCCCTGGGAGTACCATCATTTTTATACAGCGTTTCTCCTCTATTTTAACCTGACGGCATACCATACTCTCTTCCGTTTGCACTTCTTTCTAAGAAAAAAGGCTTGGTCTCAATAACAATGGCTTAGCCCTTGACTTGCTGGCTAGGAGGTTTAGTTTCAGGCTAGACAAAGTTCCTAAGCTAGATACTTTCAGGTCTATTGACAAAGAACAATAAATACGCTTACTGTAGCCTCTTGCATCACAGATGATCCCAAAGCACCCTACAAACAGTGCACTGGGTCCCTCATTCACCATCAAAACATACTTGCCGCTAACTGTGCCAGCAACACTACATAAAAGTTAGTTAAGAGGTGAAAAAGAGAGCAATTTCTCCAAGTGAAATTACAAGGAAATTAAGGGAGGTAGAGTATATTACTTCACGAAGAAGTTGGCCAGAAGAGCGAACAGCACACCTTTTTAATGGCCAAAAGGGGGGCAGGGTCCCTGTTGGAGACAGAATCGCCAGCCACGCAACGTTGCTCCTCAGGCCTCTGCTGAGCACGATGCGTTATCAGCTGAAGAAAGCACGCCGCACGCCGAGCCTACCCGCATGGCTCCTGCCGCCTCTCCTTCTTTTCATCTAAGCATTATAAAGAAAGAGCAACGCATAGCCCAAGAGCTTTGACAAGTTCCCAACGCAGTGGTGACAATAGAAAAAATACACAGAAGACTTCATTTTAAAACCTCTTCAATGTTTCTTATTTAAATAAGCCATCACACTGGGAGAAGAAAAATCCAGTGAAACCGATCATTTCAAGAATAGACAGGATCAGCCTCCCCATCCACCTACCCTCTTGTCAAGTACTGACCTCGCTAGCAAAGCGGCGGTCCCAAAGATTTTAGATTTCCTACCACATAATTACAAATTAGGACATTCAGCAAAGGGAAAAAAGATATTTTTTTTTATATATAGTGATCACGTGAAGCTGAACGGTATCCTATATAAATACAGTCCTGTTACATCAAAAAGTCTACTCCATTGCTCTAATGGTATCCCAGAGTGTACAGTCCTTCCAAGAGGACCTTATTACAAAAAGAAAGCTCTGTTTTAAGCATTTAAATCCCTAAAGACAGACAAAAGAAAACACAGGACAAAGTAGAAATAGTATTGATTATGCATAATTGGTATAATTAATTTGTAATTAGTTCATTAAAATATATAGGCATTGGAATTATGCTTGTACATTTCTGGGAATATCCTGCAAGTCACTTGGGATATGCTTATCATTTATTTGATAGATGAAACATTATTAGAAAGACAGCCCATTAAAAATTAATATACCAGAGTAATAATTTCTTGATCTCAGCATTCAGTTTTCTATGTACTCAGATTCCTATTCTACCTCATGAAGAGTTTTTATTAATACAGTTTTTCAGAGCATGATCTGGGAAGCGCAGCATTTTAGACAACTGAGGCAGAATATCCTTTATGCCAAGTATGTAGTTAGTGTTGAGAAAACAAAGAGACAAATACCATAAATTATATACCATGAGAGTATTCAGCACCACACCTAATTCTGTAATCAAAATTAACGCGGAAAGGTAAGAAGCCTCGTGCTTCAAAACAAATATCAAACGCAAATGGAAAGCAGTAGGAAGAAATGTCCACGGCACTGTACACAGCCCCGTCTCTAGTTGTTTGGCATTCTTCCGCTTCTGCAGCGCATCTGGCATCCCTCCCTGTCATAAATGGACACGTCTGTACGAGCAGAATTTCAGGGGTTCTTAAATACTGCAGATAACAGTCACCAGTCTCTCACAAGAAGCGACTGCAATGGGCTGGTATACACCGGGACTGCAGAAGCATTTCAAAGATGTTATCAGAACTTGATGGGGGGGGAAGTAAGATGGAATAATAGTGATTCACCGTTGTTTCTCCTGTAACGCTACTTTACTATTCCTACTGATCTTTCTGAAGACCTGCGGATATTTCTATAGTACCATTTCAGCCAAAAGCTACAGAAATAGTTTGATCTTAAAATCTCTGAATACAGTCACATCCCCTCCAAGTGGGGTACATAACACCAAAGTTTCCTTCAACTTCTGTAATGGACAGAGGGAGTCAGTCCTTGTAACTGCAATTCTGAGCACCACGAATAGGCCTTCTGCTCAGAATCACCCTTTAAAAAGTATTTTCCCCCCCCACCCTGCCTCCATCAACACCAGTGGGAGCCTAGAAAGGTTGGTCCCTCACTGATGCACCTCATTTAGATACATGAAGTTAGGCCATGTGAATACTCATCGTCATTACAAAACAAAACAAAACAAAAACCCCATATGATTACTCAAAATGGTTAAAATCAACAGCGGATACACGGTGCAAGTAGTGTAATTTGCTATTATAAGGCTTGAATCTTTTCTTGCAAAACAAAGAGTACGTGTCAAAAAAACCCCAAACTTTCATTTTTCAAAGGGTAAAATTGCAAAAAGAAACACAGAAAACAGAGTTAGGTCTCCGGGTCCTTTAAGCCACAATTAAACACTTCACTGTAATTTTGTGCTTCTCAGCAAATCTGCTTTAAGAATTCTGAACAGCCTCCCAGGAACCACATACTTTTTTCTTCCCCGCCTCCAATCTAGCACGGACAATTATTTATTTTCTTTGCCCTGCACTCAAGAACGTGATGGATGTATTTACATAAACACACACAGAGCCACAGATATCTCTATATAAAAATTAATCTGCAGATGATGAAAAGTGTAAAAGATCTAAGAGGCAAATCCCAAACAAAAGAGCATACTTTATACATAAATATCTTGAAATTATAAAGATCTGAGATTAAGTGGTTTACCACTCATTTAGAATTGATTAGAATGTATTTAAATTTAGCTGAAAGTACCACAACATTGCTCATGTATTTGCATCTGCGAATAAGTAAATAAAAAGCCTGTTATTAAAGCCTTCATTAATTCTGATTATATGAGAACTTAAAAGCAAATCTGTGTATTACTGCTCTGTAAAGACTCCTAGCAACTCTACAGTAAAGCTGGCACTGCAACACAACATGTGTCAGCGAAAATGACTAACAGGATCTATTTTCAGTAATCTTAAATCACACTGGTAAAATATAGAATTAATGGTTTTGCATAATACTTCAATTTTTTTTTATTCTAATTCATTCCCAATTCACGCCTTATTGTATCAAAAAGTGAAATTTATATCACTTGACATTTATGTACAACAGTTGAACACATTTTATTGAACTACAATGTTTAGGCAGTATTCACATGTGATGTGTGTATTATTATGAAGAATGATCCAGCTATTTTATTTCCTTATAAATACGATGGGTAGATGTTTAAAAATATATCACGTTGACTAGAAACACTGTAGTCGTTCTGACTACAGATTTTGAGCGTTTCTATAAATTTAATTGAAGTCAGTATTTTTGAAAGAAGGATTCATTAAGTTTTGTAGAATTTTCCCCCAATTAAGGACTTTTCTATTGATTTCTAAGGAGTTTAACAATTAAAAATATAATTTGGTACACAGGAAATGATGTTGCAATACCTAAGAAAGTTTGCTTGCCAGTCTCATTGTTGAAAAGTCATTCCAAGTTAAACCAAAACAAAATAAAACCCAACCTCCCCCCAACATTTAGCCATTAACTTCAGAGTTATAAGGTGGAGGGTGGAGTTTGATTCAAGATTTTGCATTTTATCACATCTGATAATCAGACCAGTTTAGAGCAAGCTCTACTTTATAGAGTTGGCCTCAAAATAAATTACTTTTCCCTACACAGTTTCTAGGCCCAAGTTCCAAGTCAATTACCCTACAATCAACATCACAAAACATTTTAAGGCACCACACAAGACAAAAGATCGAAGGGATTTTTAGTATTTAGTTATACAGAAAAGTATACCTGATAGTCTAAAATGCTGAATCCTAACCCATTTTTGTCTTTCTCCAGTTCAATAACCTTCACATCAGGAGACCATAATGCTAATTCTCCTTCTTCCTCCTCAGGATTAATGTTTTCCTCTGGTTTCACCTGAAAAATAAAAGCTCTAGTTCAAATACTATTCTTTCAGTTCTTTACAAACACTATTCCTTCAAGACATTAATTTAATTAATGGCTCATACATGCCCTAAAATATGACCTTTTATGGAATTACAACTTCATTGAACATTATGCATCCAGTTTTCTTGGGCTTGCTGCCTTGGATACTCCCTTGGGACTATGCCTACATGTTTTGACCACTGGAGCCCAATCTGACATACAAATACCCATGCATTAGTCAAATTAGTTGTTATAATATCACTAACCTGTTACTTGTTGATGAACTTCAGCTGTCCCATTAGATGCATAAAGAAAAAATAAATATCTTAGCATAAAAGGTTTAACCACGGACAGCTAATAGAAAGACCAGACGATCGGGCACATCTGATACTTGTGGCATTAAATATGCAAACAAAAAATTCTTATATTGTAACAATAGAAATAGTATCTAATTTGAAAAAGCAGTTTCTTTCACAATTTTTGTGCTAAGGTATAAAAGAAAGAGGTAAAGTTACCCAATTTTTCTTCCATGCACTCTTTCTTGATACTTTTGACAAAAGAAAGCAGAAATATTGTGAGATTGCTCTAAGGAGAAGGCAACCTCCCTTCACTCAGTATCACCTTATGGCAAAGATGTGCTACTGACAGGATGCACATGGAAAATGTTCAGTAAAATGCAACATCAAAAAACACAGCGGGACAAGTTCTGCTGCAACAGAAGGGGCCTTTTACAGAAAGGCATAATACCGTACACCTTATTCTTCCATGAAACATCCATATTTCTTGTTTAATCCTCCACCGTAGAGGAAATTAGATCAGAAAATATCAGAAAAGATGAGAAGTCAAGGTGTAAATACTTTTTATAAATAGGAACAACCATTACAAGTGTCAAGCTTTAGTTTGAGACTTTAAAGCTTCTGCAATGGAAAGACACATTAAGTTTCATTTTTTTCCAGTTCCATAAAAACCTACTTAGAACATGGAAGTAATCAGCTAATGGTGGCAAGGATGTGATTTAGTATAATTCAGAGCTCTCACTCACCTATTAAGTGTAAGAATGATGAATGGGAGGTACACAGGCAGCACGCTAGCTCGCTGATTTACCTACTTTGTATTTATAGTACAACGAAGTTTCTCATGACCAACCTGTATAAACTGTAGCAAAAGTACCAGTGTTGCAAACATGAACTATCTTTCAGTGAAACACCAGCTGTCTCTTACCAGCCCAAAGTGAATGGCAAAGGCAGCTTTATATGACAATTTAATACAAAACTGCCTCATCTAACTATATATTTTAGGAAATGGTATTTAAGACCGAAAAGCGGTCTGGATCAAACAGCAAAAGGAAAACAGAAACGCTGTCTTTAGAAAGCTAAATCACTTTCTCAGAAATATATACACTTTTTCAAAAAGTTATTGTCCTTTCACACAACCAAATGACAAGAGGAGTCTACCTTTCGTTCTGGAGGGGAAGCTCCCACAGTGGGTTCATCCACAAGAGACTCACTGCCATCATCAAAAAGTCGCCGACAGCAAACCAATGTAAATGGGGGTGGCACTTCTTTTAGAAAAGTGATTGCCTCACGGCGTGATTTTCCGTATAGCTGAACTCCATTTACCTGCACAGAAGGGGAGATACACATCCACACTAAGGTAATTAAAAGGATCTCAACCAGATTCTTTTATTATTTTTTTTGTAAGCATGGCTTTCCCCAGCTGAATGTGAAAGTCTAATTTTACCTAGGGATTCCAGCAAAACTTGCATGGTTTTATTAACGTATGCTTCCGAAGTACGCGTGCATTACTGTAAGACTTAAACTTCATCTGCAAGATCTTGTGACTACTGACTGCTACGTCATATCTCCGCTCTCTTCAGCTTCCTCTAACTTGTTTTCTGCTCACTACTTTTCCTAGCCTAAATCCTTCCTGGCATTGTCATTTCATTCTCACCTGTTTCTTTGTTGGGGAATTTTTTTCAGCATTAGGCTCACATGTTTGAATTTGGAAAGATAAAAATTTCTTTTTCCAAAATATTATAAGAAAACACTGATTTTGAGCTCTAATAAAAAACTTGAAATCAGAACTAGCACGACTTTGTCAGTTGTTTAAAATGTAAGAAAATGGTTGAAACTAAAATAGATCCTACAGAAAACATGCAAGAATGTTTATATAGTAACAAAGAAACCAATTGCAGTAAGCAATTGATCAGAAAACCCTATGACAAGGGTCAAAGCTTACCATCCCATAAGCTTTAGATCCCAAGTGACAACAGAAGACCATAAGGCCATTGTTAATGGATGTTTTGAACAACAGGTTTAAAAAAAAAAAGAAAAAAAGAAAAAAAGTAGAAAGATAAATAGATAGATAATAATGCTGCTTTAAAAATGGGATACTGCAGTTGTACTTCCTCAGGAAAATAAAACTAGAGTGATTCATCCTCTTTTACATATTTTATAACCTGCAATATCATGAGGACACGTCTATTTGCACCACAGCAGTTTCCTTAAATATGAGGGAAGCAGAGTGTCAGCAGGTGTCACAGATGTGAGTACCATCTACGCTGATGAGCAGCGCGGCCCCAAAAGAGCAGGGTTTAACCCAATTACTGCTATGGACTCAATCCCGACAACTCTTGTGTTTCAGGGATTTCTTCCAGGCTACCAAAGTCGCTGGAGTGCAAACTGGAGGGAACTGCTGGAGAGGGTGCAGCATAGGGCTACCAAGATGATCAGGGGACTGGAACACCTCTCCTATGAAGAAAGACTGAGGGAATTGGGTCTCTTTAGTCTGGAAAAAAGATGGTTGAGGGGGGACCTGATCCATGCTTATAAATACTTAAAGGGTGGGTGCCAGGAGGATGGGGCCAGGCTCTTTTCGGTGGTGCCCAGTGACAGGACAAGAGGTAACGGGCGCAAACTTGAGTATAGGAAGTTCCACCTAAACATGAGGAGGAACTTCTTTACCTTGAGGGTGGCAGAGCACTGGAACAGGCTGCCCAGGGAGGTGGTGGAGTCTCCATCTCAAACCCGCCTGGACGCATTCCTGTGCAACCTGCTCTAAGGTGTCCCTGCTCTGGCAGGGGGGTTGGACTAGATGATCTCCAGAGGTCCCTTCCAACCCTATGATTCTATGAAACCCTGGTTTAGGAATCAAGGACAATCATCAAAGCCCACTCCACAACGTGAACCAAAGCACAGTAAGTGGGGATAATTGAAGATTCTCTTCAATACTTCACTCCATACCCAAACTGCGATGCTAATGTAGATGAACCCACATTTGATCCTAGAAAACATAGCATGTAAATATACAACATACACGTACACACCTCAGTACATGTGTACTTGAGGCAGAGCCTTGCCATATACTTCCCAGATCTCCTTGTTCTGTAGAGGGGCTCAACCTTGTGCAAAAATACACAGCAATCTCACTTTAGCCACCATTTTCTTCCTGATCACCTCTATTTTTCCCCATTTTTTTGTTTGTGCTTTTCACAGAGTAAATATAGCTTATGCTGCTGGGAAACAGAGTTACTCTCACACTATAACTCAGCCAAGGAGAAAAATTCAGAGTGGTGTAACTGGCCTCCAACACGGTAAGACGAACTGCTATGGGTTTTTTCTGTAAGAATTACAACAACTGCTGAGCTATCAGGCTAATCCATTAGTTAATTATTTAAGCAGAAGTATCTACGCATAAGGATTTTTTAATGCGTTGAGAGCGGCAGAGTGGTGGAAAGTTACCAGCACTTCTCAGCGTACTGTGATTGATGGAGAAGAGCTACCGCACGCTCCCAGGCAGACCTGGGGACTCCCATTTCTCCTTTTGCAGCTGCCAGAAATCAGCCTCTAAACACGCAAGGTGCCCAACACCCCATTCATTCACCAGACCACTCTACTTAGTTGTGCCATCAAATAGGAGCGAGCAAAATTTTTTAACAAAACTAGAAGGACACAAGGAAGCAATTTATTCCTAAAAAAGAACACAATGAAATTATCTAAAATTGGGGGGGGGGGGGGGGGGGGGGGATAAAATACCATCATAATTCAAACACATCATTAAAAATAATCAACATTCAACCTCACTATATATTAAAAAAAATTCCTTGCTGATCACATTTTAATCCCAACTGTATCAGGCCCAGGTAGAGCTGCTTGTTTGGGAATGGGGCTGTCACTTTTTCCATTGCAAACCCCTACTTAAGGGGATTTATAACTTGGCTGCAAAAACATACTCTGGGCTAAACCTGGCATATATAGCTTTAGCCCTGGAGCACATTTTTATTTCGTTGGGGTTTTTTTCCACCTACAGAGTAGAAATAAATGTATGCTCCCTAGGTCTGGTCATACCTGTGCACTTAATTGTAAGTACACAGTAATAAGTAAAACTGTTAAATATATACAATTAAAGGTTCCTAACTTACTCTACAGCACTACATTATTGCTGTTCATATACAATTTTTTGTTTAGTGGCCAAGGAATTTAAACAACACTTCATGCATTCCATTAATCCCTTCCTTTAGGAATCAAGATTGCCTCCGTTAAGCAACAACTGAAGAAAATGTTTTAGGTCTTAGTGATATCAGTACGAATTTCTGATGTTAAAGGGCGAACAACAAGTAAAAGCAAGAGAGCTGTACACCTAACAAATTAGTCTTTCAGAAGGCCTAATTCTATGCCCATCGATGTCAATTAAATGTTCTTTGCATCCACTAAAAAAGGTTCAAATTCAAAATATTCCACAAAGAGCAGGTATTCAACAGGAAATTAATGTCTTTTCACTTGCAGGCTGAGAAACTGATCGATATACATACACACACACACACATAAAACACGTATTATTTTAATACTATCAAATAAATATTTTTCCTGAACGAATAGTTCTGGGCTGATTCCGATAACTTCAAAGCTGCCCCATTACCTCTTTATACATATTTAAACAAACCGATGTACTAGCTTATACACACAAATGTCTTTCAACACTCAACAAGTAAGTTATAATACATAACAGGAACCACTATTCCTGAGACTGTTGTAAATTTTTTAGGAGTGACAAATACTAAGAAAGATTATCCACCACAAAAACTAATGCCAAACTGCTCAAAAGACTGAGCTAAAGGACCACACATACAAATACATTCAAGACAAATATTATCTCCGCCCTTATAACTCCTGACACTCGTGTTAAAACATTTCAGAACCCCCCCGCGTGAAGTGACTAAGAGGTCACAAGAACTTGACATTTTGCCTATAAAGGAGGAATGAAACAGTGAAGAAAATGAATGTGACTTCCAAAAGCACTACTCTTAACTGCTTCCACAACCAACTCTTGAATATGACTATTGCGCACACAGCAGCCAAACTAGAATTTAATACAAGCATTTTTAAGAAGGCTAAGCCAGGAAATATCAGTTCTATTTGGGGGGAGGGTGGGGGTTTTTTTACCTCCAGAAGTTCATCCTCCAGTTGCAGAAGACCAAGTGTTGCAGCTGGACCATCTGAAGCAATTGATGAGATATAATGGTGTCCATCAAACGTGTCAAGCTCAACTCCTAATCTCAAAGTGTGGATGGGTAATAGCTGCCAAAATATAAGTACAACTGAAAATGTATATATCCTTATCTACCACAATATAAACACATTTAGGACTCAGTAGCTCACCAAATTAAACTAAGCACACAGTAAGATGATTAAGTCTTCATACTGACATCATCTGCATTACAGCACAAATGTCCATAATTTCTCTACACAAACTGTTTGCGCAAATAAAAACAATCCATCTGCCCTTTGGGGGAAAAGTCAATTTGAACTGTATTCTTAAATAAGGTTACCATATTGGAAAAAATGCGAGAAACGTACCACCTAAAGTCTACCCTACCCAAAAGGTGAGTTTTCAACAAAACTGACGGAAATTCCATAATCACCATAAAAACACAGCACAAAATCAGCTGTCTTACTCCTTTAGGATCCACACTACTTTGAGGTAGGAAAAATATCCATGAAGCATCCTCTGTAAATAGCTAATAATACTGGCATCGTTCTTTCTGCAAGGTGAAATCACCAATTTTGTGTTTGCCTTTTCCCAGTGGGCCTCCTTAATTTGGAATTTTTCTCTAGGGAGCCTCCAACCATTAGTGTCTCATGCCTGTTAATACTAGGAAGACTTGCATAAAACTGATACGCTATCCAGACAAAGCAGCAGAAGTTATGGCAACTTGGGGAGAAGTGTCTGCACCTTCAGTTTGGCCGTTTTCTGGCTTTTTATTACTTAAGTTGAAACACTGAGTGCCCTTCTGGCTCCCAGTTAATCCTGGATATTCAAGTAAATGGAGCAATCCATTGATTTGTGGTGGGGTGGGGGGGCAGAGGGGGGAGTTGTTAAAAGATTCGTTTGCCCATGCTACAAAAAGGTATTGGACCAGTCGAGAAGATAAGCAGAATACTGGAAGCCTTGTTTTGGAAAAGTAAGATAGGGCCACAAAGCCACTAAATTTCTGAAACACATAAATCTGGAATTGTGTGATGCCCTCCTGGGATTACTCTGCCAATATATATCAGGAAGGAAACCGTCATGCAAGTCATACCTTTGAGTACTTCTGGAGCTCCGAATCATCCGTAATGGGCATATCCACATTCACAACCTAAAAATTGTACACCGTAACATTTTTCAATAGCAGGACAATAAAGACTTTACCAGAATTCTGGCAAAAAACTGATGAGCAAAATAAACTGTACTTAAACAAAGTCACATTGATGCAAAATAATTTTACACAAATGTTAGAAAAATCTTTCAGACACAGAACATTTACAACTAGGAATGTGGTGATTATGCACTATTAGCAGATTCCAATATTATCCTATTCCCGAAGCCTGAGTGCCAATTTTAGTCAAGTTCAGTAATCCCGTATAAGCACAAAATACCATTATGTTTGACACAAATACCCAAAGTGACTTGCCAATCAGAATTTGAAAAGTACGATAGCTTAAATTATTACTTCAGGCTATAGTATAGCCATCTAACATCTAGACTAAACCACCATCTTCTGCAGCATGTTTCCAACATGGCTTGAAATACATAAGTTTAATTACCACATTTGAATGCAAACTGGATTATTTTAAACAGTGACAAGAAATCCCTTCAGTATATCTTCATTTTTTTTATATTAATAAAATAACTATGTTCGCCACCAGTTTTGTTGTAATGTTCTTCCTTAACATAATTTATTTATCTATAACCTTAGAAGGTTATTTACTCTAATTTTAAATGTAATAAGATGACATCTGCGGTGATCTATGGCCCAGGGTTGGAGTGTGGGACACTGAAGTTGAATATGTTTGGGAGGATTGCTACACTAGTTGGATTTGGAAAAATATATAGCCTTGCAGGAAATTAGAAATTTCTACCTATGAAACAACACCAAGCCTCAGCTTTTTCTGTAGGCTTAATTTTAAATAGGGCTTCCAGCATCCTGTTTTCCAACACCTAGGGTATTTTTCCCAACAGACAGAATCCATTTCATGTCCATTCAGTTGTAACTAAATGAATCTATGACTGATAACTCCTCAGCTTGACTGCTCACACTCAGGTACCTGGCAACAAATCCCAGACGGTCATACATCCCTGTACAGACTTCCAGGGTCTCTATCTGTTTCAGCAGGGTCTCAGCTCCTTCCTTTGGTACCACAAAGGATCAGCAACACAGAAGCCATGAGTGACATCAAAACCTCCCTTCAAACAGTTATTTCCTCTGAAGAGAAATCCTCAAACCTGTAGGCACCTTCAGGGTGACTTTCTGGGGGCTGAGTGTAGGAATGAGGATAGCGTGAAACAGGGACTGCACTATCAGGCTGAAATCGAACTAACGTTATTGAACACAGCCAAGCAAGACTAGAGGTAGGTACAGATGACAAGAACTGGAAGAACCGAAAAATGACTTTCAAAATGGGATGCCACAACAGTTTCCTTCTATTATTTAAAAGGACCAATCAGTATCATTTTCACTCCTGACATTTTACTGGTGGCAGCTAAGGAAGAATTAGAAAAGGACGGTTTCACGAACTAAGCAGTTTTCGTCCTCTGTGGGAGGTGTGATAGTGCTAAGGGAAGTAATATCAGACTCTTGAAATGTAAGGATGGGAATACCAAGCAACTGAAGTGGGCAGCCAAACAGATTTATTGCATCACGTACATAATCTTACACGAACTTCAGATCTTAAAGGAGTGCTAATGGAAAGAAGAGAAGCGAGTTTCTCAAGGCAATTCTTAAAGCTACTTTAAATCTTCCAGTGAGTGACTGGAACGATGGCTACTCCAAGTAGTAAAAATAAGTGTCTCTAAATCAACTGGACAAGCATTGCAAAGACAAACAGGGCATTTTCTTGGTGGTGGTGAGAATTTTTTAAGTCTTTGGAAAGAACACTGGCTGGAGTCTTTTATCTGTACTCACTGGCTAACACGGCACTGAAAAACAGTAGTGAATTACAATTTCAGTCAACTCCTTTTGAAGATTCATCAAAACAATCTTTTGCTTGGAAATTATTTAATATGAAGTGAAGAAATATTTAATTGACACTGGCACCACAAAGCTACACCACTGTGAATTACTTCCTATTTTCCCAGCACATTTGAAAATCATTCTTTCATTCTTCTAATAAAATGGTAAGATTCTTCATGAAACATAGGAGTTCTATCCTGAGCCTTTTTTTCCTGGTGCACAATAAAACAAATAGATCATAAATGAAATCATAAAAATGCCACATATTTTAAGTAGCTGCTATGATGCAGATTTAAAAGGACAGTTGATTTTCTTAAATCACTGTTCCTGTCTAGTATCTGTATAACAATAATACTATACAAACAGAATGAAAAGAAAACCCTCAACAACTCATTATAACACTTCTATATTTCAGCCTTGATGTTACAGGGATCAAAATTTGATGTTACTGATCTGTTCTCAACACTAAACTGTTCTATAAACACCCTGTACTGCTAAGCTCACAGATCTGTAATTTAAAGAAATAACACACATGAATGTAATTTATTGAAAGATAACATACCATAACTTCATATTCAGGTCCCAGCAGGTTTTCCCACTTGCATTTCAGCTCATGTGCTGGAGGGAGTGGGACTTTTCCTAAATATGAAAGTGAATATTAAATTTACTAGCGTATTGTACATTCAGAAGTACATTTACTTCTAAATAGTTCAATAAAAATTCAGTGTAAATAAAAGATTAGAGGAAATAATCCCAAAAAGGAAAGTGCATTAAGCTGAGTCTATCAAACAGTGCAAATCAAAATATCTTTCTTAGGAAAACAATGCAAAATGTCAGCTACTGCTAACGTGTGATTTATTCAACTGAGAAGCAGAAGAGGTGATGAGATGCAAGTTCTGTACCCTATAGCACTGTAAATAAATCATTCTTTCGGGCTGCAAAACAAATTTCACACGACTTCATAATTTGTTGCTATAAAAATGCTTGCCACTCCAGGGAAGCATCCTCTCCCACAAAAATGAACCCCCTTAAGAAGTAAAACACCTGACAAGATATTGCTGTTATCGAGGGGCTGCGTCAGCACAATGCACTCACAGACTTTATTTATATATTTGGCAGGTATAAAGGCTTGTCTAGTTTAATTAGGCCAGTAAGTAACATGAGCTTTAATATAAGCTCCAGTTCTAAACCAGTCTTCCGTGGGAACTTGGCTATCTTGACATTTATATCTTTTCAGCTTTCTTACTTATGCAACCAAGGCAGTATTACATTCATGTAAGACAATTTGACAGAGCTAGACAGCATAAAATGACTGGCTGCCCTGCGTTTGACCTCATCCAGAAGCTCAGCGCACATACAAAGTTCCAAGCCGAAGCAATGTTTAACTGGTAAGAATCAAGCTCTAAAGCAAATTCCATCTAGCAGCTACAGCAGCAGCAACTGGGGTCTGAATTACCAAAACCTGTTTTTTTCCCCCCCTGAAGGACTGCAGTAGTTTGTCAGATGTCTAGACAAGGCACAGACCCCTCAGTATTGCTGATGTGTTGTACTTAAATTTAGAATGTAAATCACAACCTCGCATTTTGCACGCAAAGTAGTGAGTAAAATACCTCAAGGAGGGAATTTTGAAGACACCAAGAGAAGCTCAGAGTCTACGTACTAGCAAAAGCCTACACAAAGGGGATGTCAAGCTGCCTCAGCTTTCAACACCTCTGTAGATGGCAAAGATAAAACATGAGCTTTGCAATACAATCCTCGTTACACCATTTCATAACTTTGAAGTTTTCCGCTCATTAAAAACAAAGATTTAAGTTAACTTATACAACAAAATAACCCATCACTGCATCTCTTCCCTCACTTTCTGTCATGCCAGATAGGCAAATTCTGTCTGATCTGCACTGAGAAACCAAACTCCTCAGAGTCTAACAACTGAGATTTCACTTGGAAACATCCAGAGCATCTTTAACCTTAGGCTCAAGAAGATACTGATATTCAATGATTCCAGCAATTCAGACAACTATTTTCTGTCACCAAAAAGAAACCCCAACAAGAAAAAAACCTTGGGTTTGTAAATACATCCCACAGTTCTCTCTGAAATGTATTATCTCCTTAAAAAAATGGGAAGACAAACTGTCCCAAAAGCCTCAGCTGTGAGTTAAGGGGTTTTTCCTCCATTGAAATTTAATGGAAGTTTTAAAGAAGAAGTTGCCTTCGTAAGGCTGATCACTACCTTAACTTCCCAACTATAGTAAAACCAGAACAACCGTGCATTTTTCTGCCCCTTCTATTTGCAGAAATATATAGGGACAGAAATTCTTTAGTCTCTTTTTCTGCTATTACAAAGTTACACCATGAACACACTGGACCTAAGCACCTGCAATCCCCCGTGCAGCCAAATATAGATTTTAAGGTTCACGAGGAGTAATGAATCTTAGGGTCAAGCTCAAAGTTCAGTTAAGTAACTGTAAGCTGTGTTCAGTTGGCTGAATACAGATTTTTTTGTCACTTCCAAAACACATTACCAAAATCTATGAGTTGTTCAGAGCAGGTGCTGATGCACGCCTCCATTTGAAGTTTCCCCCCCTTCTTTCTTTCAAACACACTTTGAAGTCTTTGCCTGTGACTTCCTCAGAACCGTGGAAATGTTGGCTGGAGGGATTTGGATTAAATATATTCAATTCCAATCCACCCAATTCACTTTAAATGTTCCTTTTTCCCCAAACAGCGTTTTCCACATAGCAGCTAATAGGAAGTTTCTTTCTAGTCTCTCATCCAGATGGATTTCTCATGACCTGAGATACGTACCACATCTTCTATAATGTGCAAGACCTCAGAAATGAAAACGCTTCCCAGGGACAGCTTTCATTAGCAACAACTTTCAACGTATTTAGTCTGTCCTTCTGTCCGCACTTCCATACGGTTTTTCATTTCTAATTAGCAAGCTTCAGGAATAAATCACAAGCGTATAGTAAAAATAATCTTTCCTGGTCAAAATTGCCAGCATCTTCAAAATTGGGATCTTTTCTTCTTGCAATTTCCTCCTGGTTCCACAAACTTACTATACCAGGATGTGTACTGTGCTGTAGTGCACTTCATTAATGCACTACCTTTATCTGCCCTACTGTTGGATGTTTTTCCCCAGCTGTCTTTAAGCGCTTGACTAGCATCATCATATCTTTGGGTTTTCAGTACTGCTGCAAGGCAAAAGAAAGCAGTTCTGCCCAGTCTGCAGTATTGCAGATGCAGCTGTTAAGTTAATTGCCTCCAGTCTGCTAGCAGAAAGTTTCAGGCCTCGTGCACATTGCATCCTAAACCATGTTGCCTTTGTAACAGAGCTGCTTAAGCACGGTTTTGCCTGGCCAGAATTACTATTTAATACCTCTCCAGGAAACACCATTTAATAAGAATTTCACACAACTGCACTTAAAGGGAAGTAATACATATTTTATAAAACATACCTTTTACATTAGACTTCTAAAAGCATTTCCAGAGTTTAGTCAAAGCCTTAAATTAGCAGTATTTACTTTAGCACCGTTATAATGAAGTGGCCATCACCATGTCCAAAATAAGCACCTATCTCTGGAATTTAAACTTGGCCATTAAATTCTATTCCAAGGTGAAATGTCATACATCGTTATTTCAGTGCGAGTACAACTTGCAACTAAGTATTTCAACTTTTTAACAGAGATACACACACACATTTTATAGTTGCATAAAGCTTTTGCAGAACCTTGTAACTTGAAGTGGTTTTTCACTATGAAAAAAAACCCAAACAGTTTAATCAAGCAATGGTACTTGCTTACCATTGTATTAAATGCTCCTGATTCATTGCTCAATTTCAAAGCCATGCCCATTACATTATCCTGCTGGCCCGAGCAGGACCAGCACTGCTAGATGGTATCAAGGACAGTATCGAACTGCCACCAAATAGTATCTTCAGTGTTTAAATTTTGGTATCCCAAGACACGCTGTGCACACAAACACATTATCCTGTATTCTCCAGGGTAAGAGGAGCTTGGATACCCAGGCGAACAGAAAAATCTTCTACTACACTTGCTACGTGATGTACTGGGGAATGCAGCGCAGATATACCACACCGCCCCTGCAAGGAACCAGCATGGGTCCAACCGGCAGCTGTGAATCCCAGGCAATGAAGTCCTTGCCAGACCCAGGTGCATCTGCACGACGCTGCGCAGAGCTCCAAGGAAGGGGATTACGAGATGTGCACAATGCTAGAATTGAAAGGGAGCCACTCATATACATACAAATTGGTTACAAACTCCTTTTGAAACTAAGGGCTTTGGAGTATCTATGGAGAGGCAGCGGATCCACATCAAAGCAGCCTGGGTCTGCTATGAAAAGAGCTCAAAAATACAGTTTGATCCAAGCTGATTATCAGCAGAACAGGGATCGCTAAAGCATATCTAGATAACACATCTTGAGCCTAACACAGTTTGTTAGCTTCAAGCCAGGTAAAAGTGATTTTAGTTCCCAGCATAAACTGATCCCGGCATTGATATACCATATTTGCACAGCACTACGGATTAGGTAACAAATTCCTCAGAAAGTTCTCTTTGCATCAGGGCAGACCTCTGCAGCCTGTGACACCAGATAACCCCATCACAAGTAGTCAGGAACTGACTACAGGGATATTGTTCACTTCACTAGAAAAAGAAAAAACTTCATGCATAGAAAGTTCCACAGTAAAAAAGGACTAGGTAAGTGACACAGGCCAGCGTGTGTTGCTCTTTTCTAGCCTCTGTCATAGTGAGTGTAAGTCCTCCTGGCTCTTCTGCCCCTAAATACATCTTACTGATAAGTCCTAAGTTCTTCATCCATTGTAACTACAAATCAATATATGCTTTTCCGTTCACACAGCTAAAACAATGCTTTGATAACCTCCCATCTCAGCTACTCAGCCACCTCTGTTTTGGCTTCCTATTTCTGGGAAGATGCAAAAGTCACAACAAAGGATGTCTGGTTACAAGGCTTGGACAGAAAAGTAAACCAGAATGGAACGTAGGAACTGCTACATTTCTCTCGTTTCCAGGTTGTCTTTAACAGTGACAGATCTTCCACAATCATAGCAAAATTGTTATTCATTGACAGCCATAATTTAGAATCCTCTATTACATCTACATATCTTAGAAACAACAAGGCATAAGGATAATTTATGCTGACTTTAACACAAGCTGTAGAAATTCACCCAGAAGTTCCTGTAGAAAAACCCAGAAATCTGTAAGTGAATTGAAGCATGCCTTCTGGAAAGACCTCCAACCTTGATTCAGAAAGTCAGCTAAAAAACAAAGCAATCCACGTCTTTGTGATTCGCTCCTGTGTTCAACTGCCTTTCTTGTTAAAAACATATGCCTAATTTGAACCTCTGTCCACCTTCCAATCCCAGCTATCAGGTCTTTACACCTATTACGCCTTTGCCAGAGCAGAGATTCTCATCTGCTTGCATAGGTGTGCAGTCAACAATTTCCAGTTTAGGTAGTAAGCTCAGGACAAGCAAGCCAGGAATCGCACACCTAGAGAGCGAACTCTAGTTTCCAACAGCAGCATGGGAGGAAGCGGTATGCAACAGCGTTAGTACAAGGGAAATGAGTCGGATCTGGGAAGCAGCAGGGAGCAACAAGAGGTTCATTGCCAAGTGGGGAATCTCACAGGAGGTGAACATAACTTTTCCTAGGCTTCCTACGTCTCTGGCACTTCAGGAAATGTCAGTGATCAGGAGCACAATAAGCAGGACAAGCAAACAGGAGCTAGGCAGTTACATGGCAGGTAGCACACAGGTGAGACAGATATTCATGAAAATGGCATCTGTCTCATTTGGGTGGAAAATGACCTACAATTGGAGACACGTCACAACACACGATCCCTGGTCCTTGAGCAAACCCTACTCAGTCAAGGCAGGATGCTGCAGCTCAGGTCACAGGTTGGTAGGAGGCCAAGTCTAGCAGCTCAGGTCAGTTCTGATGAAGTTATTGCAGTGCCAAAAGCGGAAACTGCAACAAATGGGCATCAGAGATGATATACAGGAAACAAACAGAATATTTTTAAAAGACTGCATGACCCCCATGATGACACAGAATGCCCTCTCGGCAAACCTGTGGACGGTGGTACATTTTGGGGACAGGGTGGGGTGGAAGAGCCGATAGATCCAAAAGGTAGAGCTTTACTTCAGAGGGACCTGAATAAAAAGCATTACAAAATTAGCAAAACATTAACAGTAGCAAAAGCTAAAGATGGAGTAAATCACAACAGCCCATCAGTATTGAAAATAGATTTAAGACAATTCCAAAGACTCAGAAGAGACTGTAAGATAACCTATCCACCTGTCTCATGTAGACTCTGCTTCTTTTCATTTTGAAGATTATCCTTCTGTTCTTGGTTTTCCTTATTCTTAGCATCCACACTGCTTTCAGTCCCTACAGTGCCAGGGGATGCAAAGGTTGGAACAGTTGGCTGCACTGTGAAAACAGATGAAAAAAAATAAATCACATGCTGCAAATTATATGAAGTAGTAACACTGTCTCATTAAGTACCTTTTTTTTTTTTTTGGCTACACAAGAGTTTTGCACTCAATTTTCCTGAATCCCTTATTTCTGCTTCTTTCCATTCCTCCTTAAGTTTCTCATTTTCTACAGTGTGCCCTTACAAAATCTAAGATCATGTGGTATCTAATCGTAACTGTTAAATTAGGCAACTGTAAACTGAATGAAAAATAAAATTAGTTTCTGAAAAAGAAAAAAAAAAAAAGGATTACCTCTATCTGAAGTTCTTTCTAAAGAAATAGTAGAAGAAGGTTTCCTTCTAAGTAAGGTCAGGCGTACAGTCTGTCCTGTGTTACGCAATGCCTCTACCACTTCTTGGTTGGTATAATCCTGTATATTAACTCCATCAACCTAAAACAAGAGAATTGTGTCATATAATAGTAATCACATTACATTCTTAGGCTGCGTGCACGTGCATATTATTTTGTGCAGAAATTATAGGGTTATTCACCCAAGACAGTAATATTTGCAAAACAATCTCATTAAATCTGTTACATTTCACTAATTAGATAATATTTTCAAAATACATTTTAAAAGGAAACACAACAGTAATTTCTTCTGCCTTCATGGGGGAACCACAAAACAGAATTTACCAATCTAAGTATGTACTGATTTCCCCCTGCAATTTTTTGTCTTACAAAAACCAGCTTGAGGATTATTGCGGATGAAGCTTCCCAGCAAGAGCAGTCAACCTAGAACTCTGTTCAGTTCATTATCACTGCTAGTTTTTTCATGGATTTCTAACATGCCCCATACAAGCCTATACACATAACTGTCCATATAATCCACTCTGAATAGCCCAATTCTTACATCAGTTCAGATGTTTTAATTTACACCCAAAATACTCTGTTCACCTCACTGCTAGATCATGCATCAATAGGGGCTTCTCCTACAAAGCTGCAGATAAAAGCACAAGGTTGTATTAATTTTCGGTCTCACAAAGGAAAGCCAACTTTGGAAGGTCTGGCACAGTACACATTTAAAAAGTAATTTAAAAATCATATCTCTATAAATATTATCTCTTAAAACAAAAAGACTGTGTAATTCATTCCTGCTTGTACTGTGAATGCAAAATTGGCTATTATTCAATTCACCATTATTCAATGGTTTTTAATTTTTCTACAGATAAAGCTTGGGTTTTTAAACCTAAATTGTAACTATTAACATTTTGATTGTATCCACACTATGCTACACAGTCATTAAGGACCATAGACAGTGTGCCACATCTTGCAAAATCTTAACCATCGTCAAACCCCATTCAATTTAAATAGAAGCTAATGCTGCTCAACGTTACTTCAGGCCAAAAGCCAAGATTCTCCACTCTGAAACATTTTAATCCAAATGCTTGCCTCTTTCATAGTTAACTACTATTTACTACTTCTTTGAATATAAAATAATATTTTAACCACAGCAAGCCAAAGCCCATTTCCTTTACAAAACTACCTAAACAAATACGAAACACCAAATTATTCCCTTTGCAAAGCGGAGAAGGTTTAATTAATTTTAGAAAGTCCTTCCTACATTGTTCTTTTAACACTGAGATGTGTAATGAAGTATTAGTTCTACAACAGTATATAAGCAGACTTTTTTTTTTACTTACAGCAACAATTTTGTCATGAACGTGAATTTGGCCATTGTGGTCAGCAGCACTACCAGGTATTACATTTTTCACGAAAATCCCTGAAGGTTCTGCTGGCAGAGGGAGAAACAGAAACAAGTTACTACATTAACCCAATTTTTTCTTTTCTTATCAAGATTTTTAATTACAGCCTTTTTCATACACTTCTGTCCACGAAGTTATGATTCTCTAAACCACCAACATTTGCATGTGACCACTCACACAGCTTGACATAGAATGACTGAGGATCTCCGATGGAAAACAACAGCACTGACACAACCGCCTGTACACTGACCTCAAAATTTTTTCCTTAAAATGGCTCACAAAAGGCCACCTCCTCCATGGATTGATCCTGGTGCTTACCCAGGCTTTAAACCACAATCACTTAAATCCATGCTGCATTAGATTTCAATAGGACTACCTAAGCTAAAAGTAAAATATGAAAGTATGTGCTTAAGTGCTTTGATCAGGACTTCAATCATCTTACAGCTAAAGAATTTAGCACTTTAAATCTTAATGAAAAAGGATTTTTCTTAAAAAAAAAAAAAAAAAAAAAGAGAAACATGGAAATCAGAAAAACTGTCCTTTGTCGTGTTTCACGTTTGATTATTAATTCTAACTTCTAATTAGAACAAGGAAATAAAAACAAACAAAAAAAACAGTAAAAAATCCAATCATCAGTTGAAACAGTAACCCTTCCCTTCCAGAAACTCCTGCAAAATATGAGATGCTGATCTTTAATTCTAGTGAATCTTGACACTTCATCCATCCTTTTCTGAGCACTAACCTTCCTCAGACACCTGCCCAACACAGTTTGTCCATGCTCAGCAAAACTCCTCTACCTGTGCTTCAAACCCACCTTGTCCCATTGCCTGACCCATGCTCCTCCCCAGCCCACTTCCCAGGGCTCACTGCTCTGGTCTGGGATTCCTCACCAGCAACACGAGGACCTCCTGGGAACCACTCCTGCACCTCATTCCCAGAATACTTTCTTGATTCGCACGAGGAAGGGGAGGAGATAAAAAGCACTACCCCTTTGCGTAAAACCAGATATTCAGTTGAGTCAATTTTAAATGTATTATAATTTGCGGAACCAATATTTGAAAGATGAGTTAACAGCTCTCACTTAAAGAGGACTTAGGAAAAAAGAAACCCCAACCTAACTCCATGTCCCTATATCCCAGCACAGGTATTTTAATCTGTTCCCTGAGTTCAGACACTCAAGCAGCCATCTGCCAAAGACAAGTACATCATCTTGTGAAGGTGGCAAACACATCATGCACAGCTAAGATTCTCTGCATCTCCCGCCTGGCAGAGGGATGGACTAGTTAATCTGACTTATCATTTCCACTCTAACTCCTACAATTCATTAAACAAATGAAACTTGCATGTTGAGCTATTTTGCACATGCTGAAGATGCCAATGCCATTCAAAAGTTCACGCAAACTAGAGACATCCAATACTCCGTTTTTGAAATTCTTCTTAAAATGTGCTATCTGAATTGTGCTATGTACTGCAGGGGTGAAAAGAGGAACAGTGTGGACAGGAACCTGTGTTAGAGTCTGTACGTGCAGGAACTGTCTGTTACAGTTTAATGTCTTGCACAGTAACAACATAAGCATGTAAAATTCACGGTCCAGCAGCCAAGTGGGAATTATTTTTTTAAGCCTATTACAACTCTTCAAAAAATTTTGTGGCTGAATTTCACTTTGCAGCAAGTTCTCCAAGTATCTTCATAGATTTTGTAAGTTACGCTGTTTCAAACAAGCACTATTTGAGAAGCCTGTCCTAGACTTTACTTAATCTTGTGGAACTCACCTACATCACATGTGCCAGCATATCCAACAATTGTTATCCCCAGGCTTTGTCCATTCTTTTTTATAAGTTCAACATCATAGGTATCAAAAAGGTTGGTATTATCCTATAAATAAAGCGCAAGACAGTAAAAAAAACCAAACTCATAATTTGCCAGTACCATTACAATATTGCAGGTTAATTAAGATCTTCAGAAGTGAGCAGTGATTTTGATTTTCCTATTTTAGGAGGAATCATATTTGCAAAAAAGATATACCTGAGATTTGCTGAAAATAAGTAGTCACCCAAAGTCATTAATTGCTTTTTTAAATTCTTTCCTAGTACTTTCCCCACTTGCCTGTCACAGATATAATATTTATATTTTATGGTAAAAAAGGTTTTTGTTAGACTGCTTGAGGGCCATTTCCCTTTGGATTCCACTGCCACCTGGTAACAACAAACTTCCTAGTCAATCCCACAAGACAACAGAAACCCTGAATGCCCTCAGAATTTCTTCTTTCCCTTTCATATGTTAGTCCTGATAAACAGTGGAAAGAATCCACTTGCCTGACCTCTTTCTACTGGACAGTTAAGAAGCAAAAACCACCTGGTATAAATACACAGTGTTATCACATCACACATTTCTGTCAGAAAAAAATGATGCTTATCTCTTTGTGTTATCACCTACTAAGGAAGTGAGGGGCAGCAGGAAAGGGATCTTGAAACAATCAGGTTCAATGCCCTGAAATGAAAGAAACCACGCATACAAATAGTAGGCACATCTCTGCTACAGAAGCAGTTGCCTACTTAAATGCAAATACTCGAGATTAGGTAGGTGTTTGAGCTTATTGTTTGGTTTTATGCTAGATCTCAAACCACAAAACCATTCCAACAGTCAATCTTACACACATCATCTTAATAGGTTTGATATGACCCTGTTCAGATTTGAATGCCAGCAAACTGTAAAGAGCACTGGAAGCCTCCCGGTTGTCTAAGGCAATGGCAAGCAAAAGACTCATTAGTTCACATTCAATTAAAATTATTTTTAAAACCTAAAGAAGAAGGGAGAGTATTCATTTGTAAATGCTTTTTTGTTGAACTGATGACTTCTCAAAACAAACAATACTTGAAAAGGGAAGCACATAACATGACCTGTTCTCTGAACCCTCTGCTTACTACAATTACCAAAAAAACCATAAAAGCCACTAGCTAAGATTACAATATGATCTGAGCTTACGCTGGACAAGTATATGGAAAAAGGTCCCCACAAATCTGGCCTCAGTATGTCTCTGCAGCTCTACCCTGACAAGTAAAAATCAAAACTTCAAGACAGAGGTCAAACAGGACACACTAGAGACACTGGGGATACCAAAGAGAAAAACAATCTAGCACATAGATCCAGGATTGCAAGGGATAAATTAAAATACATAAAGTTGTTTGTTTTCAGTAATCAGATACGGCCCAATGAGATCGAAAAGAAGACAATGATCAGAGCAAGGTCTGTTAAAGTGATGAAATCAAGAGGGATACTGTCACTGCCAACAGCAAAAAACGGACCGGGAAACTTGAAAACATTTCTTAAGAGAGTGAACAAAAGAGAAGTTCAATCAAATGCTTGCCAAATATCAGCTTTGGAAAGACCTGTATTAAAAGCAGGACGAAGTTACGGCCATACCTATTTCACTTTTCACTGAAAGAGAAATCGATGGACAGCTATCTCCTTTCTTATCACACACACGTCCCTCCACTAGCCAACTCATTAAGCTCATTAAAAGCTTTCCAACTCTCTTGCTCCATAAGATGCTGATGGAGATGAAGATAAGTTTTGATGCTCTGTCACTTATCTTTAGGAGAGGGAACCAGAACAGTAAACAAGCCTACAGCAACATCTGAAATGGAGCTATGGCCTTGAGAGTCCTGCTATTTTGTCAATCAAAAGCCCTTCATAGTCAGTGCTCTGATGCTACAGAAATTTTCTCTAAGTAATGTTACTGGTAGAATGCAAAACATTAGAAGTGGAGTCTGGAAAAATCAAAGTACAGAGTCCTAAATACAGTCAGCACAAGTAGGCTGCTTACATTGCTGTCAGTATCTTGGAGACTATAGATAATATGACTGTTTTCTTGTGCCCATGGACAGACATAAGTAGTTTCAGTTGTTCTCTGCTACAGGAAATTTAAAGGAAATAAAATATTAATATAAAACTGAAAAAACTAACCGTATATTAAAAATGCCTTTCTGCTGGTTTGCAAAATAAGGAAAATATTTTCTATTCCAAAGCTCACAGCTAGTGAAGCACTCAGAAACTGGAGAGAAATTAGATTATAGGAAAAAGTTCTGTTGTAAATCAGACACAAACTGAAAGGTAGACCATTAAGATCATCATTAAATTAATAAATACATTCGGATTAGCCACTATTCTTGACTTCAGCAAATCTCTCTTAACACCAGAAAGAGGAGTTTCTTCAAATCTAAATACGAAGGCACTATTTAGTTCAGAAAACAATAGATACATTCAGAAAGAAATAGATGAAATTGCAACATATTTTTTCCCCTCTAAACTACATAGCAGGAATAAAGAGGACACTGAAAAGACATCCAGAAGCAATAACGTTTTAGAAAAGCTGCGGCATCTACAAAGCTCGGGGTCAGTTAGTGACAAACAGACCCACCTTTGAGGAAGGGAAGAGAGCAAAACAGTACTTTGCAGCAGAAACAAAACTAGGACCATGTCATTTTTTCCTAATATGGGCCTTGGAAAATATGATACAGCTGGAAAAGAAATGCTTCACAACAATGCTAATTCTCTAGGAAAGCCTTTTTTCAGAGTATTAGACAAGCCTGCTTTTAAGACTCCAACCTTATGTACACAGATTACCCTCTCCCAACTCTCACATTTCCCACTACATCAATCCCTCTTCTAAGAAGAGGAGCTTGAGAAGGGCCCAAAATACTTTACTGACAGCTTCAGCCACAGTAGTCTTCCAGAGAGACGCAAGACACAAAGCTAATGGGTGCCTTTGCAGTGACTATGCTCAATAAGGGAGCAGGTGAGTTTGTAACAATATGACTGCTAGTCTGACCTTTAAAAATGGTGCTTCAAAAAAAAAAGTAGCACTCTTCACTCATCACTCATATTCAAGAAACTAGACAAGAAAGAAAAGGCTACTCAGATTCTACACCTAAATCTAAGCAGCACAGTAGTAGCAGATGGTACACAAGCACAGCTTTGTTTATGTTTCGAGACCTACTGTACACTTAGTGTAGCATTTGTTGATTTTAATTACTCAAAACTGAAGAGAATGACTTCAAAAACAAGAGACTTTGATATGACCATGATAAGATTTGCTAAAACAAGTTTCAAAATTTTTAGATATATTTCCTATCACAGACAGTAGCGTAGACTATGAAAACATCACACTTATGTTTCATAAAAAGATGATTGTGCTGAATAATTCTGGTGTGGCCATGGCGCTCTGGATTTCAGACTAGGGAAATTCACAGTCAAGTTTTAAATCCACTTACAAATGATTGATTAGCAAAAATATAATGAGCTAAGAAGGAGAACTAAAAGTACCATTTATCGATAACATTTATGGTCTTAGTAATTAAATTACCCACTCTGAAGTAAATTCTGTAAAGCTAGTCATTCCGATCCCAAGATTATAGTTATTAATAACACACAGGAAAGCAGTAAAAATTATAGAAGGCAGGGTTATAATAATGACCACTTAAATACATGCATATGATATCTGGAAACTCAAAAGAGGAGAAGCACTTTAGGCCTCAAGAATACTCTATTCCCCTCCTCCTTTCTGATCACAAGCCACAAACATACCTAAAAATATCACAAGGTAACACCAGATACTTACATTTCCATTTTGAAAGGAAGGTACTGTACTGACTGGCCAGCTCACAGGAGCTGGTGGAGTCTCCACAATGTCACACTTCGGGTCTCTTGCAACGATCATCCTAACAGAATTCCCACAGTTTCTCAGCACTTGGGCAACTTGTTCACTGGTCATTCCTTGCACATTGGTCCCTCCAATCTGTAAGATGTGATCTCCTGTCCGGAGCCTTCCATCCTTCAAACACAAATAAAATTGCAAAAAATGTTTCCAGTCTATACATAAAAGATCTCTTCCATTACAAAATTGAAACTGCGTACAGGCATCTTCATGGCCACGAGAGCCAATGCAAGAAAATACCATCACATAGACCATCATGGCAACATACTAAATTCAAGGAAGCATTTGCACGACCATGCACTGTTTGTTCTCCAGTAGTTAACAGTGGTAAATCAACCTCTCCAAATCTGAGTAAGACACATAAGTGGAATAGTACCATTCCTAAGAAAGTGTTTACTTTCCTTATGTAAAAGAAAACAGACAGCAACAACGTTTTACAATCTCACAGGTTGTTATGTATTGCTGTTTCACAGAATAGTCCTCATCGGATAGGGGTTAGAATAAAAAGCGCAGCATTTTGATTTAGGACTTTTAGAGTTTTTCCTAATACTTCTATATTAGCCTGGCAATTCTCTTCTCATATGACTAGCTCCAACTCAAGCAAGTAAATCCACTGAAGGTAACAAAGATTCCACACAGACCGGTTTTTACATGATAATTATGATTCGTGACCTACATCATCATTTCTATTATAAGCAAGCATTCTTAGCACCAAATACTCAGCTGGTATTGATCAGCACAGCTCCACCACCTTAGGTGCATTGATTCATACAGCAATCATAGTGGAGTTATTCCCAGAACCAACTCAAACTCATTTGTAAACTCATCCAATTTTAACATGTATATGTGCTCATTATTTCACATGTTCTTAATGATGCCTCATTCAGCTGAGAATGATGTGGTGAGTTCTTAACTTACATGCTTCATTTGTAGCCAAAACACTCTATTCCTTACAGCAAAACAGGTGTTACACAATAATTAAAAAATACTCATTTATACATGACAGGTTCAGAGGGAGGCAGTCAAGCAAAAGCCAACATTTTCCAGTAAAGCTCTCCAAATCTCCAGTTTTCATTTCCATCCTATACTAGAGGAAGTACCTCAGCCTCTCTCTTTTGTATGTTACTGGATCTCGTCTGCATGGGTTCCAGACCTCAAATATTGTAACTTGTCATGACCAAATTCACATTGAAAATTCAAATCTGTTTTGCTATTGCACGTGCTCTACTCCTGAAACGTACCAACGCTTAGCACTGAGTCTTTAAAGATTAGCAATCAAGGGCTGCAAACTGTACCCGTGAACTTTAAAAGATATCAAAAGGCTTTGCATCCATCCTAAGTGCCTCCTTGAACTGGTCAGACTGGAAAGCAGGGATCAAAATCCCTTTAAAATGAAACCCACTAAAAATAGGACATTTTCAATCTATTAACTGAATCTTGCAACGCAATTACTTCAGTAAGGCAGATTCTCTTGCCTGACACTTCATTTAGAGAGTTTGTCCCTATAGATGTTGCCAAACGTACCAAATTCTACAGAGGATGTGGAAATCCATTAAGAGTATTCGTCCTCCCCTAGACTTACCAAAGGCTGAAAATATCAAAAGTATTGAAAATATTAGAAGGTTAGACAACTCTTCAGAATTTCTGCATGTTCAACAATGTTGTAAAAGCCAAAGCGTGTCTGAGAAACAACTTAATTCATATCAGGTGCTGACTTTTTCCTCAATCATACCTTCAACGTACTTATTTATAAAGTGTATGTTGGCATTCAGACTTTGATGCTATCAGCTTCCTTTTGTTTAAGTATATTAGTTTATTTTAAGATTGTCAAAACCAGTTAATTATAGTTCACAATCAAACAAGAAATGACATAATATAATAAATTACCCGATCTGCTAATCCCCCAGGAACAATTGTTCTTACAACTACTCCACTTGACTTTCCTCCTACGATTCCAAAGCCTAATCCTGAACCATCGTTAATCAGCTCAACGTCTTCAACGTGGCCCCAGTGAATCTGCAATTAATAAAAACAGAAGATTTTCATTTCGGTCGATCTTTAACATTTCTCACTTTCACATGTACCAGGAATGACGAGAAGCAATCAGAGCAATTTTCTCTCTCTACCCCACATACTGGAGATCTGTTGGATTTCGTTCAGTCAGCTTCATTTCCTTATAAATACACAGTGGGGTTTCTCATCTGTTTTTAAACATACATTTTGTCCTTCACTTTCAGGATAACAGGATACTAGGAAAAAGCTTGACTAAGAAAAAGCAATTTTAAGATTTTCTTGCCAAAATGAAAACTATCCTTTTAGTTTTTCATAAATCAAGAATACTGCAAACAACAGAGAAAAACAGAGGCAAGGAGCTTGCACTGGCCTCGTTTTTACTTAGCGTTGCCCAAATTCTTATTTCTGTTATTTCACTTACACACATTAATAGCGCAGTACAAGATTCTGCCATACTGAATTGGAAGCATGTTTCTAAGCTACACTGTACCATGACCTTATGTTCTACAAGACAATCTGAAAATAACAAAGCTGTTAAGCAACCCAAACCCAGCCAATATTTCTGTCAGATTAATATCTCATAGAAACCAAAATGGAGCAAAGCAGGCAGATTTAAGTCTTCTGTGAATAAAGGATTTATTAGCATATTGAAAATCTTTGCCAAAGCCAGTTAAATATCATAAAAGAAGTTAAAGACCCCCTGTAGAGATATATACTTGTATTTTATTTTGTTAGTCTGTTCAGTGCAGCTCTTTCAATGAAAAAGCAGTTAAAGTTTAATTCTTTAAAATTTTCAGTGCAATAAACAATATTGATTATCCACTAAAAGCTTCAGATTTAACTAGCTCTGTAATAATCATGAGGGAAATAATTACGGAGAATAAGGAAAAGCACTGCTCTTAACCAGATTTTCATCAAAACCTACTAGCGTAATAAATTAAGATTCCAGTATTGAAAACCCTGGATTTAGGTGTGCAGTTCCACCAAATTCAGTGAAGCCACCTGGACCATATGGTTTGAACACAGATGGAAGTTCAGCCCTAGCTTATTACATGTCTCAGTGACAATCTCTCCTTGTTCAAGAAAACAAAAGGGTCCCCAATCAATGAAATTTGCAGATTAAAAAAAAAAAACAAAAAACAAACAAAACCAACAAACAATAAATAAAGACAAGGCTTTTTGTTTTGAGCAGTTTAAGTTTAAATTGGTTGGGATATTTCAAGCAGTGCTCATGATAGGTTATGTTTACACCCTTTTAAGATGTCATCAGAGCATCTTTAATTGCTGAGCACAAGTAGCTTTCAGCTGGGTATACTCATAAAATGCTTTACCCAGCCTATGCTGAACAGACCCTGCTGCTAAGAATACGTTGATCTACTAAAGCTTCTGCTATCCCCTAAAAACCCAGGATGTATTTTATAACAACTTCATGCAGCTTTGCAATGGAAGCCTTACACTTATTGCATGATCAGTCTAAATGAAATGTCATCACATATAAAATCTGATTAAAGAAAAAAAATCCCTATATGTAAAGCTTGCTAACACAAACACTTACAACCACAAAAAAATATCCAGCGTTAGTTCAAAATCTGATTTTGACAGTATTACAAGAACTCACAGTCTCAGGTGGTTTTATATCACTTAATAAGACAGCCGAAGTTCTGCTGTTTCCTTGAACTGGCTCCCTAGCAACAACCAGATGTAGAGATCCTGTGGATTGCTGGAGGAGGGCAATAGCGTGCTGATGGGAAATGTTCTGATCCAATGGGGTGCAATTAATGGCCAGTATGTGGTCATTTTCCTTTAGTCTTTGATCCCTTAACAAAACATTAAAAGAAAGTTTAAAATGCAGCATAGTGACTTCACAACAGGCTTGTGTAATTTAAATATGAACATGCAAAATGCAGTTATGCAAGGTTAAATATGTATATACGAAAAAAATCTGGTTATTAGGCTGTCTTCACCAACACACAAACTACATGCAATCCACACCGTACTGAACTGCCCAGCCATATTTTGTTCCAACTTTATCATGGCACAGAAATTCACTTGACTTTTCCCTTTGCTTTTATTCAAAATTCAACCAAATTCCCTCATTCTTTCTTGATGATATTGAATTACAGGGCAGATAAAACTATTTTTGTAGTTATACAATGAACTAGGAACTATTCTTCATTATGTTTAGCACTACATGATACTACCTCTAAGTACTCACAACTCAGGCTAGGATATTGTTTTGTATCATTATTTCATCTAAAGATCAATAAGCTGTGTATTTATATTTTACTCAAACTTTACAGGATCAAACTTGCTTCGAGCAATACACAGTTCAACTTATACCTTAAGATAATATAAATTTCACAGTTAATTCACCCTAGTGATGAATTTAGATTTGTGACAAGAGAGAAACCATCACTCATCTCCTTTGTTAAATATTCATTCTGAGCACGAGACCAAACTGTTACATAGACAGACACTGCCTTCAAAGCTCTGTAGGAATCCAAAAAAAGTCTCCAGGAGATCCTGTCTCAGAAGCAAAATGGGAAGCATGCTGGGGAAATTTATAAACTCCAAAATAATATAACTGCACATCTTAACTAATGCATTTTAAACTTCCTTTTTATCATGCGATGTTTAAGATGTTTCCCAGAAATCACTTTCTTCAAGCACTAGCCATATTTTAGATTCTCTCATCAAAGAAAGTGAGCAGCAGGTCATCAAATCCTGAAGTGAGATATTCACCCTCCTTTGACATCCGGATCAGTCCATCTGTCTCCGCTTTGAAAGAGCCTAATATGCTTTTCTTTAAGTGTTCTCTGGTGTGTTCTCTGTGGGCCCATAGCCATTATCATTCCAACCTCTCCCCACTCTTTTTGTCATCCTGTGTTGGCACTTCCTGACATGTGTTATTTAAAAAGTGACACCAATGACTTGAAATCTAGACACATTTTCTTGAAACATAATTCCAAGTACTGCATTTGTCTCATGCCAACTCTTGTGGTTTTACAATCGCATTTTATTTTTAAAGGATTGCTCTGTCTTTTGTTGTTGGGTGAAAACCCACAGACAATACGGGAAGAAACTGCCTGAAGCCTAGATTCTATGATGACATCTGTGCAGGGATCTGTCGGGAGGACTGGATCTAAATTTACACAGGAAACAAACAGTAAAACCAACTATAAATAGGGTATTGTCATAGGCACATAAATAAAGAAACTGGGGGGGTGAAGAAATCTTTCAGGGACGCAATACATAAAAATTCAAACGGAGGCTAATTTCTGTTTTCCTTGTATTCTTTTCTGAGTTTTCTTTTGTTTTTTAATCAGTACTCAAGATTCTCTTAAGTGAGCCATGATTTCTGGAAATTCCATTTATGAATGGTTCGGATATTTAAAACTCATCTGAAAATCCGATCCTCAAAACACGAGCTGATTTAGTTGAAAAGCCAGAATTCAAGATACCACCAACAAAATATCCCACCAGATAACCCAGACAAACATGTGAGTCTGAAAGAGTTTTCAACATGAAAGTTGTGACTTTCCCCTTCATGGAAATACTGCAATTTTCCAATACAATTATAAAGATCTCACCTGTCAGCTATGCTTCCTGGCTGGACTTCCTTGACAAAGATACCAACTTCTCCCAAGCTGTGATTTTTAAGGGCAACCACACTAAATCCAAGACCTCCAACAGAAGGCTTTTCGATCTTTATTGATTCTACTTGTCTCCCCTAATAAAACAGAAAAAAATGATTTACTAATTTTTAATGCAATAGAACGAGCTAGTTTAAAATTTATGAACACTGCGAGAATTCTTCTCCTCCTAAGACTAAACAAAGGCAAAATACTGAATATGTTATTTCTATAAAAGCTCCTCCATTTATTATTTTTAATATAGCAGAGTATTGGATATGCAAGCACTCTGAGGTTCAGAAACCTCAGGGAATTTAAGAGCTGCTTTCACACTTCATTCACATTATGAGATGAATTCCAAACTGGATGAAAACTATGAACAAAGTGCTGTCTAGAGCAATATATTTGGGATTTCTGGAAATGCTGCATAGCTAAACCAAATTACTTGTCTTCTGGCTCCCCTTGCTTTTAATGCTGATTTTTAGGTGTACGTTCAAAAGATTGTGGCTTTTAAATCAATAAATTTCCTTCCCCTCCTTGCAAGTTCACACGTAATGCTAAAAAAAGTTTGGTTTTGCGACTGCCTGCTTTTCACTTCTAATCCAAGATTTCTGGGGTTGTTTACTGGGAAATATCACTTAGAGAATGCATTGCTATCACAGCTGTTTTATCCAAAATAATGCGCAGTCTTTACTGCTAAATCTTTTATCTGATGAGTTAATGACACACTAATGAGAAGAGTTATGCTCAAAATATTACAGCTACATTAAGGTAGTCAATTAGCAACAGTTACTTAATAGAGAAAGGCATGACTAACCAATTAAATTAATGGTTCAAAGTAACACAGAACAATACATTTGTGGTATAAATGCCAGTCCCACATGGGTGGATGTCTGCACCTGTACAACTTCCATAAGCATCTGGTACATGCTACATCACATGTTAATGAAATCAGCATCTGTCTGGCAAAGTTAAGACACACTAAATGAAGAGTTAAATAAAATATTACATGCCAGTTCTTTTAATCATTTGCACTGTTCATATGTTAACAAAGTTGGTATATTTCCAATTTAAAATGTACTCGATAAAACAAGTCTCTCCATCAAAACAAGTTTCTGCAGAAAATGTCCATTTGCAATGAAGTGTCACCAAATACCAGAAAAGTTTTCTGGCAACTGGAATTTCTTTTCTACATTGGCGTGTTTGGTAGAAAGTAAGACCAAAAAATTGGCAGAGGAAAAGAAACAAACCACACCACCAAACCACTTCCAGTGCTGACATTGTCTTTCACAGGGAAAAGTTATGCTCAGCACTTCTGTGGTGCCTAGGAGGCACCACACTCCCAGATACAGAAGAGAAGAGTGTGTTTGAAAACATACTCCAAAAGCCTGCAAGAAAAAGTTTTATGTTAAAGGAAAATAAGTTTGGTTCACTAAACCTGACAGCCTTACCTTTGCCATCTGTTGGATGATTGCGTTAAATTCATTAACTCCCAGGTTTGGAGTGAAGGTAGATGCTTTGGGTTCAGGTGAACTGCAAGGCGTAT
The DNA here is from genome assembly GCF_965231255.1 of Vanellus vanellus. NCBI lineage: Eukaryota > Metazoa > Chordata > Aves > Charadriiformes > Charadriidae > Vanellus > Vanellus vanellus. Next base: position 78,960,077 of record NC_138910.1, on the reverse strand, counting down.
ATGCGCTCCCAGCAGCAACTGACTTGTCAGCAAACACTAGCAGCCCTCTCTTAGTAAAATCAAAATCTACTGAACGGTCAGGGGGCATGTAACTGAGCTGTTGAAAATGAACAAAGATGTAGAAAAACTATTAAAAACAAAATAGATTTCCATGTATACCATCTTGTGTGAAGACTGCCAAAGAAGCAAGCATACATATGTTCATGTAAGCCTATTCACACAAATATACTCACCTGTATAAATCAAGCAATGTTAAGATACAAGCTATAACCAAGCTACCATATCAAGTTTAAACTGTTTTTCAGAAGGAAAAGCTCCCTGAATGTTTCAGCTGTGCTTCTACTCCACTCATTTTCTCCATTTCTTTCATTCTGCTTCCCTGCCCATATCCATTATCCTCTTTTCACCCCGATACTCCAGAAACAACACATGCAAAAGCAACAACATTAAAGAAGCGCTCAAGCACTGTCGCAACTGTCAGGCAAACCTAGACAATTTTGGCACAAGAATCCAAATTTTTTAAGAGTCACTTAGTCACTCAGGAGCCAAAGGCCTGGTTTGTATTATCTCCTCCCCAGAGAGAGCCAACGGTACAAACCAACTACCATTGAACATGTTATCATTGCTAGAACTTGGAGTTTAATGTGTAGTCCTAATAGACAATGAAGAAATGCAGAAATATTCCCAGTGGGACAGAGTAAACTGAAAAATCCCATCCTGAATGAAACTCCTCATGAGGGACATGCTTAAAAAGCATTTCAAGAAATACAAAATTTCTAGATATGATAATTCTGAACATTCTGGATATAAAATCTATTATGCCACAGTCACAAAGCATGATCTTAGATATATTTGTATTTTCATACATTTTTAATAGCTTGCAGACATGCATCCAAACTTTGGAAGGAAGGAACAGGAGCAGACACAGCACGTTCGTGAACATGGGAAGAAAGGAAAATCAACGGCACAACCACTACCATGCTACCCTGGCAGGAACACATGCAATACATTTGGCAATGACAGCAAGATGGGCTCGTTCCCCCAACCCCCACCTTCAATATCTGCAGCTGGGCAGGTGCAGTAATCGCAAAGACAGGGATCACTGCTGATCACTGATACTGACAGGTATGCCAAGTTAGTCTCTGATTTTAAATTTGCTTGCCTGACTCTGCTAACTGCATGTTGAGACCTGTTCATGCGGATGTGTCATTGATACCCATGTCCACAAGATCGAAGTGTCAGCTGGCGTTATAAACCAATCCACACAAGTTCCTTCCACTGCTGGAGTCATGTCATTTTAAAGCTAGCTTGGGTACGCCTGCATCAGACCTCGGCAAATCTTCAGGGGTGATTTTCTAGATTATATTTCCTGAAACAGGTTAACCATTCTTTAACAAGTCAGCAAGAACTAAGTGATGATGTCTTCTAAGGAGAAAAGATGCTGCCAGTTAGCTGATAAACAGTATTTAGCTTCTGTGAAAAACAAAGGATCCCAGTTCCAACAGTGTTCAGAACTCAAAGTACTAGAGCTGATGCCTTTTGCAGATGCTTTTCTCGACTGATGCGGTTCTCGGCACCTGCCTCTTCTGCATCCCTTTCAAAGCAAGTTGACCCATGCCTTTTTGTTGCGATACCACTTCTCATTTCAGCAGTGACACTGTAGGTACTAGCTTGACCAAAAAAAAGCCCAACATTCACTGACACCAAGTCATAGCTTATTAATTAGAGCGGCCTCATTAACACATGCCTACATACCCTGTTTTAAGTTCCAAGTTGACTATAGTTATCATCACACCAACAATTGTAATTTTACACTCACTTGTTCCTTCAGTTGCTTGATGGATTGCTGGAGGGTCAGTATCTGGTTAAACAAAGGGCTCCTGAGTGTGTTACGCAAAACAGTCAGGTTTTCATTATGTTGGGAATCCCTTTTCTCACGCAATTTTGCTTGCAGACGATCAAGGATCTGCAGCACCTGCTGTTTGTCTACACCACAAAGTAGTACATGTTAGAAACAGAGCTTCATTTCTCACGGCTTAACAAAAGTAATCACTTTCAGACTACATACCTGCAGCAGGATTTTCAGGCATGTTGAAGGGTATTTTTGGAGTTACTCAGAATAACCTAGATGAGGTTAAAAAAAATCAAATTAATAATTTATATATCCGAGTGGAATGCTAACAGATACACAGTCAATAAATGCATTAATAAAATACTAAGCTAACTATAACAAATTTAATAAAAAATACTACTACTCCCTGTTGTTTACTCCAGGTATTCAACAAAGCTCTCAATATAGTTAGTTGCACAGCAGCCTCAGCACATGCAAAAATCTTTCCTTGTTCTGTGTGCTTTTCTTTTCATACACAGGAAAGAATATGAACAACTCTTTCCAATATGAGTAAAAATGCAGGTTATAAAAACAAACATTGGCCAAGAAAACCGAGAGGCAGTTATATTCAACCAAATTATTTTGAATACAGCCATTAAAGTTGTAATCTTTTCAAATATACATACAGTTAAAATCTTCCTATTATTTAGAAGGTAACTTCCTCTTGATTACTTTAAGTATTTGCAGTCCGTATTCTTACCATGATAGCTCTGCCCTGCCATATGGCAACATAGGTGAAACTTTACATCTCCCTATAAAACAAGTTCCCTCCATTCACAAGACAGCGTGGCGTTATGGCCCAAAACTGACCAAATCAATCCCTAGTCCAACACGTTTCTAAGGGAGGTTAGTTCTAATCGCAGCCCTGGTGTGAAAGAACAGGTGAAAGAACCTCATTGCCTTCTCCTACGTGAGCTTGCCTTTCTCTTTTTTATGTACATGACAAGCTTTGAAGGAACAGAATACCCTTTATCACGCTCCTCTACAGTGCCAAACAGAACAGGTCTCCAACTGGGGCTGAGGCCTAGATGGCAGTATAAAAACAACAGACTTGCAATTAGCAGCGATGATAAATTTGTACCCTTACTTGCATGTTATTATGCTGATGTGGAGCCTGTCATTCTGAAATCTATCAAGGCAGTTATACCAAAACATACACGAGAAACAAGATTTCTTCACTTAGTACAAGCTCCTCTGAAAGAAGTCAGCCATTTAATAGCACAATTTACATAATTGTAACTCTACCCAGTATATAACTGCGTAATTTCAGAATAATATATTTGAATTATTTTGGAATGAAAATAGCCACATATATATATATATATAAAATCTCTGTATTTACTTTTTTAATCTTGCAGTTCGAGAGTAGAAAGGGTCATATGCATCTGAATGCAATACCAGAGCAAGCACATCCCAGGGGCTGTCCCAGCAGGACCTCTGATCCTTTCAGCTCTGCCTCTGACACTGTCTGTGCTCACACTGACAACATCTTGAGTTATGGGAGGACACTGTTATATTTAATGAAATATTAAGTATGCAAGTGAATAGCTTATTTTCTGAAGAGTGAGATTAAACTGGATTTACCTAATGAAAAAAAAAAAAAAGTGGAGGTGTGTCACAAACCACAATTTCAGATTTATGTACCCTTTACCGTATCTGAGCAGCTTTGGCTCCTGGAGGAATTCCTGCAGAACTCAGTGGGTTTGCATGGTTTCCACCCACAGCCAAGCAAAATGAGTCACTTTGCAAGACTATTAACAGATTTAGGAGGTCATTTTAAACCAAACTCATAGCAAGAGTTGAAGCGGCAAACCCATACAACCTCTGAAAGATTTTCAGGAATGCATCTGAACTTTTGTAAGTGCTGCAGCTTTATTTTCTTTTCTATTTGAAATAAAACACTTCTAAGAGCACAGCAGCCTTTGATTCTGTGCTGAGATCTGATTCTAAAGAACAGATGAAAATACCATTTCCTTATACATTCCTGAGTCTTCATCTAAACCAAAAAGACAAAACCTCCTTGACCAAAAGTATTGCATGAATCTTAACAAAACAGGACAAAGAATATGGAAATTTGCTCTTTCTTCCCAATTTAACATCCCTCCATTCATTTCCCTCCTCTATTTTTCTACCTCACATCAGCAGTTAAAAGAGAAAAAAACAACCCTAAAGCAAGCAAACCAACATCAGAAAAGGCTGCAAGATAACTCCTATGAGGAAAAGTGGCTTGAAACACCTTTAAACCAGCAGTAGGGCGAAGAAAAGATTAAACCCAGAAAAGAAATCCAGCATGGCAGGAAATAATGCCGACTTGACGGCACCATGCCCATCTAATAGCCGAAGCCAGGAGGCTGGTCCAGCTCTCCAGCCCACTTTCATGCATTTTGTTCTTCCCTTTCCATCTGTGCTCGCACTCATTCATCTGATCCCATAGTAAGCTGGAACAGGGAGCTAAACAGGCAGAAAAAAACTTCACATTTTGGTAGCGTGAGCTTTTTGCCCAGTTAGCTCTCAACTGCCAGCACTGGCAGGCAGGAGGGGGGCGAGAAGTGCCAGGGAAGCGGGACCACACCTTGTAGCAGGCAGCAGCTAGCGGTTGCAGCAGCTCAGCTGCACTGGCAAACTTCACCATGAGAAATAGCCTGCGTCATTCAAAACCAGCCTCAAAGTGCCGCACTGACAGTCTCCAAGATTAATCTTTTTTCCATTACAGCGGGTGTAACAATAGCAATTATGACGACGGGTACAGATCCAAGAAAGAAAAATTAAGCAGAAAAGTATAGGTAAGAGAACCAGGCTCCATCTAGGCAGAAGTCCCCTGGAGAAGGAGGTGCAAAAAGGGGGGGAAAAAGATTAAAGAAAGTTTCAGCTTCCTGCCTGAGCTGCTCCAAAGCGTTGCTAAGAGCCACTGCAGACCACTGTGCGCCGGTGGACGCCAAAGTGGATCTCAGGTACAGTTTGCATAACAGTTCAAGTTTACACCGCACTTTGGGATTCCTTGTGATCAAAGCTGGCCTCTGGCCAGCTTGCAATGGTTTTTAATGATTTTTTTGTGCAATATGTTAAAACCACCCTCAGTATTTCTTTGTTCTCCTTTCTTGCATATAAAGAGAATGAGGGTAAAAAAAAAGAAGGGTGTTATATTTTAAAGTAAACAGCTCCTTCTGGTGTGAGGGGATCCCTGAAAATATAAACTAATTTAAAGTTTTCAAGTAATGTATAATTGAGGACAGGTGTCTAAGACTGGCTTTTGGGCAGCAGAGAAACACACAACTCCATGTACTATTGAGCTTTTTATGTTTAGAAGCCCAAACAGCTTATTGTTAAACAATATCCAAACACTGATGCTAAGTCCAAGCAAGGTGTCAACAGGAAGTTGCTAAATTAGGAGATCCACTCCTAGATGGTAATTTTGAAGTGATACAAAACACCATGGTTTGTCTTGCTAAAATCGGTTCACCCATTCCATATTCAACTTCCTTAGCTCCATTCCCCAATTTCTACAGCCACTGATTTATCTTATTGGTAGACAAAACTGCAAACCTCAGTTCAAAAATTTATGTCACAACTCCCAATATAATTGTAAAATCATTAAGAAAATAATGAATTTCAGAAAGTTTAGTGTTTTCTAACACCAGAAAAAAGCCCACACTCCAGCACAGCGTGCATCTGGGTTTTTACTGTCTTCACTTCTGAGAGCTGAAATCAACGCATCATAGGGAGCAGAAAAGTTCCATAAGGTTTTGTATGAAATCCTAAGACTTGGATCTTCTTCAAAAGCAGACTAAGAAAAAAGGAATTCCCCCATGCTGATGCCAGCAGAGGTCATCAGAAGAGCTGAAAGGTTTAAGTCTTCCATTGCCATCACCCCCCTGCCAGACGCCTGCCACTTGCATGGAGACACAGGGTGCTCAACCCCGGCACATCCCAGAGCCAGAGGGGAACACGACAGCCCTGGCAGTGGCCTTGACAAACACCTGCCCTCCACAAAGGGCTGCTGAAAGACAGAAATAAGGGCGTTCCTGCTGAGGTCTGGAGGAGGACATGGTTTAGCCAGCAGAGATTCTTCTGCCCATTTCTCCCCACCCACCTAACAACTACAACCGCTCTGCCCTACGTCCTTCAGCTTGGCCCTCAACAACCTGTGTCCTTCCAGGAGACGTGCCTGCAGGGAAGTCCTGCCTCATGGGAGGCTCTTCCCTCAGCGTGGGTGTAACCTTTTGGGACATTAAACGCCGCAAGTCCTTAACGCACAGGCGCTAACTGCTGCTATTTTTCAAGGGCTTCTAACATGGCCAATCCGAGCAGCCTGCCATGGGAACAAGCCAAGGGTATATTCCCAATCCAAAGTCACCTTTCTGCACTAATGCGGTTGTAATTTTTCCTGGCCCTGTTATCAGGAATGACTGAGATGATGTATATCGTCTTCCCCATCAGAGAGATCTGACTTGGAAAATTTCAGCCCAAACAGTTTAAAAATTTGATAAAGGCAAAAGAAAGGGAAAACAGCATTTGTTAGTGTGATCTTAAACCTAAATTGTCCTAACGCAGCATCACCTGTAACTTCAGATATTTAAAATTGTATCATGTACACTCTATCAAGCAACTAGGTACTGTGAAAAAACACTACTCTAACACATATTTTGCTGTCCTACACGTTATGCTCAGTTTTCCATCCTGGTAACACACAGAATTCTGTTCAATCGAGCTTAGCATGCACACAGCTTTCAGATGAAACCACCAAAACCTGCTGTTCTGGGTAATGCTGCACTATTTATAAAAAGTGCTATAGAGCACGTGCTGACTGCTCCAGGCACTTGAAAGGAGGAAACAACCAAACAGTGCTCCGAGTACCAAAACAAATACACCACAAATCTCCAGGGTAAAGCAGGTCAAAGCTAAATATTGTTAAATAAATAAAAAAAAAAAAACTACTCCATGGGCAAACCGAGTGTGTCCTGTTGTTACATACAATTAGTGACCACGAGATGAGGAAAGCAAAACAAAAAATAACTCTGCATCTGTGATTACCAGTCTCTATTGCAGATCAAGAAGAGCATTACTCACTCTCAAGGCACGCTAACTTTTAACAAGCAGAACCTGAATTCCTGCGGACTTCAGCCTTGAGGGAAGTGCCGGTATGGGTTCTCTGATGTCTAATAGAAGGGTGAGCTCATGCCGAAGCCATTCTCTGTGGAGCAGTAACATGGTCTCTGAAACCTTTTCCCACAAAGCTTGAGGAAAACTTGCTTCCGAGATCTAAATATTATCATATTCTACTGAAATGAGCCAATAAATCCTTGAATTACTATGATGACAGTGTACGTGATTAACAAATCACTTCATGGGGAAGGAGAGTTGTTAGACCTGGGGCCATGCTGAATTTCTAAGCTTCAAAATTTTACAAGGAATGCAAAAGAACTGTCTTCCTATTAATCAAGCCCTAAAAAAAAAAAAAAAAAAAAAAACAAAGAAAAAAAAAAAAGAGACCTGCTTCGTTAGGAACCTGTGACTTGACAGGCACTGACGGAAGGTGTTGCAAAGGGTGTGTTCCTTCCTTAGCGCCTCCTCTCCTCCTCACGACAGCCTCTCCAAGCAATGGAAGGAAACTGTTTGCACAACAACATGACACTCAAGAGGACTCCTGCACCCCGGAGCGCCTTCGCCTGCCATCAGGAGCCATGCAGCTCTCCCCCAGCCCTTACCGGGGCCGTCACGGAGCCCTGACACCCCCGGTGCACGGAGCCTGAAGGGGCTTCGAGGTGGGATTCTCCAGCCAAGCGCAGGCCGGTGTCCTGGCCAGGGCGGTGTTCAGGTCAGGCGCTGAGGGCGACAGTAGGAGACGCTTCTCCCGAGGGTCTGTGCCACGACCAAGTGCTAGCTGGTCTGAAGAAGGCATTAAACTCCTCCAGAAGAGCCCTCACCGGGAGCTGACTCGACCTACCCCCTCCCACGCACCACACCCGCCGGCTCCCGGGGCGTCGAGGGCAGCGAGGCCTCCCCCCTCCGGGGGACGGCCCCGAGCCGCCCCTCCGCTCCGGGCCCCACCGCCTTCGCTCCCGAAACTCCTGCCCACGCCGGTCTGAGGGGACCGGGGCCGAGCCAGGCAGGGAGGCGGAGGAGGAAGAGGAGGAGGAGGGGGTGACTAGCGGCGGGCTCCCCCTCAGCGCCGGGGGCGCTGCTGAGGCGAAGGGGCCGCGGCGGCCGAGCCGCTGGCGCTGGGGGAGGAGGGCGGCCGCCGTGGCGGGGCGAGGGGCCGGTACCTGCGGGCGGGAGGCGGCAGCGGTCGGAGCAGCGCGATGGCCGCCGGCTCTCACCTGGGCGGAAGCGGGAAGCGGCGGGGGGGTGGGGGGGAAGCGCGCCTCACCTGCGGCGCAGGAAGGCGGAGCGGCGCGGCGGGAGAGCCGCCTCCCGGGGGACGGGCGGGCCGCATCCCGCCGGCGGGGGAGGCCCCGCAGACCGCGTCCGGGGAGGCACGTATCGCCGGGCCGGGGCCGGTGGGAGAAGCACCGCTGGCGGTAAACCACCCCCTTGCCGGCTCGGGGAGGCCCGCACCTCCCGGCTGAGGGGGCCTGAGGGCAGGGGCGAGCCTTCGGGTGTTGTGGAGAAAAAGCGCAGGAGTGAGCTGGAGACCTCTGGAGAAGGGCACGGGGGACTGGGAGTACCGGAGCGGGGTCCTGCAGGCGAAGCTCAGGAAGTTTGGATGTGGCCGCTGGGACTAGTGGTAGCTGCTCTGTGAAATGCAGAGCTTAAAAGCCAAGTCGATTTTCAGGTGATCCTGACCTGCCCGTGTGTTTATAAATCACAGGGCCTCAAAGACATACTGATCAACATGGCCACCCAATGCCTTGGTGCAGGCAAAAAGTAGCCGTCAACTTCATAGAAAAGCTTTATTTGGTCTCATTTGCAGTAAATCGCTGTCCAAACGTGAATTGGCAACTGTTTTGAACTCAAATTCCCACAGAGGCCTCAGCAGCGCAGCCCCCACCACTTCCACAGAAAGGAACGGCAAGAGCTGTCGGAGGACGGGGACTCGGATGGAGTTGAGGGATTGTATTGCTTTCCCCACAGAACCAGCAATGGACAACGGCCTCTCCTGGAGCCCACCGCAGCCCAAGCGCACTCCAGAACACACCCGTGGCTTCCCAGGGCCATGGCGCCTTTTTGGGGCAGCTCGTGTGTGGGAGCTGTGGCTGCAGTCCCTGCAGAGGCAGCTCAAGAGGAGGGGGTAAAAGCCGAGTTTTCCTACTGCTAGTTGCAAAATACCAGGTGGGCACCATTTTAGTTGAAGTTAAGGCTGAGGGACTTGGGTCTTTTTAGTCTAGAGAAAAGAAGATTGGGGGGGAATCTTATTAATGCTTACAAATACTTAAAGGGAGGGTGCCAGGGGGGATGGGAACAGTCTTTTTTCAGTGGACACCAGTGATAGGACAAGAGGTAACGGGCACAAACTTGAGCATAGAAGTTCCATCTAAATGTGAGTAGGGACTTCTTTGCTGTGAGGGTGGCAGAGCACTGGCACAGGCTGCCCAGAGAGGTGGGGGAGTCTCCCACCCTGGAGCACTCCCAACCTGCTGTAGGTGCCCCTGCTCTGGGAGGGGGTTGGATTGGATGATCTCCAGAGGTCCCTTCCAACCCTGACCAGTCTGTGATTCTGTGATTATTTGTGGGAACTGTGGCTGCTTTCTACCTCTGAAACCTGTATGGTAGTCTGCCTTCAGATTTTTATTCTGCTACGCTGTTTCACTGGCTCATTTGCAGATCTTACACAGCCCTGCTAGTTGCATAGGTTAAAGGCTACAAAAGGTTTGGAAATTAATTCTAACTCAAAGCTTTGGATTTATTTCCCCTCATTCTAGTGCCCATTTTGTTTTACTAAGCAATAGCAGTTGCACGAGGGCATGCAACATAGAATCATTTTGGGTGGAAGAGAGCTTTAGGATCATCCAGTCCAACCGTTAATCTGGCGCTGCTGAGTTACTGCTAAATCATGTCCCTCAGCACCACATCTATACATCTCTTAAATACCTCCAGGGATGGTGACTCAGCATGCTGAGAACGTCCCGTTCCGTCCTCCTTTTTTAAACATTCAGATTCCAAATGCCTAACTTCCCAGTCCTCACCCTCCATTCTAATTAATGTAGCGCGCTCATGAGAGGTGACAATTCTTTTGATGAATGGCGAGCGGTGTATTTATCCACCCGAGAGACGCTCTGCAGACAAGAGCGCCGGGCAGGTCTCTCGTCAGCACACCTCAGCCTTGCTCTGGGGGGCCCAAATTCATGTTCAGGTGTGCTCCGGCCCTGGCCTTCATCTTCCAGCTGCTGAAAGGAGTTAATCAATTTTCGTTTGCATATTTTGCCTGCCCAGCTCTAGGCTGATGATGTAGTTTACATGCATCTCCACCCCATTCCCCCCCCCCAAAAAAGCTGTTAGATGGCAATATTTCACGTCACTGGCTGAGCTCTTTGTCAGCCTTCCACGCGTTTTACACTGCCGTTTTTACTGATTCTTTGAATATCTGGGACTGCGACAAACCTTGCGTTGGTACTGACAGGCTCATCTGTAAGTTACCACTCATTCACCAAAATAACGACCAATAAAACCAAAAGACTTCCAGAAGGGCTGAGAAATGACAACATTCACTGACGCCTTCACACCAAACCCTAGAAAAACATGAAATAACCTTCAAGGAGGGTGAGAAAATGGAAAGGTTGATAATCACCACAAAAAAACTCACAAAGAGCAAACACTGATGAGGACGAAAGCTTGCTTGCTCCAGGCATTTCGTATTCGTTTAAAAAAAAAAAAAAAAAAAAAAAAAAAAGCATTTTTAACAGTACGCCGCCCGAGGGCCAAAACGGAGGCGAAGCGCCTCATGGCCGACATGTTAAGTAAGGGCAGGCGGGCGCCGTCCCACCAGGTGCTGGTGGCGGGCGCGGACATCTTTACTCAGGGCACGAGCCTGCCGGTCCCCCCGCCGGTGCTGTACCGGCGCCATCTTGAGTAGGGGCATGCTCTGCCCTCAGCGCTGAGGTTAGCTGCCTCAGGAGCCATCTTTACTGAGGTCAACACCCCCCCACCCCACCCCCCCCAAAAAAAAAACCCAAACCCAAACCCTAAAAATCCCAAACCAGCCCCCTCAACACCTCACGAACAACCCGCGGGGCCCCCAGCCCGCCCCTCTCCGCAGGCAGGGCGGTCTCCCCCCGCCGCGGGGCCGCTCCTCCCCACCGCGCCGCCGGGGCCGGCGAGTCAGCTGACGGCAGCGGCCGTTTCCATCATGGCCGCCCGGCCGGGGCGGCTGCCGGCGGGGCCGGGGAGGCGGAGAGGCGCGGCGGAGGCCCGGATCCTGCTTCTCCTCTGGTTCGCGAGTGCAGCCGTGGAAGCAGCGGCGGGCACGGAGCCGCTGCTCAAGTGCGACGAGCTGAGGCTGGGACAATATCCTGAGCGCGGCCGGGGCCGGGGCCGGGGCGGGCGGCGGGGGCTCGGTTGCTATGGCGATGGGGCCCGGGAGGGCGGAGGGGCCGGCGGCGCCTCGCCCCGGGTCCGGTTTGCCTGAGGCTTGCCCAGCCGCCTCCGGTGGAGGGGAAGGGGGAGGCGGAGGGTGCGAGGTGCCTGACGGGGAGGGGGATCCCCTCGGGTGTCAGAGGAGGCCTCCGGGAAGGAGCCCCTCGGGGGTCTCGGCTGGAAGGAGCCGGAGAGGGCTCCCCACATTTTGGGGGATGGCAGAGTGGAGGTTTGGGGTGTGTCTGATTTTTCCAAAGAGAAAATCCCGTGGGACGAGATCTCCCCCGCCCCTACGCCTCCTCGTTTTCTGCAGGGCGCGGGAGGGAGACGGGGTGGCTTTGCCAAGCGTTGAGCCTTCCTCCCCAGTCAGAGGGAGCAGGGCGCAGGTGTTGCAGGCTCTGGCTGCGGGGCTCCTGGCTCTCCAAAGGCGCGTCAGGCCTTCCCCAGAAAATGCTTGTTGATGGTAGCTGACAGTTATTGATGTAGCTGCTGATCAAAAGTGTCAGGAAGGCAAATCTTGGAAAAGCTAACTTCATCTCCTGCTTTCCTCGGCCGTGGGAATTCAGACCTCTGGAAATAAGTTCCTATGTGTTTGCTTTTTTTTTTTTCTTTCTAGTCCAAATTCCTGGCATTTCAGGTGCTCGTTTTTAGGTGTTCCTTGAATTGTGTATGTTACTGTAGATTTAGTCTTCTTAACCAAATGTCTCAATTTAAAGGTACTCTGATATTGAAATAAGGGAAGAAGACTAGATGAGGCGTGCTACCTTATTGCCTTCAAATACAGAGCCTGTAACTGATAAATATTGTAGTTCCTTTAGGTAGTGCTGACTGCAGCACTAATTAAACATAGAGCTTATGCGATATGTTGGTGTATTAAATTGGATTAGCAGATTTGCTCTATGGTAATGTGCTGTTTCTGGTTTGGGGGATGGGTAGGAAGCAGAACTAACATCAAGGTGCATCTTAAATCCTCAGGGTTTAAAGAGGGTGGAATAGATTACTGTTAAACCTATTGTAGTGTTTCATATAAAAAAGTTTTCCTCAATTACCTGAACATATATGTGTGATGAGCCTAAAATAGACAATAGTACACAAGAACCAATGAATTGTACAAATCACACAGCATATGGTAAGGATTTCTAACTTGTAACATATATTGACAGTAGCTACGTTTTCCAAGGAAGTGTTCAGTTTATGCATTTGTGTATCTGCTAGATGAGCTTTACAAAATATGGGATTAGTAATATCATTAGTATGAAAGCCTAAAACATTTGTGTGGATTTGATGCTTTACTAAAAATGAATAAATACATTGTCTCTGATTGGTACATTTATAAGTGAGGGTTCTGGTAAATCTCTTCAATGTATGTTATATCCTCCAGGCTCTGTCCTGCACTACTGTGATTAAAACCAACCATTCCTGTCATACTGGTTTTGCATATACTTATTAGAAGAATTGACACGTGACACAACAGCCTTCAAAATCTTCTGGTTTTAATTTTTCTTTTTAATGAAACACGGTGCCTTCCATCATCAGGAGTTTTAGGCACCATGAGGCTCTGTTTTGAAAACACATTTATTTTGATGTTAAGTTCTGATGTACTTTGGAGTACAACAGAAAAATGCTTAAATTGATCACTTGGTTTACTACGTATGTTTAGCTTTTCTGATGTTCTCAGGCATTGAAATAAATAGCCTCTGTGTTGGCTAATAGCACAACAGTTTTGCTTTACATGCACTGATGTTTAAAATACATGTGTATGCTTGTATCTTGTATTTTGTTTTCCATAAATGCTGAATAACTTTCTTCACTGGGATGCTCAGGGATAGTGATGGTTTTCCAAATACTTCAGATACTGGATGAAAGTACTATCCCAAATGGATCCTTTTTTAAGTTTTTTCCAGCCTTTACATCATCTTTGACATCATATTCCTTATTATAAACATCCAGTCAGTGAGCAGAAACAATATTCTGTAGGTTGAGATTGATCACAGCTCAAATTGTTAGTTGTCTAGCAGCCATATGTTTGTACTTAATACACTATACATTTGAACAGGAAATAAGGTTCTGAGTGGGGAAAGTTGCTAAATTAATTAACGTTGTTTTCTGTGTCTATATAGACTGTTTTACACACATAGCAGTTTTTAGATTGGCCCCACCGTATTTGAGTAGCTTCCTGTTACAGTATTATCTAAGTAATAAAAAGTTAATCTTCTGGATCATGCTTGAAGTACTACCATTTCAGAACATCTTTCTGGGATCCATCACCCAAACAAATAAGGGTTTAATTCAAAGCATCCAAGTAGTCTCATTGACTAGCGGATTTCAAATCTTCCTGGCATGACATTGACGGGAAAACTGTGGCCTTTCCTATACCAATATATTTAAATTCCTCTGGGTTTCTTCTAAATAAAAGAATGCACTGCTTTCTTTGCTTTTTTTTTTTTTATTACAAGAAGGAATTTTTTGGCTGTTACTGATACTGACGGCCTGAAGTTAATTTATTTTTGGGTCCCTATGCATTAAGGGTAGATAGTTTAAAAAAAAAAAAATCCAAATCCTAGTCTTTTTGCCTGCAGGTGTTATCGGAAAATCCGTTGAACCTGTCTTGCTGTTTTGTTGTAACCAATCAACAGGACTCAAATACTGAAAACTGATAGAAAGTGGGTAAAGGACTAGACTTTTTCTCTTTAAAACAACAGACCTCAGCATTGGAGAGGGACTAATATTCTGGTAATACATTGCAGACTTTTAGCAGATGTTACTTTCTGCTGTGATTTCCACTTTGGTTCTCTTAAGAGTCAAGCCTTAGCTTAGAATAATAGAATAATTTGGGTTGAAAGAGACCTCAGGAAGTCATATAGTCCAACCTCTGCTCAAAGCAGTGTTGGCACTGAATTCAGACCAGGTTGCTCAGGGCTTTGTGCAGTCAGATCTTGAAAACCTCCAAGGATAGTGATGGTACCACATCTCTGGGCAGCTTGTTCCAATATTTGAGTGTTCTCATGATGAACAGTTTTCTGTATGTCAGGTTCAGATTTCCCATTAACTCCTAACTGAGCCAAAATGGAAATTACAAGAGAATTAGGGCAGCAATTAGATTTGTATATTTTGCTTAATATGTATCATGCAAAAAGAAAAGTTAGTCATAGGACTGGCTTAAAAAAAATATTTTTTTAAAAGTAGTATGGCTGTGTGTACTGTGCTGTGTATGAAGGCTGTTGCACAGTATAACTTCATTTGTATATTTCACTTGTGTCTTGTCAGAAAAATGCTACAGTACCCAATCGGTTACTGCTTAATTTCAAATAATTTTTTTGTCCTCAGTTCAATGTCTGCCAGCACCAAATATTACTTGCAAAGATCACCTTGGCGTAGAAAAAGTATTTACGGGACATGAAGTTGGATTTTACAAGCCTATTGCATGTCGCAATGTGTAAGTTTTTGGGGTTTTGTTATAATTTGTCTTTGTTTTCACATTGAACTTTTTCTAAAATAGGGTGATGTGTTGCCAGAAGGAAAAAAGGAAGTAAAGCTGCCCAGCAGTTAATGCTCTAATAAACACTGTAGGTAGTATAATGATACAACATGCATGTTTATAAGTCATTCTGTCTCAGCCATGGGCACATATTTCTTTTTTTACTTATGTTTGTGTCTTTGCTTTACCTTATGCTTTAGTTAGTACTTTACCCTGGCAAAAATTTGCCTCAAATACTAAGGCTACGTTTCACATATGCTTAAAATCTGCACAGCTGCTGAAAGGATCTGTCTGGGGACGCTTCTCCATCCCTTTCCCTGACATGCCCCGCTGTATACTGAATCAGGGAACTGATCTGGGTTTGAACTAACTTGGACCAGTTCCCCAATTTGAGTCACAGTACAGTTGCTTCAAGTGCTTGTGCCAGCACAAGGATGAGGGCAGCTCAAGGATAAGAGAGAGTGGAGAAAGGAGGGCTGGACTGGGCTGCTCTGTTCAGTGGCAGCACTGGTTCGTGCCAGTTTAAAGTGTGCCTGTAGCTGCAGTTTAAGTTGTAGTATGCATGAATACTGCGGGAGTCTAAGTCTCTTTCCAGTTCCTCAAAAAATCTCTCTTAGAGGAACTCTTTGCTATTTTTAAACAACATTTGTATTTAATCGAGTCCTCTGTGTCTTTTAAGAGTCTGTTTCTGAAACGTGAAAATGATGGACCTGTTTTTTCTAAAGCACATTGTGAGCAATGGAGAGCTCTGGATACTCATAAATGTTCCAACTGGCCAATGCTAATGATCAGTGAACACCTGTCAGTACCATTTGTTTCTCCTTTTTGGGGGATTCACGCAGGAGCTTTTTTCTTTTGTCCTACTGGAATCTCTGGAAATTAAAACTCCAGTAATATTCACTGGGTATTCCTTATCACACTAGTGGGCAAATAACTCTGATGTGATACTTACTGCTCAATAATTTGCCTAACTCAGAAGTATAGCTCTGCCTCTTAGTTTCATAAATATTTTCTCTGTATTTAGTCTTCTCAACAGTCAAAGCTGAGCAAATTGAAGAAAACATATTATTACGTCTAATCAAATTTAAATGCTAGCAAACTAGACTTCAGTCACATTTTTGTCCAGAAACAATTGCGTTTCAGTCCCATCTGTGATGGGGACTGAGAATATGATGAGCTATATTAGTTTAATAAAATGGCTTCCTCTTTGGAGTAGACAGCAATTCTTAGCTTTGGAGTTTTTTGTATATATATTTTTTTGGTTTAATGTATTTTTTTGAAACATTTTTAAATTTTCTTTGCATTTATTAATTAAAACAACCCAAATCTATGTAGGCAGAAAAAATGTCTGTCTTCTTATGATGACTGTCACTTGATTGTGACTATTATTTATGGTGAAATAATCAATGGTTATACTACCAAAAGAACTTGCTGTGGCTTTTCCAGTCCTGTGACTGCTGGTATGGCAGAAGGGGAAGAGGACCGTTTGTGGGCTTGCTAAAAGCTCCAGTAAATTACAGCTGTGAATGTAGAAAGAGTTAAGCAAGCATGCCCTTGATAAAGCCCCAAAGCCAGTTAAAAATGGCACCAAGATTAATGTTACCATCTTTCATATATACACTTGTTTAAAAAGCGGTCTAATAACTCATCATTTTATGAGCCTTTTATAAGGCATTTTGAATGTTGCCTAAGTGTTAGAAACATTATTTTAAGCAGGAATCTCCAGCCTGATATTACAACAATAGACCTGCCCTTTCTACTGCTATTTGGAGATTTTCCAGCATCTTATCTGAGTGTTGATGGAAACTGTAACTGTCTTTTGGCAGAAATAAGTGCACATCATTTAACCAGAAAATTGGTTTGAGAAGGCATCTTCCCATAGCCGCGTTGTCCTAGCATGGGGACACCAGGTTAATCTCTATCCCTAGTTTTTGGAAGGAGCAAATCAGGAAGTTGTCCTTAGCCAAAACTATAATTTAACAACAGTCCAGATAACAGTTCTGGGATCCAGTTATTTTCGAGCAAGACCAGGAGATGATGTATGTTTCTATAAGTGGATGTGTTCAAGTTGCTCCTAGTATTAGTTCAAGGAAGAGCTTGTAAGTGCTAATAAGGTTGCTGCAGTGAAGAAGTACCAGGAGCCGGGATTATTTTGGTTTGGTTTTAATTTAATGTTTTGGAGGTAGATGTTTTGCCAAATTCTAGAATTCTCCAAATTGGCACTCTGTCATGTATTTTGGTTAATGTGTGCAGGCCCTGATTCTGCAGACTTGGAAATGTCCGTTGCTCAAGTATTGCTGTTCCAGGCAAGGAGTCCATCAAATGGTGATCTGTGAAATTCATGAAGTTCAGCGTGGACACATCTTTGAGCAGTACTAAGAGAGCCTGAAAGAGCAGAGAGACTACTGTGACCTACAGCAGTACCTGCATATTATCGACTGCTGTGGGAGGGCTGGAAGAAAATGTTTTTAACATGGCAGCTGGAAGAAATGTATGCAGAAAAAAATAAAGATTGCATGAGGCTGAGAAGCAAGAAAAATTCAGAAGAGCACCTGAAAGAAATGGCATCTTTTACCCAATGGTAGAAATTCCTTTAGGTGCCTGGGATGTGTTATTTTCCTACTTGTTGGCTTAGTCTTCAGTGCATATATTTATCTGTAAGCGAGTATGGTGAAGGAAATACGAGAGTGGATGCAGCCTTGTTACAGTATTAACATACTTCCACTTCATACTAGGTTTCTTCTGCCTGTCAGTTTGATGTTGACTAGGTTGCAGAGCGATCTGCTTGGAAAAGCATCTCGGCGCATAGGCAAGTGCTCAGTTTATTACTGGTTTTGATCAGGAGCATCTCAAATTAACCTGTTTTCCCACCTTTTATGTCAGAGCTCTTTTTATGTTTTAGTGTCCTTGGAGGGTTGTTGACACTTTGTAGTTGCTAAACAATTTCCAACAGTTTACCTCAACTTCTAAATAAAACCATTAGTGTTCTTTACAGTGGAAACAAGTCAGTTCTAAAGATGCTAATTTATGTTACGTTAGGTTCCAGGAACGCCCAGTATGTTCTGTGTTGCTAATAAGTGCTAAGTAACAAATACTGAGGTAAGAGTCATGATTTAATCACTTAATGTTGCCATTAAGTTTTAAAGTCAGTAAATCTAGATAATAAGCAAAAAAAGGTAGATCTTTATTTGGCATTCAAAGTGCTTAATAAATGTGTTTGGACCTTTCTTAGCTGCTGTCTTTGTGAAACTCTGTTTTATTCAACTGTCAACCAAGAGTTTAATTTGGGCTTATTAAGTAATTGCTGGCACATAGCAGTGCACGTATCAAAACAGTGAATTATTGAATATTTTTAAAGTTCTAATTACATTTGGGTTTGCTTTTCTTTTCAGAAGCTAGCTGTTTGCCAATGCAGCAAAGGGTGCAGCAAGTTCTAGCATTGATAGCTATATGTTTCTAGCTTGCTTATCAGTGTAAAGTTCACGTAGAATCAGAATGGTTTAGGTTGGAAGGGACCTTGAAGATCATCCAGTTCCACCCCCCGCAGGGACACCTCCCCCCAGCCCAGGTTGCTCCAAGCCCCGTCCGACCTGGCCTTGAACACCTCCAAGGATGGGGCAGCCACAGCTTCTCGGGGCAACCGGCACCAGGGGCTCACCACCCTCACAGGGAAAAATTTCTTCCTAATATTTAATCTAAATCTACCTTCTTCCAGCTTGAAGTCATTGAGCAATGACTAGAAGTTACAGATGGTTAGGTGGCCACATCACTCCAGCTGTTGGCACGAATAGTGCCAATTAGTATAAATCTCAAAGTCTTGTGTCTGTGTATTTTGTATGGGTAACCATGGGATGCTTAACTTTAGGCTACCTCTCTACGTACTCTCAACAGTTCTTTTCATTTGTGAGTTTGTGCCTTTAGAGTGTAGTAAATGGATACAGGAATTACCCTTTTTGTTGAATCCTTCCTGCAGCTTCTTCAACCAGTGGCCATGGTTCATTTCTCCTCCAGATCTCATTGCAATTACTGTCTCTGTTGACATCTCGCCTGTTTATCCTGTTCCTCTTGATTTGTCTGTGTGTGAGACTAATGCCTACAGACAGTATGCATACCCCTCTTAGCTTTCTAGGGTTGTCTCAGTAGGGCTGAACTGTTAGGAAGTGCTCTGTAAAACTGGGAATGTATCAGCAACTGAATTGTGTCTTTCTTGATGAGGAATCATGATTTAGTTTCAGAAAAATCTGTATTCTGCATGAGTATACTTGAGTTGCAACAGCTGAGGTTGCTTTAGGGAGGATGCCGACCCAATTTGAAAGCTTAGCATTATGAATTCTGTGTCCATTAATTGAAGATAAATAACAAGCCTGTTTTGGGTTTTTTAAACCGAAGCAGCAGGCAAATGAGTCACTACTTTAATTTTGAAAAGTATGAGTGAATATATTTTGCAGTCATTGTCGACATTACTTGTTTCTTTTGACAGAAATGGATACTCCTACAAAGTGGCGGTGGCTCTGTCCTTATTTCTTGGATGGTTGGGAGCAGATAGATTTTATCTAGGCTATCCTGCATTAGGTAAGTTTATTTCCTTTTTTTTTTTTTCTTTGAAGTAAAGCTTATTGTTATGACTGAGTTGTAAGTGTATACTTATGTTTTGAGTAATGAAGGCTGACAGTTCGAGTTTTAATAGTTACAATTGGAATCTTTACCTTCCTGCATTATCCTCAGCCTGCTTTCTGTTGGAGTGGCGACAAATGGATATATAGTTGTCGAATAGATAAAATCCTAATAAGCAAACATGATTATTGCTGTTCATAGTGTTGCTTTACATTTGCTTTGCATTAATGTTTACCACAGCATTCTTTGTGAGGCACTGAAACAGAAGTGGTTTTGACTGATGTGCCAGCTACTTAAATGATGCTTGATTTTAACAGGAAAATAGTGGACAAACTTTACAATAAACCTAGTGTTTTGGGCTTTGGAATTTGTTGTGACAAATGCATACCTTCAA
This sequence comes from Vanellus vanellus, assembly GCF_965231255.1. Lineage (NCBI taxonomy): Eukaryota > Metazoa > Chordata > Aves > Charadriiformes > Charadriidae > Vanellus > Vanellus vanellus. The sequence goes on along the minus strand of NC_138910.1, from coordinate 78,940,190 downwards.
GATAGCTCACAATATTAATAACAGTTCTGCAGCAGCTGTGACCTTTAATAAGACTTACCTATAGTTAGTGTTTTTAGGACCTGATTCCCAGGGTGATGGTGCCACTGGCTTTTAAATAAGGGAAATACCTTAGTGTGTTAGAACTATTTTCGCTGGCCAGGATTTTCTTTATTTCTCAGCTAGGCAAATGGAGTAAATGTAAGTCTAGATAGCATGGAGCAATGAATTGGAAAAAGCTATATATGTTACTGTCACTTCAGCTAAGAGTTTTGAGTTTCTGCCCATTAAATGCAAACTCTTGTTTTTTCAATAACATTGTCTGTCCTTCTCGATAATATTGTGTTATTATCTGTGTCTTTTTTCCCTGAGATTCTGTCATTAGCACTTACTTTGTCCATCTGTTTCACAAAAACGTATATCTTTGGAAGCAGTCAATAAGGTGCACCTTTTTGTTACATCATTGGATTTGGTATAATAATTTGTGGTAATTATTTTGTAGTATAATATAGTAATGTAGATGTATAAATCCTCTGGTTTTATATAGTTCTTTACAGCTCATGCTTGTTAACCCTACTGGAATATACTGTAGCCAGTAGCCATAGTTAAAAGACTTAAAATTAAACTTTTCCAAAGTCAAGTTTTCAAGTTTTGGAAGGTAGACAAGACAAAAGCAAATAGGTAAGAGTAGAAAAGGAAAAAAATATATCCACAAATGGGATTCATTGACAGTGGTTGATTCGGGGTTTTTTTAGGTCATCCATGCTTTGGCAAAAATGGTTAAGAAAGGTAATAGCACTGAAATATTTTGTACAAGCGTAATGAAGACTGTAAATGTTCTTTGGTTTATTTTTTTCCCTTTTCTATTGCTTAAAGAGAGCACAAATACAAACAAGCTATTGAATATGAAGAAATCAGGAAGGCAACCTCTTCCTCCCTCACACACTGTGAACTAAACCATAAGTTATTACTACGTAAGAGCACTATTTTTTCCCTCCATATTTTAGAGCAGTTTATTTTCTCAGCGTGATCTCCTTGTGGGGAGGGAAGTGAGGAGGACAAAAAAACCATCAAATTCACCCTGCAGTCCAGAAACATATTCCAGGTTCAGAAACAGTTCTTCTACATCCAGTAACATAATGGAGCAGCCAGTTCCTCAAGCAAACTGGAGCTGCTGCTGGAACCAGCAATGGTCAGAGAACTGCTGGGTTCTTAAAATGCCGGCTGATGGTGAGGCTCAGGAGCAGAGCTTGAGAGGAGATGGTATAAGGAGTGTCACAAATAAATATCTTAAATGGGGACTGCACTTGATACAGGTAATAACAAAGTAAACTGTTCACCGGAATTTGACAGTATTTAATCATCTTAACTGTCATTTCCTAAGGCTAGAATTTCTTTAGCTGGCTGTTTCCCTTATGTTTTGTTACGCTACTGCCAGTGCTGATACCCAGGCTAACTATGTCTGGCTGCTGCAAGTCTCGTGCATCAGCCACTGGAAACAAGTTGTTTTAAACAATTATTTACTTAGTTTTTTGCACATTTAAGTGTTGTAATATTGCACATAGGCATTTCTTCTAATCAGCTGAAAGTCCATCCTACTACTATTCTTTTATCTTCATGGTCGTTAGGTATATTTTCCCTGTTCTCTCTGACTACTTTGTTGTTCCATGGAGGGATTATAAACTGTCTCCCAAGCTCCCAAGAGGTTATAAATCTGGCTAGTTCCATCTTGTCAACTATGGGAGCTCTATCCAGACAGCGGGATGCTCTCCCTGCGGCGTGCATGCAGTTACTCTCCCACTCTCCTCCACATGCAGCCTCATCAACAGGGCATGGGGGAGAGGAGGTGGTATGCAGGACAGATTGCTGCTTCTGAGAGAGGGCAAGCGCAAAGGAGGAGGCAGAGGTCCGGAGACCTTCAGGTGTTTGACCAGGAGCAGGCTTGTTCTTTGGAAAACAGCCCGGTGGTTTTACTAGCAGGTATTGTGTGGCACAGCACACGTTGTGGCTCTGGGGAAGAGATGCTCTGGGATGCCGCACTGGCTGATGTTATCAAGGTGCTTTCTCTTTTGCCTCCAAAGTGTGCTGGCACCTGTAAGCACAGCGAGGATATGCTTTTCAGCAGGAAACTGTATTTTCCCATACAGCACAGCCTGCAACTGACTTAAATGCAACAAATATGCATTGCTCTTCACGCTGTCGATGCCTGGCTAAAGAGACAAGTGGCTTCACAATGAGTATTTCATTCTCAAAATAACCTAGATGTTTGCCTAGCTCAGCTGAAGCATTACTTACAATGTATATAGTACTCATTGTATTATATTCATGAAGGTACTGATATTAAAAAAAAATATAATTTTAAGACAGCCTCCTTCTTCTAAAGGCATTTTCCAAATGAAGTCTGCCTTGCGTGGCAACTTCCAATGAAACATTTATCTGTTATTTGCTATTCCCATATATTTTCTATTAATCTTTCATTTATTCATACAAAAAATAACATTTTTGAATACCAGTTAAAAAGAAGAGTTTATATATGTGTATATATATATTCAAAATAAATTCCTATTTCAGCAAAAATATAAAAATGATACAAAGGATTGTTCTCCAAAGTAGCATGTTCTGAAAATCAAATCAGCATGTGCTGCAACTCATGAGATGGCAGAAAGTCTTCTTCTATTCATAAGTAAATTTTGCAGCTCAAGTTGGGATTTTTTCTGTCTGTGCCTCAGTCAAAGAAAAGAAAATTTCCAGTAACTTGGTTATCAACTTTTGCCTCTCCTTGTTTAAGAGTATTTATCTGTTAAAAAAAAATAAATTGTTAATGTTTAAAATCTTTAAAGTGTGTTCAGGATGTAGAAATATGAATATGTGGTTTGTTTTTTTTCCCAGATAATTAAAGATGCTTAGGTCTGTTTCTAGAGTGGGGTGTGTGTATGTATATATTTTTTGGAGGATGTGGAGAGTTGGGATGTGATTGCCACCAGAAACCTATGAACTTCATAGTGACTGGCTTAAAGCTACAGTTAAATTTTATTTTCCTTTTTTAGGTTTGTTAAAGTTCTGCACTGTAGGATTTTGTGGAATTGGTAGCCTAATTGATTTCATACTTATTTCAATGCAGGTAAGTCAGGGCTTTCAAAACAAGATACAAATCTGTGCTTGTTAAAGCTTTGATTTGATTGCTAATTCTTTGTTAGCATTTTAGCCTTAAGAACCTTTGTGTATTGAAAAATAAAGGCATTTGTTTTAGCTCTGTTTGTAGATTGAAGTTGTAGAATATAGATACAAAATATCAATATATTTGTTGTTTGAATTAAAAAATTAGATTAGCTATCTGTACATACTTGCAATGAATAGCTTGGAAGCTGTAACACCATAAATTCACTTTGTCAGAACCTATGAGCTCTTTATGAGACACAGAGTGTTGGACTTTACATGAGATGCCCTGCTGTTCCCAGAATCCTGAAGTTCTGCATTTGCATGTGCTTTATACAGATGGAGCCCATCATCTGGGGTGTCCATGCAGTTTGCAGGAGAGAGGACATTGCCACTATTTTTTCTGCCTCTACTCCAAACACAAGTCACATATCACCTGAGAGCTGTGACCGTAGGATTCATGATGGTTAAATCCCCAGCTGGGGTGGCATCTTGTGACACCGTGAAATTGCCAAATTGTCTTATTCTACAGTGCATCTATTTAGCATGAACTATAAATTGCCTTTGAGGAACTTAAAATGCATTGCCGATATAGAAATTGTTTATATGGGTTTATAGAAAAATATTTTAAAAGTAAAGTATACGCATTCTCAGATTCCTTTCTATGCTATCACAGTGATCTTGCCTCAGATCACTTAGAGATACAGTTGAGAGCATCTTTCATCTCTCCTTATTCATCTCCCTGTTGACCCCACATCAATTTAGCATTTCCAGAACAAAAAAGCCATGATCTTCTCTCCTTCTCTCCATTCCTTACCTGTGCAGTATTTCAAAGATAGTTGTCATCAACCTAATTCTCTCCTGCCTACCCTCTTTTGTTCAGGAAAAGTGGTTTGGAGCCCACTCATTTGTTAGCCTAATTTTGTGCCGCAAATCCTCATCAGCTTAACCTAGTACCAGTGCCTGGCTGTGTAATTTGGTTGATTAGAAACCCTAGGGAAATGTTCCTTCTGAGACAGTGCTTGCTAAAATAGTTAAACTACAGCATAACTTCAAAATAAATCTAGTTTCTGTTTGACTAATTAAGCATGACTAATTTTATGATGGGAAAATTAGCTGTAATTGAGACATTAGCACAAAGTGTATATTTCACTTCATATTGAAAAGTCTTGGTTCTTTTTCTCTTGTAGATCGTTGGACCTTCCGATGGCTCCAGTTACATTATAGATTACTATGGAGCAAGGCTGACACGGCTCACTATTACCAATGCAACGTTCAGGAAAATGCAGACCTATCCTTAACCCTGGCAGTAAGTGTCACGAACGCATAGGTGCATTTTATGTTTACAGATGGATCCAGTCGTCCACTGAAATTGCTGGTGACTTATTAATAACACTTCATCAGAACTGAGTGTTAAATGTACATTGAACAAAGATGATAAAATATGAAAATTCCTCAAGTGAATGAGTTTACCTCAAAGGCGCCGAGTTTCTTTGTGACTGCTCTATTTCTGTGAGCACATAGTTTGTTGCTAAGTTGTACCATTTGTGAAACGTGCAGACTTTTGCAATTTGCACTGGTGGTTTTCTGTATCTGTAAGTATAATTTTGAGCGTTATAGAGAGGGGGAGAAAGAGTTGTTCAGAACAACTGTGCTGTTCTTTAGTCCATTGAAATTGATGAGAGTTTTAGTATGGATGAGCCAGGATTACACTGGGGGTTTGTTTTCCTGACTATGTGTGGCAGTTTATAAATGAACTTAAATATCCCAAACCACAGAAACTGCTTTTCTTTCTATCCTGTTATTTAAAATTCAGATGGCCCTAAATCTTGTGCTGGTGTATCCTGCAAAATTCTACTCATTGAAATAATAATTTCTGTAAAGCTTAAAGACAAATTTTGTCCAGATGCAAAATTTGGTCAGTGCTGATCAACAGTAGAAATGTGGATGCATAAAAAATAGAAGCATAGATGACACATCACAAAAAAAGAGGATGGATGTTGGGGTGCCTGGAGGTTAGAACAGGAAATAATTGTTCTGCTTGTTTTGATTATTTTTTTTTTTTTTCCCTCTCCTTTGCAACCATCCATAGTGAAATACATACCTTCTTTTTCTGAAAATAAATTGGTGCATGTGTTTTACAGCTACAGAATGTAAAAAAAGAGAATTCTTTGTACTAATAAAGCCCTTAAAAGGTTCTTATTTTAGTTCAGTTGTGTTTCAGTGATAAATTCTGTGTCCTTTAAAGTTGTTTGACCAAAGTCTTTAGGACAACCAAGATTTACCTAGATGCTCTATTAAAGAGAAGTATATACTCATAGAGACAGAAAACATGTCAACAGTATCTTCATGTTGTTTGACCAATTTTAAACATTCCCTTCACCTTCTAATGAAAACTGGCAGTAACTGAGTGATAGAAACTTTAGTGTAGATTTTTCTTTTTTTAATTTGGGCTATTCTTTTGTTTTTCAGATGAAACTTTCAAAATATTATTTATGTGTGCAAAAACGATATTTTTAAGGGAATTCCAAAAAATGAGATTCCTAAGTTGATTTTTAAAAGTGCAATTTATGGGTTTTAGTCTCTTTTAAACCTACATTACGACCGGTGCACAGAAAGCTTTGTAAAGAAATCCTGTTTTTTTTCCAAATTAGCATAACCTGACTTATCATATATAGAGAATAAACCACAAGGAATACGTTGTGCTTAACATTAATTCTTCCCTTCATGCAAGTAAGATGTAGTTTTGGAATCCTTGTTAACATGCGTTTTACTTGTGTGTTCAAAGAGACAAGAACACTCTGTTATCTTCGTTCACTTGCTTGATATTTGTTGCATCTCCCTTTTGTGTCTTTCACTGAATGCTCTTTGTGCATGTCAGTTTTGTTTCCTGACTTTCAGAAACGGGAAGTGGATCGAAAATAAATGTTTGAATCAAATAAAATCTCATGGCTAAGACCATCCTGTGACTTGCCTGCTTTTTGTTTTTTAACCCCGAAGCTGTGAAAATGGGAAGACACCATGGACGTTATAATAAAAAATAGCCTTGGGCAGCTCATCACACAAGGTTTCATTCAAAAATGCATCTCCATGTGTAGAAGTAGCAGCGGGTTTGGCTTAATGATTTCAGGAGTCCATCTTGTGCTTCGTTATCCGTAAAAGAATATGGGAGCTATTTTGTGTGAATCAGATGAAAATATGATTAGTTGTGAGGTCTGTCAGATAGTTTGTTAATCCCAGAAACCTAGTAGCCAGCAGAGAGAGAGATTTGTTATTCCAAGTTACAGTATTTCTGTAGAAACAGAAGATGTTTGGAACTGAAGGAACAGGGGTTGTTTAGCCTGGAGAAGAGAAGGTTGAGGGGAGACCTTATCACCCTCTACAACTACCTGAAAGGAGGTTGTAGAGTGGTGGGGGCTGACCTCTTCTCCCTGGTGACAAGTGATAGGACGAGAGGAAGTGGGTTCAAGTTATGTCAGGGGAGGTTTAGATTGGATATTATGAAACATTTTTTCACTGAAAGGGTTATTAAATATTGAAATAGGCTTCCCAGGGAGGTGGTGGATTCGCCATCCCTGGAGGTGTTTAAAAAAAGGGTAGATGTGGTCCTCGGGGACATGGTTTAGAAGTGTCAGGGTAGGTTAATGGTTGGACTTGATGATCTTAAAGGTCCCTTCCAACCTCAGCAATTCTATGATTCTCTGTGTGTCAACCCATCCAGGAAATAAAAACTGCTATGGGATTCTTTCATCCTGATGCTCTCTGGGTTTGTGACACCAGTGCATGTTCTTGTCTGGACTGCACTGCTTTGTCATAGCAGTCGGAATGAAGCTATGGGTGACCCGACAGAGCAATATTGTGAACCTTAGCAGAATTTTATTTTTCTTCCCTTTAGATGGTATTCCACTTGATCCTCTACGTTGTACTAACAACTTTCCACTTCTTTCACAACCCTCTCCTTTGCCTGTAAATCCTTTTAGAATTAGTGGCACCTTTGGAACTTGTATTGGATATTGTTGGAATTATATTCTATATCTGGACACATGATCTGCGTTTCTATATGCTTGTTTGGTTGCGTAGCTGAAGTTTAGAGAGGGTTAACTGAGTAAGCAGATAGTACGCAGGGCCAGGAGAGAGTTAGTGAGGTCTTTGTTTTCATCTTGTAATTGTCAGCTATGGCATGTTTACCATAAGGGCTGTGAAAAGTGTGATGCAAGATGTAAAGCTGTCCCACTGTGTTAATAATAAATTGGCTACAGTAATATTTATCAAAATGTCTGTCCTGTGATGATTTTCTGTGTTGTTGCCTGCTTTAGCTTTCTCCCGTCAATCAAGTTGTCCATCCTAGTGTTTCTGTAGTTCTGATTGCTCTGACTGCACTGGAATAGTCTCTCTGGATTGTTTTCCCAAAAACAGTTGCAAAGCAATAAAAATAATTAGACAATGTACTCTGTCATCCTCCTGCCTCGTTCCCAGATAAAATGATATCTGCTGGCCTTGCAGATATTCAGGAATCCTTTCAACACTCCAAGAAGATAGAGAAGTATTTTTCTGTATCTGTAAAAATAAAGAACATCATAAAAAGTAAAGGCCGGAGTTTAAAAAAAGAATTTGAAGTGCCTAGGCTTTAAAAACCTGTATAAAGCTATTTGCTGGAGGTGCGCCAGATCCATGCCAGCAGGTAAATCCAAATCTTCTCTAAGTACCAGTGCAGTTCAGTCATTGCACAAATGACTCCATAAACCTGTCTTTTTTTTTTTTTTTTTTTAATGTCCATGTTGGAATTTTCTGGAAATGTGTTTAACCGTGATCTAAAAGAGCAGTAGCTGGTAGAAACATTGAGCTTTGGACACTTTGCATTCACTCACACAGTCCAAAAATGGTTGTACTCAGGTGTGCTTACTGTATTAATAAATTACTCTGGATTGTATTTGTTCAGTTAGGTCAACCTGTGCATGTGTTTAGAGCTTGTTTTCCAGAAGAGTGGATTTAGAGATATTTTAGAACAAACTCTCTGACTAGTTATTCCTCCTGTGATTTAAATCACAACTATGCTATGGCAACTTCCTGTGACAGTATTTTGTTATCCTAATGGTTTCCCTCTCCACCACCACCCACTACTTATTACATGAAGATATCACTTCTGCTTTCAGGACCTGATAACACCTTAAATGTTAGGTTTTATTATGTTTCCAAAGATGTATTACTGTACGTCTGCCAGTAAAACTTCTCAGCTCCACAGGAAGGTCTTTGTGTTTGAAATGCTCCGTTAGAATTTTTTTGGAGAACATCTGTTGTCACCCCATCAAGAATTGTTTCCTTTGTTCCTCAAGAGTATATTCAGTTATATTTGCTTACACAGCGATGTCTATTCAGTCTTCTCACATCTCTTCTCAGTGGTTTTTTTATTTTATTTTTAGATTCATTAGGTGTTCAGTCCATTTCTGCACCGAGAGCCATTCCTGTTGCTTGCTCTGCAGTTTTCAAACCCGTTTCCTCCAGAAAATGATGTTGAATACAATAAAGTTGGGTGGTTATGCACCCAGTTGGGGAAATGCCAAAGGCAAGATTTTGCAAGCATCCATACCTTTCCATTGCCTCATAGGACCTTCGCTAATTGTGTGATTGCCTATTATTTCACTAATACATCACATAGTCTTTCAAACTCAGTGTAGTCTCATTCCTAACTACTTTGCCATTTTCATTATTGTAAATGGTCACTATATGGCTTCTTTTACAAATGCATCCTTTTAATTCATTTAAATCATGATTTTTAACCAGCTACTATGTTCTGGGTTCAACCTGCATCACAGCCTGCCAATGGGTGAAATACAAGAGATTATTCTGTTCGCATCTTCTGTCTGGATCTGAGGAGGAAAAATAGCTTAACTTTAGGCATATGCTTAAGTGTTTTGCTAGACTGAAATTTGATCAAGACTCTTCCCACTTTCTTCCTCTCAACCCATCTGTGCTACCCAGAGAACCTTTCTAATCTCTGCGAGTTATAAGAAAATTGCATTCTATATGGAAACCTTCGCACTGACAGGGTAAATGGCTGATAATATTTGATATGGCTCTATGACATCTGATGTGTCACCACTTCTTTTTTTCACCCCAAAGCTGCTTCTCATTTACATTTGTTCATATACCAGCTCTCTTTGTTCATGAATCAGCTACCTTTGGCCGTCCTGCTGCAAGTTCTCAAGTACCTCTAGGAGGAGTTGGACTCTTCAGAGCTGAATCAAGTATGGAGAAATGTCATGGCATCAGATCAGGGAATCTTTTGTATGTATGAAGGAAAGACACATTGGGGAGCAGTAGATGTCAATAAGAGGGGGCTGTTGACTTCAGTTTCTGCAGAAAGCATGTCTGAAACTTCAAACCGTGTTGTCTCTTTGCCTTCTGCTTCCTGAAGGTGGAGCCAAACCCCCTATCAGATCTCCAAATCTTCTGAAGTTGTTCTTTATCGCACGGCAAAGACTTAGCACGCTGGTATTTTTCCTTACACGACAGAGAAAACTGGAAAGTGGATGTGAGGGTTCTGTCTGGCCAAGATGCATTTTGCACTACCCTCACTCTCTAGACCTAAGGCTGTAGCAAAGGAAAAGAGAGGAAATATAAGAATAAAAAGGGCAGTCTCAATGCTGTTTGCACCGTGTGTGACAAAGAGCTAGTTCTATAAGCTCCCGACAAAAGAAAGTGTTCAAAAAATGCTGCTTGTCTCAAATACAAACTCCTTGCTTTTCCCAGCGTTTCTGATTCTTACTTTCCGTGCTTCATTATAATCTCGAACGTACTCATGCTCTGATAATTCTCCATTATACATTTGAATGGCTGCTTTCAAGACTGCAGTGCACTCTCCGAGAAGCACAGTTCTCAGGCTCTGCAGATGCATATGACACAGCAGAATTTTAGGCAGTATAAAAATTATAAAGATCAGTTTCCATTACTGTAATTACTATATAAATCCTATCTTTAAGAGGCTTAGAACTGGCCTATTTAACCTTGGTTTGAGCTGAGGCTTCGTCCAAGTCTGATAAGTTGAACACCAAATTCTTTTTCTTTTTTTTTTTTTTCTTTTCTCTGCAGCATCGTAACTTAGTGGGGAGTGGGGCGGGGAGGGAGATGGATCCAGCGCATCCTCTGCGCTCTGACAGGGTAGTGGCTGTAACCGGGCATATACCTGTCCCCAACCAACAGCAAGACTAAACAAGACGCATATTTTGTTACCTCTGAAAAGCACCGTTTCTCCCTTGGAACCTGTGGCTGCCTCTCTGACACAGCTGTACGCCAGAGCAGGTGTGTGAGACGGCTCGGAGGCAGACGATCTGCAGAGTGCAACTAGCAGCGCTTGGGTAAACGGTCAGATCCTAGGCTGGTTGGAGGGCTGCGGCAGAAATTCCCATCTTTTACGTCATTTGCGCCACCTCGATGAAAGCGAAGGTGCTGGCTGCCCTGGTGCTTCCCTTTCGGGTAGCTGAGATGCCTGGAGCTGCCTCCAGCTGCCTTTTGGGTCAAAGCATTCAAAGCCGAGAAAGACGTTGGCAGCACCATATGCAGAGGTTGGTGATATCCTGCTCTGTTGCTTAAGCCTGCCGGAGCCTTAGCTGTAGGCCAGAGAGCAGCTTTGATACGGATAGCTGTTACTCACTCAAAAGAAAGTCTGGCACGGCGTTTTCCATGGCAGGAACCTGTTCTGCGGTGGGTGCTTTGCCCCCTAGTCAGTAGAGCCGTAGGAATGGATTTATTAATGTATTCTGTTTCCTTTACACAGAATCTTCTTCAAAGTTCCTTGGATTTACCATGGGGAAAACATGGCAAGAACATGTAAGAGGAGATCGCTGCCTGCGAAGAACTGACTGAGTGTTCACCTTGAGCCTGACGAGACTGCCCACCATATGGATTGTGTTGGCAGCGGCAGAAGCCTGGGGAATGCAGAGGTGGGGGGTAATTTTTAGGGCTTTCATTCCATGGTCCCATTGATTATAACCCTATTAAGAGGATGATGCATGCGACTTTTAAGTTATTTTGTTAACTAAGTGTAAGCAATGGATGTGTCATGCTAACAAACATAATTGCTGGTGTGTCTAATACAGTATGAAAGTACAGTATAGTGAATTTAAAAGGTTCTGGTAATCTAAGAATGTTAAAAGGGAAATGTGTGCCGGGGGGGGGTGGGGGTTGGGGAGAAAAACGACTTACTTGACATTCACTGTCTTCCTCCCAGCTCCTTCGCTAAAGTAGGAACAGAATCGGAACAAAAAAATGTTTGTTTTACAGCTGTACCAAGTTACGGCGTGGACTCGTGCTCCCCCCCCTCCTCTCCCACTTGCATCAAGTACATCCTGTACTTTTGGCAACATGTTGACTGGATATTTAAAAGCTGTGAACTGTTCTGAAAGTTTCACATACTGGGTTATGGGCCATGTGTGTTTGATCAAAATTCAATTACTGCACTGTACCATGCTTGGAAACCTATCATCCCAAGTTATGAAGTATGACGAAATAGGCTAATCTAATTGGTTCAGTATGGGAGCAGTATCAACCAAGCTTGTTATGATAAATAGCTTCCTGTGTTAAAGGTTCTCTAGAGCTTAAGTATCTTGGCTCACCTCCCTCTACAAAATAAGAATAGTGTTCCCTGGGAACAGTTACATCACTGTCCCTCTCCTACATTCACAATTAAAGGTTTGTGGATTTTTTTTCATCTTGCTGTTCCTTGAGTAGATAAACCGTGGCCATCTACCCCGTTCCCCACTTCCATCTCCTTCCTCTTCCCTCAGGTTAGGTCGTGTCGTGCTTACCGTGAGTCTGCCTGTTCCGTTTCAGGGCTAGGTAAGGCGAGCTTGACCAGGATGCCAAAACCCACCCCGGGCTGGAGGCTGCGGTTTGTGCGCTGGCGCGTCAGTACGTATGAGACGTCTGTTTGTATAAAGATTTGGGATTTTCGATGTTAAACCTGGAAGCGCTTTAATCTTTCTAAGCATCTAATAAAAGGAATTTCTCTAGTCAATTTTGTAGCTACGGATGTGCTATTATCTTCTTGAAACTGAAATTTTAGTTCATTAGTAGTCAAACGCAAATCCGGTGTGCAAGTGCTGGATTATGACTAGGGAAGGACTATGTTCTAAGCCTGGATTTGTAGGCACTAAATTTGTCACTAAGACAGTGAGCTGTCTCCCGTGAGATGATACTGGCTTCGTGATTTTATCTGGTCCATCTTTGGCAAGGAGTACTTAGCTCGGATTTTGATGTCACAGTAATAGACAGTGTCAAGGGAAAAAATCCATGGAAAAGTGGCTCCTTGTGCTCTGGCGATTCAATTTTTTCCTTTCTTGAACCACACCCCCACGTGCCTCCTGACTCAGAAACCCCCTTCAGGCAAAACAATTGTGTGATGATCATTTTATGATGACATAATGCGGGCCTGATACTGCAAGGGCCTTTAACATCGGTGAAATATCTCCCAAGAATAAAGTTATTCACTTACTTAAGGGCTGGTAGAACGAGTCCTTATGTAAGTGAGTCTTCGTATTAGCCCCCAGACTGCCTAATACCTGGATTAAGCCTGTATGGTGATTAATGCCTATTTACTATATCTGTTATCCCACTGCATTTTGCTCTTCAGCCTTGATTAAGCCCTTTGCTTTACCATTTAAAATGTCCTGCTTAACCTTCTGCTTACAAACGTACGCAGTGCTGAGGTCTGCATTTTTAACTAGAACAAGTTCTACCATAAATAATAGCATTTAATTTTAAAGTGCAACAGCTACAGTCACCACTTGATTAAATGACAAAGAACAGCAATAGCAAACGGGGGAACACAGAGTTTTTCACAACAAATGTCTACGTCCGCGTAAGAGAAAAATATATACCTTCCTGCTGCCGATTAGCACTTTTTGTGCAGTTCTTTATTTTACGTGTTTGTAGAATGTTATTACCAAAAGAGCCTAAACAGTGACTCTCTGCGATTTCCCCAAATATCTTTTGAAGGAGATATAAACTAGATTAATCTGTCTTTATAAAGTTCCCACAAGAAAGCTCACAGACACAGTAGCTTTACCTTCAAAAATAGAATGTGACTGTAGGCACTTATGCTAATCTCTTTTTTGGCAAATCAGCTTTTTTGTATTGAATCTTGCTTGATTGAATAGCACTGGAGCTGCCAGAGTAAATGCTATTATCAATGTACAGTAATTAAGGAAATAGTCCTTGTCACTCCAACAGTGTCCAGGCAGTGCCTTCTGTAATAAACTTAAATGATAAAGAAATCTCTTCAAGGTGTAGGTACTGGACCGGGGGAGCTCTCGACATGCAGTAAAATAACGCAGTGTAGAATTACAGGTGACGGGGGAAAGTATACGTGCCCGTGGAATTCACGCTAAACGCGCGTTTGACTCTCAATGCCTAAATAGATGCTCAGCGCTAAAACACATAATTGTTTAATTTGTCATGTAATTTCCTGACTCAGGGCAGTCGAGCATCTCCCAGTCTCCACCCTTAAAAAATGTGCGTGAGGGAGAGGAGGGGGGAGCCCCTTCCATCACTCAGCAACTTCAAAGATCTTTTCCCCCTTCAGGCAGCAGCCTGCACAAATGATAAACCTTGCTTTAAGATCAGCAGAGCCGGGCTCTGCCAAATCCATTTGGGGAGAGAATTTCAGTAAAAAGGACTTGTCATTCCTTCCTCCGCCCTTCCGTTTCACTTGAAACTTTACCGCCTAGCAGTACTTTGCTGGATCGCAATTGTTCCTGCAGCACCCGGAGAGAGAGACTCCCCAAGGAGAGAGAGAGAGAGAGAGAGAGAGAGAGTTAAAAAAACCTTTGGACATCTTCTGTATTATAACCTTATTGCGCGCACCAAGAAGTGTAAAATGTAGTCAAGTAGGGTAATTCTCAGATATCAGAAATGCCGCTTAATAAGCAGAGAAGCCTCATCTGTGCTGCCGGAGTTTTCTCACCGCTCCTCAGCTGCAGCCCCACGCAGAGATCATTGCAGCGCACTGCTCCGGCCGGAGACGTGCTGAGGTCTGCATGTGAGCGCAAAGATCTTTTCTCCAACCAAGGTACATGCAGGAGATACGTCGTTTAATGGGCAATAAATAACAAGGGAAGGTATTTAATCAAGTGTGCCGGGAAATACCGCTCACGTAGAGATACGTACGTTTCAAAAGACACAGCTTGGGGAGGGAACGCTGGAAGGGATTTAAGGAAAAGGCGAAAGAGTCCGTAGTGAGACTGCTGAATTTTATCCCACTCTCCTTGTAAGAACACACGCAGAAGGATTCTGGCCCCTATGCTGCTTTTTCCCCAGCAGCCTATGTCTTATCTAAACTCTGTACAATAATTTTCATATTTCATAAATCTGGCAGTTTCGCTTGGGCGTACGATACTGAGGATTTTAACATTCCCTGCAACAGCGCGTTTTAATGCATTGACATTCTGAAGGCTGGGCATCGTAACCTCTCCATTAAATCTTTGACACAATGAAGTGTCTTCTAAATAAAATAATTCAGAGGGATCGATCCAGTGAACTTCAGGGTGCACCTTTTCAATTATTTTTTAAAGATGGAAGTGTTTCGTGCATATTGAGCGCTGGATTTGTGGGGCTGGGAGGGAGGGAGGCACGTCTTGAGAGCGGCCCTGAGCCGCGCTCCAGCAGGAGCTTACCGAAAGGCTCGGAGGGAGCGAGCACGCCAGCCCTTCCCGTGCTTCCAACGTGACTCCGAACTTGGCTTTGCTGGATCCGGGCCTCTTTTCTGTTGTGTGTAAAACGTTAATGCGCTATATAATGTTCCAAAGGATTTGGGTTTTTTTACATCCCCCTAGCTCGGCCTTCAGGACCGTCTGCTTGAATCCGAGCAGAAGTGCTCCGGTCAGAAAATAAATAAAAAATGATAGCCCAGGCAGTGGGTTTTTTAATTGAGGCATGCCAAATACCAAAGGCAGATGCTTTTTCATTCTGTAGCTCCTGGATACGCGGTCTACTTTTCGGTTTCAAGGACAAAGGAAACACTTATCCAATTAGATGAGGCATGAGATTGTGACATACGGGCTCTTTCCTTAAATAAAAAAAAAAAAGTGTTGGAAAAAGATATTTGACCCTACGTCAATAAGCGCTATTAAAACAATGACTACTCCATAAATCCAACCATGTACACAGCCCCTCTTCAGAGCGGCGCTGGTTTTGTCACCGAGAAGGCTGCGAGACCGCCCGGGATACAGCCCCACGCAACTCGCTTCTCCAAATCGCATTTGGAAGGCCTCACTTTTAAAACGGGACATACAAAAGCGTAAGCCAATTAACCTGCGGGGCCGACTCCGGCTATCTTCTGCCGTTTGACATCTCTATCGCGTCAGCTCGGATGATATCAAACATGATCTGGTTGTCAGAACAGCTGAATTTCCCCCACGCGCTCAGCAAAGACGAGGGAATCTCCCGCTCCCCTTAGGAGGTTGGTAGGAGCTGATTTTTTTAGCAGGGAGGTGGCTTGCCCAGGGGAACGCGGCTTTCGCCTGCTCTCGGGAGGAAACGGTTAATGCTTTAGACACGACGCACCTGAATCTTAAGCGTCCTAGAAGCACACTCGAAGTGCTGCACCGGGAGGATCGCACGTCTTTGTGGGAAGCTGGAGGCGTCGGGGTCGACGCCGTGTCACCCCCTGTGTCTGGAGACGGGGGCAATAGTTAGGCTTCAAAATAATTACAGCTCTTCTGTTTCCAGCCTCGGAGCTGCCATGTGTTTACTTTAGTCTTAACAGTTTAGCGGGCAGCTGGAACCGTTGACCGATAATCGCTGCGAGTTTCTGATCCTCCAGAAGAGTGAAGAGCCTCCTCTGTCCTCCGCCCATTGTTCCTACCGTTTGCTTAGCCGAAATGGCTGAAATTAGTGTTATCGACACTGCACGGAGGACTTGAGTCTCAGGTGCTGGGAATTAATGTTGCCTGTTTAATTACATCAGTTTACAGGCTGATCTGCGAGCTGTCCTTTTTCATACAGTGTTGCTTGAAGCGAAATTGCGATCTCTCATCAAACCGGCTGTGGGGCTGAGTGATACTGGAACAAATGGAAGTGACTGGAAAAATTGCTCTCGTTCTCCCAGCCAGGTCCAGCTGCCATTTGGATTCCTCTCCACCTTGGTGGCTGTCGCTGGACCTTTGCAGTGTTCCTCCTGCCGTACGCTATTGCGGAGTCATTAGTTCCGTATGACATCTAGGGAAGCCCCGAACCGCGGTGTTCTCGGTGACGGCTCCGGGTGCCTGGACACCCCGTGATTCTGGCCAAGGAGCTGCACTCCTCGAACCCTCCCAAGCCCCAGCTGCAGTGCAGATTGGGCTGGAAGCTGCAACTGTGCCTGCTGGTGAGGTCCCAGTGAAGGGGCTGTTGCAGCACCGCTGCCCCAATGCCGTTCCCCACCAGTGGGAACCCCCCGGAGAAGCAGGGAACGGGGGGCAGCAGAAGGGACCCTGGAGATGTGGATGAAGTGACGATGCTCCTCATCTTGTCTGCAGGAGCGTATTATCCTTCCGCCACATCCTGGTGTCTGCAGGAAGACACGGGGCCGCCGTTCCTCCTGCCGCCCGTGGAGCTGGTAGCACCAGAAGCACCACTGGGGCCTCCCCTGGACCCCCCTCCACCAGACCCCAAAGGTCATTGAGACAAGTGCTGCCCACAGCAGAGCGGAGATCCGTGGCGTGGCTTGACTTTAGGTCTACCGCCTTGGGCCAGCTCAGCACTCTCGCCGACGAGCTAAACCGTCACGTAATCACATGACTATTGCTCCCGTTGCTTTTAGGAGAGCTTGTACAGAACTCTTCCTTTCTGCGGCTTGCATGCCCATAAAAACCACCCAGAATACAGCGAGGTGAGGATGAAACGCCATGAATTTTCATCGTATTGGTACCTCTGGCACAATTTACACCGTGACTATGTCCCCCACGAGGAGAAGCAATAAATACCCTCTGCAAAGCTCATATTGCGGTGGATGCGAGAGGAAATTGTGACCCGAAGGGTGTCACATTCTGGAAACTCAATCCTGGAAAGAAGGATCCACAATTAACGAGATGGGTAAGGGAGTCTCTGGGTCTTAGCAAAGCCCTTTGATTATCATAAAAAGAAAGCGGGTGCCAAAGAGTTTTAAAGCATCCCACGTATTATCGATGATTTTTCTGTTGATGGGAAGAATTCAAAGGGGTGCGATTAGCATTCTGGGCAGAGAGGGAGCAGATCTATAGCCCGGCTCTCAATAAATACATTGCTGCAGTAAACTTCTTTAGCACTTTGCAATTCACATCTGATCTCTGCTGACCTTTTTTTTTTTTTTCTCCTAATTAAACCTTTAGCTTGCAAATGAGCCATTTCCTACATCAAACTGGTATATGGCAAAGGAGGAAATTCTACCCGCGATTTATAGGAGTTGCTGGTAACCTCACTGTCGATCACAACCTTTCCTAATTGATCTCTCTTTGAATTAAATTTGACCAATTACTTTCTCCTAGGTGAACAAAGATGAGACTATCCTTAAAAGCTATTGTGCCAATGGCAGCGAATGAAGCCGGGAGTATGTGGTGGGTGGAAGATAACAATCCATTTTGTGCACGCGGCGAGAAAGATGAAGGCCAACTGCCTCCAGCACCCAAAGCCTCTGGTGATCTCCACCAGCTGTTTTCCCAGCGCAGTGTTTGCTTGAAGAAACTGGTTTTGAAGGGGTGTGCGCGGGGGCAACCTGGACCGCTGCTCTTGGGAGCTCTGTTCTCATTCTCACATCCACGCAGAGGGCATCACTCTGCCATCACTCCCACCCTGGTTTTGGTTCCGGATGACCAAACCAACCTCTTCCAGGTTGCTTGTGCCCCACAGTCCTCTTCCAGCGCAGAGATGTGACAGCCTTTGAAGTCCCTTTCCAGCGTACCATCCAAGAAGAAATCCCCCAAATCATGAACCAGCCGTGTCTCCACTGGTCTGTCTCATGACAAGGAGGACTTAGAAAGGCAATGCAATATCTGAGATGGGCATAACAGCACGATGCTGAACTGCTGACCTCAAGAGTTCAAACCTATTCCTGGCTGCATTATATAGTGCTTCGCGTGTCCAGATGAATCCCTTACCCTTCCCTGTAGCCGAACCACCGAAGTTTGGCTGGAGCAGTGTCCTGTGGCAGCAGGAAGGACCCTTGGCTTGACTGGACAGAAAGAAGCCGGAGCTGCACCAGCTGGCAGTGACACAAGGGGAGTTAAAACAGTCTGGGTCATTAAAAAGTCACGTCTCACTTATAAATCCTTTTCAGAAGCACATTTCATCTGATTTTCCTTCCTCTCCTGAGCGTGCATCTTCAAGCCTTGCTTCTACAGCTGAAATGATGAGAAATTTCCTCTCCTTTAGCGTGAAGCCAGGAGGCTCCCGTCCGCGCCGGAGTGCCCGCGCTGCTGCGGCTTCGCAAGTGTCATCAGACCACAGGCTTTCGCACTGTCGTCACCCCTCTGCCTGTCCCGTAGCAAGGGCAGGCAGCATCTCCAACAGCAGGCAGCATCTCCAACGGCATCAGATGCAAATGCCACCGCAGCCGGCAGCTCGCCCTGCGGTGTGCCGCCGCACCACCCCGATGCCATGTCCTCCGTGGGCAGCACAGGGCACTCGTTGGCTGGGACGAGAGCTCTCCATCGCTCACACTTTGCCTTTTGAAGAATTGCCCTACGCTGTTTTCTCCTCCTTCGCATCAGTCAATAACGGAGATCATTTCAGCCCTTTCCTCTCCTCCCCTTGCCGCAGGGAATGGGAGACCTCACTAGCTTTGTTGCCCTGGGGCCAGGGCGACCCTTCCGAAATCTCACTCCAGGAACATCGGACGTGGTGTTGGATGTTGCCATTCAACTGCACCCACCATTGCTGCGAGCAGAACCTGATATCTGCTCCTCTTCCAACCTTCCTTTGGAAAGAAAACAAACAAACAAAGAAACCACCTTAAACACCTTCCCAAATGGTACAAAAAAAATGTTATTTAGAAATAATAAGAACGTCCCCGAAGCCCCACTCTGAGGCTGCAAAGGTGAGGGAGCACAGCTCAGTGATGTTGGCTCTCAACCGGGGAAGCATCCCCACTGAGAAAATGCCGGGAAAATGGCTTTTCCTTCACCCAGGCGCGTTGTGGGAGGGCTCCGACATGGGGTGCTGAGGGAAGAGGGGAAGATATACACGTGGGATCTTTGTATTGTCCCACCTGTCCTTTTTCAATAAGGAAAATCAACCTATTTCCCCGCGTGTAGACACCGGGGCTGCCTGGCGCCCCTGGGCACGGGGCGAGGGGGTGGGTGGGTTCCCCCCTAAGGCGCAGGTTTCCTAAATAAATAAGCACCGCGTGCCCCGTCAGGGTGTCCCTCAAACCCCAAACCTCCCCTTTGGGATCCCTTTGGCATCCCCAGCCAGGCCGGGAGGTGCCCGTGCCCCCGGGGCCTATCCCCCGGCGTTTCGCAGGCTGCGTCCCCATCGCTGCCGGCGCGAGCCCCGTCGGCAGCCGCCCGCGTTCAGGAGGTTAAAAGTTATTAACCGAAAATCAATCCAAATAAAAAAGAGTCCCATCTGCCGCGGTACACAACTCACTCTCCCCCCCCCCCATCTCCTCTCCGACAGCCTCCCCCGCACTGCAGGGAAGGGAGCCCCAGCGCCCGGCCATGGCCGCGCAGCGCCCCGCCGGCCCGCCGCTCACCGAATATGAAAGTTTTGGAGGCAAAATGGCCAGTGACAAATAGCTGGACAAGGAGCAAACGAACGGCGTCGTTCCTCACACGGCTGTCCCGGCACTGGGGTTGCCAAGCGCCACCGCCACCGCCGCTGCCACTCGCACCCACCGTACCGCGCGCGGGGATGGCGGCGAGAGAAGTTTGCCGAGTGGCCGCCGGCCACGTGAGCAGACTCGGGAGGTGAATATTCCTCTCCTTCCATCAGCTCCTTTCAAGCGGACTGGAAAGAAAGAAAGAAAAAAAAGGAAAGGGGGATGGGGGGGTGGGGGAGGGCAATAAAAATCCCCGGCAATGTCCAGCCAAAGGACAAAATAATGAGAAAGCGATGAATCGGGGCGGTTTTCCGCGTGCCGCACAACGGGCCTCTCCGGCCCCGGGAGCCGCCGCAGCAGCGTGCCTTTGCTGAAATTAAAAGTATCCTTGGGTGGGGGGGGGGAAGAAATAAAAATCTGCTGTTGAATAACGTAATTCTGGCCGACTAGCTGGGCACAAGCTTTATTTGCGAGGGAAGTGATTGAGATGTGTAACATGGATAACTTAAGAGAACATTATCTAGTTCATAAGGGCTGGGGGAGGGCAGAAGCTGGTGTCCCCCCCCCCCATCCGGCACCGTCGGGATGCCCGGGAAGTTCTTGATCCAAATCTCTACGTGGTGGGGTATCCCCGCACCCCGCTGCCTTTATCCCACAACTTCTGATTTCCCCAAAACAGAGCCAACTCCATTTTTCTTAAGTATTTAATTGCTAATATTTAAAAATTTTAAAAAGAGGCAGAAGTGGTGCCCTGGGGGTCAGGCGGGGCTCACCACAGGGGCACCAGCGGCACGTCCCGATGGCTCTTACGTGAGGAATTGCAAAACAAAATACATGTCCCCATATATGTGGAAGTACGTGGCCTGAGGGACCCCCCCCGGCCTTCCCTGCGGTTGGGGGCTCCCGGAGCATCGCTGTGTTTCTGCTTACAACAGCCATTATCTCACGAAGAGCAAATAGGGAAGAGAACAGAGGGGCCAGAAATTAAATTTAAAAAAAAATATTTTTTTTAAAATTATTTATTACTTATTAAATTATTTATTTATTTATTTATTATTAAAACTGTCAATTTTTATTAAAATTGACAGTTAAGAAGAGCTCATCCATAGGTTTGGCCACCGATGGAAAACGGCCCGACGCCGTTTCTTCCAGCACACAGGACAGAGAGGGGAGTGCGTGGCATCACCCCCACCGTCCGCTCCCAAACTACGGCAACGATGGTTTCCTCGCAGCCGGAGCTGCTGTGTCCCCCCCCCGAAACCCCTCCAGCCCAACCCCACCGCCTCGGTACGTATTAGAGTGAGTTATGTAGGTCACCCTGGAAAAACAAACAGTGTGTAGATGTATGCAAATAACAAAAGCAGAACTCGAGGAAAATTTATATCGCAGCCAGAAGACTAAGGAGGGAGCGCGGAAAATGTCAGCCGCCTTATAATGCCACCCCAAAGGACCTCAGGGGCTCTGGCAGGCCTCGTTAGTGCCTCACGGCGCGTTGAGGTCCTCCCGTACACACGCAAAATTAGTTACTGGGACGTTTCCTCTGGCAAAGTAACTGGTAGGGGTCTGCTTCACCCAGGATGAGTGATGCTCCGGGTTAAAAATCGCTCGGTGTTGAGATTTGCTTTCCAAGCAGAGGTCCCGCTCGCCAGCCCCAGCCCCATCCTGCGCCCAGGTGAACTTCAACAACTGGAAACCATAGAATCGGAGAATCGTCTACATTGGAAAAGACCTTTAAGATCATCGGGTCCAACCATTAACCCAGCACTGCCAAGTCCACCACTAACCCACGTCCCCAAGTGCCACATCTACACATCTTTGAAATCCCTCCAGGGACGGCGACTCCACCCTTTCCCTGGGCGGCCTGTTCCAGCGCTTGACAACCCTTTCGGTGAAGAAATTTTTCCTTACATCCAATCTAAACCTCCCCTGCCGCCAATCCTCCAGGCTGGGTGTTTCTGGCAGCTCCACCACGGCGATGCCCAGGTTTGCTCCGGGCTGGTGGAGCAGCCCCCAACCCGATCCCTCCCCAGCCCCTGAGAACGGACCCTTCGCAGCTCCGAGGGCTTCAGAAAATAACAATAAGCCCCGGCCCCCTATATTTTCGCCGGGTCTTGGCTCTGCACGGCGAGGCCGGTGCCTGGAGCGAGGAGCTGGCCCCATGCCTGGCTCCCACTGCAGACGCACCAAATGCTGCGTGTCCTTCATCTGGCACATTTGAGCTGTAATTGCAACAGCCTGAACTACCACACGGTTTTATGTGCTGATATTTCATGACATTTTATGTACATAATCTGCATATGTTATTTTTAGCAAACTTTCTCCCTGGGACAGCCTCATGTGCGCCACATCTTGTTTCCATGAGCATGTGCTGCAGTTGGGAGCGGTTTGAGGGTTTTTTTCTTCTTCTTTTTTGTTTTTTTTTTTTTTTTTCTCTTTTTCCCCTGTCAAGACGGGATTTGGAATTGCAGAAGCAACTCACACACACACCATAATATTTTTCTTTCTTTTCACAAGGCTGCTTTAGAGGGGGGAAAAAACCCCAAAAGCAAAGGCGAGTGAGGCAGCCGAGCTCCCATTTCCAGGCATTTCCTTGCTTGGGATGCTCTGGGATGAGTTACCGTCACCCCCAAAATGAAATAGCATCCTTCTTGGGTGGAAATAGCATCGTTCTTGGTGGAAATAGCATAATTCTTGGTGGTAATAGCATTGTTCTTGGTGGAAATAGCATCATTCTTGGTGGAAACAGCATCGTTCTTGTGGAAATAGCATCATTCTTGGTGGCAACAGCATTATTCTTGGTGGAAACAGCATCGTTCTTGGGTATTTTGGGAGCAAGACAATTTTTTGGTCTTTGCTGGAAATCGTTTGCTGCGGCTCGCGGGGCTGCTGGCACGTGCGGGGCTGCAGCGAGCGTTGTGCTATTGGGTGTTTTTGAGGAACCGCGGCTCCGAGCTGCTTGTGTGTGTGGGAGATGCGGCTCTCGCCTGGAGACTCTCAGTTCCTTGGACAGGAAAAATCCCAAGCTTTGAAACTTAGGTCTGCTTTAAATGTTTGGTGGAGAAAACGTTCCCAAAACGAATGGTGTTTCATCAAAGTCAAAGCATTTGTGGAAAATTACTGGTTGAAACATGAATGCTGACCTTGGGAGGACACTTTCCCTTGGAGGGGGTTGCTGGTCTGTGCATGGAGGAGGTGGTCCATATAGGGATGAAGTAGTCCATGCGGGGAGGAGGTGGTCCATATATGGAGGAAGTAGTCCATGCAGGGAGGAGGTGGCCCAGGAGGGGAGGAGGTGGTCCATGCAGGGTGGGAGTGGTCCATGTGGGAAGGAGGTGCTCCATGCATGGAGGAGGTGACCCACGCAGGGAGGAGGTGGTCCATGCAGGGTGGGGATGGTCTATGTGGGGAGGAGGTGCTCCAGGAGGGGAGGAGGTGCTCAAAGCAGGAAGGAAAAGTCCATGTGGAGTGGAGGAGTCCATGGAGGGCAGCAGCTCTGTGGTGGAGCAGAGCCATGTCCAAGCCCATCACGCCATTGATGCAGCCATGGCCCCTCCACCTGAGAAGCACCACCTGGAGATGGTCCCTGAAGTCACCAGCAATGTCCTATGGGCTCCTCCAGCCCCCATGGCCACAGGCAGAGCCCTGAGCAGAGCTTGGCCAAGGCCGTCGCTTTTAGAAAGAGGAAGGCTACATCATGAAACTGGATTGTAGTTCAGAGGCTTTTTGAGACCCAGAGCTGACCAGGACCTCAGAGTTTCCATTTGTGCTGCACACCAGCAGCTCGTGGGCTTCACCGGCAGTTGGCCGAGGTCTCTGCTTCTGCTGTGCTGAAAAACCGCTCGTCCCCCTGGCCCCATCACATAGGGAGAGTTTGTACAACGACGGAGAAAGATTTCTTTAACTTTGTTGTCTCGCTCGGCCGTCCTCCTGACGGTGCCCGGGGGTGGGAGGAGCAGCGCGATGCGTGGCACCCATCCTGCTCCTCCGCGCAGGACGTCCCCGACCGGCACCCCCGGGTCTGGTGCAGCCGCGGGGACGCGCAGGAACCCACAGCACAGTGCGAGGTCAAACGGCACCCGCTGCACGCTGGCGCTGGGCAGCGGCGTGGGACATGTGGGCCTCTGGTTAAAAGCTCTTGGAGCAACGAAACCTCTTTTTTTTTTTTTTTTTCCGCGTCCTCGTTGTGTACTAATGAAGAAATAAAATAAACATTTGGTAACAAATCCAGCATATGGTTATTGTTTGCTGCAAGGACAGGGGAAAACACGACTCCGTAACGTGGCGAAAAGGCTGCAGCTGCGATATCGCATTACAGCGCCGCGCTTTATTTAATAAAGACTCGTCCTGCCAGCCTTAACGAAATTTTTCCTTCCCCCCCCCCCTCCCCCCTCCCCCGCCCATCCTCTCAAGCCCTGAGAGGTGGTTTCGGTGCCTTCTGCTGCGATGGCCACGGCGGGGTCGCATGTGCCCTTCGTTAGCCCGGGAATCTGCTTTCAATTCCGGCCCTTCAGATTGTATTTTCACAGCGACTCATTAGTCACCCAACGCTGACAAGCCGCTGTACGTGTGCCATCTCCCTCATTGTTTATATGCAAGTGCAGCGCCGAAAATGATTTATTTAGGTTTTAATTAAAATTTGTGGATAGACTAGTGATTTTTAGCAGTGCCGTTTCTAATTTGTGGTTGCGGGGGGTGGGGGGGGATGGAGATTAAAAAAAAAATAAAAATAAAAAAAATTCAATAACCTTATAGCATCTCTGTTTGTAGCCTTACCCCGGTTGGTCCTGACCTGCCGCTCGGGCCCCCCCCCGGCAGCTCCCAGCCCACGCGCGGCTCAGCCGTGGCCCGGGAGAGATGTGCCACCTCTGATTCTCAGGGCCAGGCACCCACCGGGGACCGCCGTCGCGGGTCCCTCCACGTCCCGTGAGTTTCGCCGCAGCGGACAACGAGGCGGAATTGCAGCAGTTTAAGGGTATCTATTTGATTTCGGGTGCAGCATCCCCAGCAGCGCCCGGCAGGAAGGCGGGTAACACGGGGAGGTGGCCGAGCCCCGCCGTCCCCGCGAGCAGAACCGGTGATTTGTTGTTTGAAAGCAGAAGTTATCACTTAAAAAAAAAAATTTGGAGGGTGTGGGTCACCCTCTCCGAAACAATGCGCCTTCCCAGCAGCCTTTATCGCGCGGAGCCGGACAACCCGCAGCAAGGGGGATTTATCTCGCTGGGAACTTATTTCTGACTCTGAAAGAACAAGCGGGAGCGGGGAGGACCCGGGGGGGTGTGGTGGGCGAATTGGCAAAGCTTTGGGGGGGGCATCGCTGCCCCCTCCCCGTGCTGTGCGGGACCCCTCCAGTCGCCTCCCGGGCGAGGGGCGATGCTTTCGCCGGACGGAGGTTTTCTTGCTGCTTTTGATGTTAAGATGCGTTTTCAGAAGGTGCAGTAAAGCACTAAGAGACTCAACTTGTGCTCCCCCCCCCCCAATTATGAAAGTCAGGAGCCTTTCTTGGCCTAATACCACAGCTCAGAGAAATCTCTGCTATTACCTGATGTAAATATGTATTAATTAAAGCACTTTGGAAATGCAGAGTATTGACCTAACAGCCCATAATGGCTCTTCTTGAGCAATTACAATCTATCATACAGCTACGTATTTCGGGATTATTTTTTTTTTTGGGAGGCGCGTTATTGACCCCAGGGCTCCAGGCGGTTTCCTCCCCTCGCACAGACCCTTCCTGCCCCGGGGCTCGCGTCCTTCCCGGGAAATCAATAGACGGGGAGACCCCAAATCCCTCATTTTTTAATAAATACGACGTACTTCATCCTGCCCCCTCCCCGCCACGCACCTCCTCTCCCCCTCCCCCTCCCCATCGCCGAGGGCACTTTTGAGACTTCCCACCCACCCGCAGACCCCTGGAAACACCCGGAGCGGAATATTTATATATAAAAGAAAAACTTTGTGTTTTCCAGTGGTGGAAACCCTTTTCAAATAAAGCATTCGTCTCCCGAGACTTACACCTTCTAATTTAATTTTCCCCTAAATCAAACAGTGTATTAATCCCCAATAGAAAACATGTTCCAGTTGCACAAACAATATTTAAATGGTATAATAGGGACATCTTTTATAAATACTTCTAACAAATCCTGAAAAAACCCGAATGTGTGGGCTATAATTAATCGAAATGCCAAGTGCCAGCTAACCAGGGAAACTCCAGCATCATAAATCTGCCCCGAGCTTTCTCACACATGCTGATGGATGGGGACTCGGAGCTTAAATATTTAACAATCAATAATTCAAATACCTATCCTACCCCATTAAATTTGTCACATTTATTTATAAATGCAACATCCAGCCGAAGTTTCCCTGAAAGTTGTGCGTCTTCCACCCAATAGCAAAACGCAGCATTTCTTTAACTTTGGAAGAAAAAAAAAAAAAAAAGACACCGCCTGCTGAAATTTCTGTGGGGAAATAAGGAACAATGGGGGGAAAAAAATTAAGCCCCATATAACAAAATAGTTGGCTGCTTTTCCTTCTTCCTAATAGGTTTGGATAATGCAGTGTGCAGGCAGGTGTTATGTTGTATGAATCACATTTATAGGAACATTTTCCAATTTCTTCGCCGCCCAAGGCAGGGAGCTGCCGTTCATCCTCTGTAGATGGATATTGCTGCGGCACTGGGTGGGCTGTGGCCGCTGCCCGCCCATGGCCTCCTGTCCCGAGCAAATCGGGGAAAAAAAGGAAAACACGGAGAAAAGGGTGGGTTTGGGTCTGACCTGGACGGTGGCGACGCTTCGCTTTGCCCCGTGGGAGGGAAGAGCAGGACAGAAATAAATATGTGGTGGGTCCAGCGCTGGCAAGAGAGAGGCCATTCACTGGATTATTATAATGATGATGATGATAGTGATGATAATAAATAATAATAATAACAGATCTTGCCGGTTTGCAGCACCAGCAGCCTGACTCCATATTTCAAAGGTTTGGGGGAAAACGGGGCGGATATTGCATGGTTTATGAGGTGGGCCCTCTCCTCTCCAATGGCCCCCATAAAATACCACCGCCGGGGACAGCTCGGCTCTGTTTCCATCCCCCCGGAGGAGCGGGAGGTGGCTTGGAGCGTCCTGTTTGACACTTGGACGTGCCTCCAGCCGCCCGCGGCACGGAGGGTCTCTTTGCCCCCTGAACATCATTTTAAAGGACCACCAAAACTGACCCGAAAGGTCAAGAAACTCCCAGACCCACATTTCTGGAAGGATTTTAAAAATATCATGGAGCTGCCTATGGGGAAGGGAGGTGGGGGATGCCGTCCCGGTCCCCCCATCCCCACCGGAGTGCGCCTGCGGGCCCGTACGCCAGTTACGGTGGCATAAATCTCCATCGCAAATTTATTGCCATAATTTATCAGCTCATGTTGCTGAATGGCCAAGCAGTTAATTTTAAAATGAAGTGGTGCTATTTTCATTAATACCCTTGTGCTAACTACCTATCACAACACGCGGAGGCAATTAATACCATGTTGCTGAAGTACTGAACCAATAAATATTTCCAGTCTTGGCTTGTCTTCGGCAGATAAAAGACATCGGGCGATCCCACTGCCTCGGTACTACTCCCCGAGTCCTTTTCTTGTCGCATCATCAGGAACATTTACAATTAAGGAAGAGATTAAGCAGCCACATCCGCCAGTAACGGGAATTTAAAAGGCCGTTGTTTCGTGACACGGGAGTAATCCCTTCAGGATATCTGTGCAATAACAATCAGCTTGAGAGAAGATTGAAAATTTCTGAAGATTATATATCAGCAATACAAAAGCAATTTGGCACAGTCCGCGTTTGGGGAAAGAAAGGCGAAACCGCCCAAGGTGTTGAAATTCGGTATAAATATTTTGTCACCACCGCACTCGCCGCAACTTGATGCCCCACCACCCCACGGAACATCCTTTCGAGGGAAAAGGGGCTCGCATGCGGACTCTGGTATTTCTGGCCAGAACGGGTGTTTCAGCCCTCATTTCTTCCCCCGATGAAAAATCAAATGGTGATAAACTCACTAAAAAAGGGAGCGCCGGGGCACGCTTCCCACCCGGCACAGCAACACACGCCTTTTGACGGGCTTCGCGCCGTACAAATCTCCCTGTAAGCAAGTCCTGTCGCTTCGCCCTCCCAATGCCCTCCCGCATTTCTCTGCTTAAACACCAGCCCGGACTTTTTCTACCCAAAGTTTTTAATTTTCTGTTCGTGGGCTATTGCGTATTCTTCTTGCGTCCCGAGGCAAGCTGACACATTTTGATAGCTATAAATAATAAATGGGATTTATTTCCTCAGATGCTGATGGAGACCTTTTCTTCCGCAGGAAGAAAGAGAAAGCGCGAAAGACCGAGTGAAAGAAAAGGTGTATGAAAAGGAGCGAT
Organism: Vanellus vanellus; assembly: GCF_965231255.1. Taxonomy (NCBI): domain Eukaryota; kingdom Metazoa; phylum Chordata; class Aves; order Charadriiformes; family Charadriidae; genus Vanellus; species Vanellus vanellus. The sequence continues at coordinate 78,911,874 of NC_138910.1, read as the reverse complement.
GGGGAAAAGGACCCAACGGGGCAGGGCCTGGCCACCCCCCTGGAGCCCCTCCTGGGTCTGTCACTGAAACCCAGGGCAGCCTCAGCCAATGGCATCAATAATAAAGGGTTTAAATAAATAACAGTGAACGATTTTGGCAGGGGGGGAGGCAATGGAGGACGGTGCGGGGGCCGAGGGCGAGAGAGGGGCAGCATTAAGGAGCCGTAGGTGAGCGCAGCATCAGCTGTGCAGGCCGCAGACGGGGTGATGAGGAGCAACCTGCCCTGTGTAGCGTACTTGAACTTTTTTTTTCTTTTTTTAAAGCATATTTTCATTTTTCTGTGATGTGTGAGGGTGGGTCCTGTCCCTCCCTCCCATCCCAGCACCCCCCGCTCCGAGGAAGCACCCGGTTCCCGCTGCCCCACGGGCAGGCCGGCCCACGCTGGGGCTGGTCTACAGGCCGAAGGGGCACCGTCACCATTTGGACTCATTTTTGCTGCCTTGAGATGAGCTTTCTGCCCCAAAGTGGGACCTCTGCCCTCCTTCCCCCATCCCCGTCCTCCCAGGGCTCGCAGGGCAAAAGGGGGCATCGCCGCTGGTGACCCCCCCTTGGGGCACTGTGTTTTCTGTGAGGACGGATTCGGCTTTTCCTTACCATTTAGTCACCTTGACGAGAAAAAAATCTAAAGTGAACGGGTTCCAACCATTCCTCAGCTGCTACACCGGGCATCGGACACAGCGAGGGACACCCTCCGAGGACAGTGACAGTAGAGCTGTGCCCAACCCAAACCTCCCGTCCTGGCCCAGAGCCTAAACTGCGACTATGTGGCGGTGTGAGAAAGGAAATCCCGGTGGTTTATGAGTGTCGGGCAACTATTTGTATAGAAAACGCACATCACAGACTCCCAGACTGGTGGGAGTTGGAAGGGCCCTCTGGAGCTCCCCCAGTCCCACCCCTGCCAGAGCAGGGGCACCTCCAGCAGTGGCACAGGACACCTCCAGGCGGGTTTGGAATGGCTCCAGAGTGGGACACTCCCCCCCCTCTCTGGGCAGCTGTGCCAGTGCTCTGCCGCCCGCACAGCAAAGAAGTCCCTCCTCAGGGTTAGATGGAACTTCCTCTGGTCAAGTTTGTGCCCATTCCCTCTTGTCCTGTCACTGGGCACCACTGAAGCAATACTGTTCCCAACCCCCTGGCGCCCTCCCTTTGGGGATTGATAAGATCCCCCCTCAGTCTTCTTTTCTCCAGACTAAAAAGCCCCACGTCCCTCAGCCTTTCCTCATAAGAGAGATGCTCCAATCCCCTCATCATCTTCGTAGCCCTTTGCTGGACCCTCTCCAGCAGTTCCCTGTCCTTCTTGACCCAGGGAGCCCAGAACCGGACACAGTACTCCAGATGTGGCCTGACCAGGGCAGAGCAGAGGGGGAGGATGACCTCCCTCGACCTGCTGGCCATGCTCTTCTTGATGCTCCCCAGGATGCCATTGGCTTTCTTGGCCACCAGGGCACGTGTCCCCGCAAATATAACAGAAGAGCCGGTGTTGGAGCTGGTGTTGCCCTGGGAAGGGCTGGGCATTGTGGTGGTCCCCGTCTCCTGTCCCCCCAAGGCCACGTGGCAGAGCTGCACCAGCTCTGGCCGCTCATCAGCCTCAGTGCTGGTTTTGAGGCAGAAAACAGGCAGAATGGCTTAAATGCAAAAAATTCCTTTCTGCAAAAACGAATTTCTGCACCTAACTTTTAAGAAAAAGGCGTTGCAGTGTGAAAAACTTTAAAGAAAACTTTAAGGTTCTGAAGAAACCTATTTTTTTCCTGTCCCACACCCGGGGAAGCCTTGCAGAGCGGCGCGGCGCAGCTGGGGCCAAGCGGGCACTGGGACTCTTCAGAAACGCGGTAATATTTTTACACTTTAGCCACATTTAAAGATATATTGTAGCATTTGCAGAATTCATTAATCTCTTCAGTCTTTACAAGATGCGCTTCGTGTATTTACTTTGGATGATTTAATCTGCAGAGGGTCGCTGAAGATTAATCCGTTACCGTGCGAGGAACGATTTTGTGTTGACGGGACACCCACAGCACGGGAAAGTATGGCCGATGTGACAACGGTGACTCGGTTTTACCAAATACCCCCGTGATGTGAGAACAGCAACTGCCCGGGAAGCCCCAGACCTGCCCAGGTGGGAGGGCCGGCGCCGGTCCCCGCGCCCGGAGAGGTCAACGCCACGACCGGCGTTGACGGCCGTGGCCCCACAGCCGCCCCCCCCCCCCCCCCGCGCCCAGCTGAAAGCAAAAAGACCACCACAGCCCGTTAGCATTAGCAATTTTTTATTTTCCTTTTTTGTTGCATAGGAAATGCAGTACTTGCTTCCAGTAATTGTATTGTAATGTGAGAAGGTGGTAGCACTAATGGTTGAATACAAGAGTTAAACTAATCCACACCAGCTCAAAAAACCTGCGGAGACTTAGTTGAATAAGAATGGATGCCCACAGTGATTCTCAACCAATTACAATTTTTTTTCACAGAACACAGTAAAACTAAAATGGTAACTATGAGAGTCAATACAAGTATACTAGAGGCACGAGGGGCCTGACTCATAAAAAAAAAATGAACACGACATGGTATTAACACGGGTGTCAAGTGAATTTGCAGCAGATCTTTCACACGGCCGGTGGAAATTTTAGCGCCCCGAATTTCGAATTGACGCTGCGGGAATTGGCGGGGCCGGTGTCGGGCAGCGGGGCAGGGCTGGGGCAGGGCTGGGGCAGGGCTGGGCCGCGGGCGGAGGAACCGCACAGCCGGCCAAAATGGAGATTCCTCCTTGATCGCATTTCCCAAAGCAAAGAATTTCGCAGACCTTTCCCCAAGGCAGCAGTTGCAGCCGGGCGCCGGCAGCGAGAACAGGCAGTGGCGGCGGATGCCAAGCCGGGCACTCTCTTCCTACCATGCTCCATCTAGAAACTCATCTTCTTTTTATTTTATTTTATTTTTTTTTTTTTTTGTTATTCCCCTCATATTAATTTGTGGATGCGGATAAAAGTGTGTGTGTGGGATTGCACCCAACACAATTGTTTTTGTTCATGCTCGAGCATAGAAGATTAACTAAGTGGAAAATAGTCTTCCCTAAAAAAAAAAAAAACAAAAAAACCCCAAAAGCAGAGAAGTACAAAAGTTCACATTGTGTACTACGAGCGTTTGCCTTTACGAAGGTTTTTCCTCTAGAGCTCAGAGGTAGCGATCTAGCGTCTTTTTTCTGGTACGGACGAGATCTCTTTTGTAATGGAGCAGCCTCCTACCACCGTGTCCCGGACCCCCGGCACGGGCCGGAGCGCGGCACGGCGTCGTCCTCTCCCCTTTTCCCCCCCTTTTCTCCCGCCAACCTGCGCCGCCGGCGCGGGGGAGCAGGGTCCTGCGCTGCCCGGCCTCCTCCCCGGCCCCTTCCCGGGGCGGCCTCGGGGGCTTCGGGGGGACGGAGAGGGGAAGGGGAGGGAGAGGCGAAGCCAGCGGGCGCGCGCGCCGAGGAGAGCGGGGCTCGCCAAAGCGCGGGCGGGGAAAGAAAAGCCATCCTCCGCTCGGAGGAGAAAAGCCCACCAGCCTCCCGTGTTAATAGCAAAGGAGCTTTTATGAATCGGGCCCAAAGTTTGTACAGAGTTTGTTTGAAGAAAAATATTGCAACTGTGCATGAAACTAAACAACCACATGAGGTTTTTTTTTTCTTTTTTTCTTTTTTTTTTTTTTTTTTTTTTTTTTAAAAGGGTTTTTTCTTTCTATGTGAGGAAGTCTGGTGTGAAGAAGGGTCAAGCATGGGTACCTGGTGAACCGCTGCCCATTAAGAAATCTCTCGCAACGTCAGCTCGATCTCGTTTGTGGGTTTAAAGGACTGTCCCTTAAATTTGAACTTTATGCGTCTGTTCTTTCAGAGCAAGCTCTCTGAATTCTTAGGGTAGCTTTTTTGAGACGAAAATCTTACCAGGCACGGATTTCTGGTCTCAAACACCATGTCCTGCCCTCTAGGAGGAGGAGAAAAAAAAAAAAAAAAAAAAAAAAGAAAAGGAAAAAAAAAAGAAAAAAAAGAAAAAAAACCCAAAACACAAGTAATACTGAATTTAAGTAAATGTATACCTCCAAAATACTGAAAACACCCCAAATCAAGAAAAGACAGAATTTGCGTTCTCAGTGAAATATCTTTAAACCTATCTGACAAGAACCAAGTCAGAAAAAAAGACTAACATAACTTTGAGTAATATTCATACAGCTACTAAGCATTATGGAATAGCATGCATTAATATTGTACGGTTATTTTACATCACCTATATCAGAAGGTTCTGACAGACAGCGAAGGCTACCGGTGTAGAAAAATCTTACTTCAGAAGAGCAATATAATACAGATTTCACAGGCACTACATTTTAATATATCAGGTATTATGCTGGTTTTCTTATAATTCTTTCTGTCCTAAAGCTGGCATTATAACAATGACCGAAAAGGCAAGGATCGAAGTAAACGGAAAGTAGATACCAAAGTTGATATATTCTTTTCTTTCTTTTTTTTTTTTTTTTTTTTTTTCAGATAGATTAGTGCATAGTTTCCATGCAGATAAACACTGCTATGCATTTACATTGTTGGAAAGCAGAGTGAATTGAGCCCAAGTTGTCACATTTTTGTAAATCATTTTGCCAGCCTGTAATAGCACCATGTAATGGATTTGCATTAAACATTAAATTGATTTCAGAATTGGTGACACAGTATTCACTACAGTTAAGTGCTATGGAATAGCTTCAATGTTACCTGCTATATATCAAAGCAATTTTCATCCCACTGCTTTTTTATTGGAAAAAATAAAAGGAAAATGTACTCGATACTAATTAGACTATTGCGCAGCCTTGGACTTGATGATGGCATAGCTGGGTTTACTGTCAAACAGTAATACATGCATTGACTTCAAGACAAAATTGGCATTGTAAGCTTGATTTAATGAAAATCCTGCCTAGCAGGCAGTGTTAACTTCACAAGACCTGCCTCCGACAGACCTCATGAGGTTTATTTTGTTATTTATTTATTGTTTAGGTGCCATTGAAGCTCTCCTTACATTGTCATGCCGGTTATGGTTTTAATTTTGTTCGATGGAGGCCTTCTACCAAAAAAAAAAAAAAAAAAAAAGATATTTCCAGAGACACAATGCAAAGTACAATATTAACTGACATTCTTTAAAAAAAAAAAAAAATAATTCACCACAAGGAAAAAAAAACTGTTTTAGGCTATGCATCTGGGTTTTTTTGTATTTTTGTACAGTAAATATTTTATAACACTGTTACTACAAAGCTGCAAATATACGGAACAAAGAGAACTAGAGAAAGAAAAAAAAAATGTTAGAGGGATTTTGCATATTCCTGTGGGCTGACTGAATACTGCGGAGTTGAGAAAACTTGGTGTTTCTTTTCCCCTTCGACCTTAAGGGGAGGGGGAACAAGCAACAGAGACAAAGTGTACCATGGCTGCCTAAACTCGAAGCCCGAAAGTTTTTATTATGAAGGAAGAAGAATAAATAATAATGGCATTGCTGGGGTGTGCGGCGTGATAAAAGCAAGTGCCCTCGCTCAAAAAAAAAAAAAAAAAGTGGAAAAAAAAGAAAGGAATTAACTCGAGAAGAAGTCAATTCGCGCTAAGCCATTTCTAGGGCTTAAAATTTGGATGGGGGGGGGGGCGGGTACAGGTCAGAGTATTTGTGCGTCTGACGGTTTCTGCAGAGAAGGAGACGGGGAGGAAAAAAAAAAAAAAAAAAAAAAAAAGTTGTTCGCGTGAGTCAAAAAGAAGGAGCGGAGCGAGAAGGTAACCCGCCGCCGACCGAGTCCGGGGCTCAGGGCTCCTGCCTGCTCCTGCCTGCTCCTGCCTGCGCACCCCCAGCGAGCGGGTCCCCTCCTGCCGGGCTCCCGCTCCGGCCCTCGCTCGGAGGGCTGAAACACTGTTTGTTCTTTCTCTGCACCTGCCCAGGACCGACCTGCTGGGATTTCTGCGTGAGAGGAAGGTGAAGGAAACTGGAATTTAGTGTGTAATACTTTACAACCCCTGCTGGTTGACACCCTTGACCGCCTACCTAATGTTTTAAAGCCTTTAAAACATTTTTTTTTCTCGCAATTCTGCTCAGAGTTCCCTAACTTTAGCGTCATCAAACTTAATATGACAAAATACCTTCAAAAATACAGCATACCTGTAATGTCCATTTACAATGGTTCTTCAGTAGCCTATACTTCTCAAGCATAGGAATATGCTATACCATTGAGAGAAGAAAAATAACTGTATTTAAATACATACAAAAAGGAAACGGGAAAGTTTTTAACTTAAATCCAGTTCCCAAAGGAAAAAAAAAAAAAAAAAAAAAAAAGCAATTCTATGAACGCTGCCTTTATAACGAACAATCAGAAATTCCACTAAGCTAATTTGACAGAAATTTTTCCTCATTTAAACAACATTACAAAAGTCCTGCATTATAAAATAGGGTAGAATAAATCAGTGTAATCAATAAAACTATACAACATACAAATTACATATCTTCTGAGTGGGCAGTTTAATTCTCTCTCTTTGCAGCCATGACTACAACATGCTCACTAAAAACAACTAACTGCCCAAACTATTGCTTAGTTTGTTTTGTTTAAAAAAGGGTGCAATTTTATTGTATATACAACCAATTTACTGGTAATACCTTGTCTCATAGCAAGGTTCTGACAAAATGTTTGTCTAGGCTTTTTTCCCTTCACTGTGAAGCACTGAAAGCTGCTATTTTTTTTTTTAGTGCACATATGTCTTAATAAAGTAATGCCCAGCTAAGTGCTATAGGGAAGGCAAAGGATGCTGGCTAGAGGATGTGATACCATATACTAACAATCACACAATACAATAGAGCAAAATGACTACTCAACCACTTATCAGACACATATGAAAATCCAAAACATTTTATTTTTTCCTTAAATAGAGAATAACCAGTAAACAATTTTCAGAACTTGGAAGTTTAAAAACGTGCATATAAAAATGGGCATTATATACTTTTATTGAATGTGGATTGATTGCAGTCTGCTAATAAAAATGGGTGTGGGATCTGAAGAAAAAGGAAGTTTTTTTTTTTTTTAAGGCTTGCTTGTGAAAGGAACAGTTGTAAAACAAAAATTGCTTGAAGCAGGGTTCAGCTTAGTGCTTCACAGTTTGACTGCTTCTCTAAGAAGAGCCCTTCCTGCATGTGCATTCAAAATCACAAAAGTACAAAGACAAACACCTAAAACACACTGCGTCAAGTGCAGCACCAACTTTGGTCAAATAAAAAAAAAATAAAAGAAAAAATTAATAATTGCTAAGCTTTTCTACATGATATAAGCAGGTATTGCATATTTTCATATATCTGGGAGAAAACAAAACAAAAAAGGAAGACTCCAAATAAAATGTAAAATGCAGCAACATCCAAAAATACTGATAATCTAGCATCTACAGATCTCAGAATAGCACTGCCACTGACCATACAGGACAATAAACACTACTCCTATCTGCGGAACAACTAACATCCTATTTAGTTCTAGATGTTGAAACTGACAATGGCTGACATAAAAGTCACATTTACAAAAAGTGTCTCCAAATGCTTGACTAGGGAAAAACCCCTTTCAATATAGGAACATGTGCAACAATTCCACAAATAATCGC